>NC_138161.1:13142245-13443480 GCF_964165515.1 Mesoplodon bidens | reverse complement strand
CCAGTAAAGATGTTTTAAAAAAAAAAAGCAAGCTCTTGAACCCACTCATTTATCAAGGAGGCAAAAAGATGGACTCGAGGGGCTTCCCTGGTGGCGCAGTGGTTGAGAGTCCGCCTGCCGATGCAGGGGACACGGGTTCGTGCCCCGGTCCGGGAAGATCTCACATGATGCGGAGCGGCTGGGCCCCGTGAGCCATGGCCGCTGAGCCTGCGCGTCCGGAGCCTGTGCTCCGCAAAGGGAGAGGCCACAGCAGTGAGAGGTGGCCCGCGTACCGCCAAAAAAAAGATGGACTCGATTTAACATATCAAAGGAAGTTGCTTCCCCTCTCACCTTTCTGGCCACTTCCAATAAGTCAGACCCAAACACAAAGGTCCCACTAGGATGCAGCAGAACAATGGAATGTTACCTGTGAGCATCTTTCTTACCATGTGCGCTCCTGTAGCACTTGTCAGTTAAAACAGACATATGGAATGGAACAATTTGCACCAGAGCGAAAGACGTGGGAGTCAGGCAAAAATGGGATGAGAAGAAAGTTAGATTTCCGAGGAGAAATGAGCAGACCAGGCTGCACATGTAGAGAGAGCTGGGAGCTCTCACACGCCGGTTAATCGTCAGTGGGCACGGCCTCGTTTGCTGTTGAACCGAGGGGTCCCTCAGTGGGTACTGGACGTCGTCCTGTTGGTCGGGCAGAATCTATCACATTCACCCTCCCCTGCTCGGCCTCCAAGGCCCCACTTTGGGCTGCAATTGAACTTTTCAACTTGGAAGATAAACACTGGGGACTCGAAGGGACTGACCCAGAGGCCCCGTGGAGAGGGCTAAGAGGTTGGCCTGGCATCAGCGGGGAGAGGCCATGGGATGGAGGAAAAGGCGGTCAGAGGAGGGAGGTCTGCATGCCTCCCACCTCCCCCAAGCTTGGGGCGGGGCCTCAGCCGTGTTAGGGGAAACAGCGACAGAGAGAGAAAGAGACAGGATGGGGGCTTTAAGGAGACAAGGAAGTGAGAAGAGCTGAGAAAGCCAGGTACAGAAGAGGAGGGAGGAGTGAAAGATGGAGGCAGGGGAGGAAGGAATCGTTTGAGATGCACAAGTAAAAGGGAAGTTTCTCTCAAGACTTATGAAACCAAAACCACACAAACTTGCCTCCAATACTTATTTTCTAAAATTAACAGCAGAGTTTCAGAAGTAGCCTAGATTCTGAATACAGCTGTAAAGGGCTCTGCATTGAAAAAAATATATATCTGAAGGGGATCTTAAAACTGCCTGTATCTCCCTCTGTACCCTAAACCTACTGCCCCCCAAAGACCTTTGGCTTCCCCCATCTCCAAAGTTGTATCTGCATGTACATGAGGCTGCCTTTTATCTTTTTAGAATATTAATATTTGTTCTTCATCATTGGCTTGTTTTGGCTTTTCTAATGTGCTGATGAGCCACGCTGGCGTGAGTTCTGCAGACACCCCCGTTTCAACTGCAATTTGGAAAGTCAGTGTGAAGGCAGAAAGAGCCAGAATTTGATCTAAAGAAAGAGAAGGGTCATTGAGTGGAGGAATGTAAGGCCAAACTAATAGCCATCCTTTATGCATGAAAATTTAAAGTATATCCATTTCAGCCAACAGGCTGAGCTCTAGTCATCTGTTCTAGTCAACAGTTCTATCCCCTGGGGATTAACTTGCATTTCCAGTATTCTCTTACTTTTAATGCACTTTATACCTCTAGTTGAAAATGTTGCTCCAAAGGTACCAACAGGATTAAATGACGGCTCGAGGTTTCAAAGGGACTCCCAGTCATGCTCAACTCCCAAAGGGGCTGACACCGGATCTTCCAAAGACCTGTGCCCAGGCACTGGCTTTGAGGACTGGCAAGGGCATCTACCGTCAGCCCACCATTGGACAGATCAGGAAATAGTCACGAAACTGGAATGCAGAGGAGCCCCTCAGCACATTCAAGTGCAAACATCCAGTTAGTGCCGAAGGGCAGGCTCGGCCCTAAGAATCTCAGCCCCCATCCTGTGTTCACACATGTCACCATGCTGCCCTCCTTCAGAGAATGAAACTTCAGTAGCAACCTCTCAGAGGAACGTCTTAGGCCAAAAAGATGGCACCTTTGTGCTTGGGAAAAAAAAAAAAAGACTCAATCTGGCCAGCAGAGTGAAGAAACCTGTATCTGGGGGTTAGCTAAAGACAGCTGAGTATCAAGAAGGAAACCAAAATTTGGAAAGTCTCAAGATTTGGAGGCCCCAGAACCCAGGAGAGTAGTGATATGGATGGGACTAAAATCAGAATCGGTGTGAGGAAAAGCTCTCAGATTGACACAGCCAGAGGACTGTCCCTCCCTAGCCTGGCAGCGAAGTGCGTCAGAGTTTACACTCTGGAGAGGTTGAACCCAGGTGCCTTTGACCTCAGAGATGTCAGGATTAGCACAGTGGAGTGGCAGCCACACTGAGAAAAGGGAGATTAAGTGAAAGTCAACATGTCCTTTCCCCTAGTCTTGATTTCCCAGATGTGGGGTTCCAGACTTATACCCGTACCCAGGCAGGAAATTGAAGATTCCTCACTGGAGAAACTGTGCAGCCTCTCTCTCTTTTTATTTCTTCAATTTTTGTTGTGGTGAAATTCACATAATATAAAATTAATCATTTTAAAGTGAACAATTCAGTGGCAGTTAGTACATTCACAATATTGTACAACCAGCACCTCTATCTAGTTCCAAAACATTTCATCACCCCAAAAGGAAATCCCTTTGCTTCACTTTTGACTAAAAATGGACAACCAGGGTGTCACCAGGCATCTGAGGGAAAACTTCTGGTATGAATGACAGACAGAAAAAAAAAAAACAGACAAGAAGAACTCAAAGGTGACAGAGAGTGACAAGAGCAGAAGGAAATTTTTTTAATTAAAAATTTTACAGTTCTCCTCAGAAAGATGAAAAGGTATTAAAGATTTAATACAAAAAGCTGGTGCTAAGAAAAATAGGTAATACTGTATTTGTAGAATGAGAAAGAGCTCTTGGAAATTCAAAGTATGAGAACAGATACTTTTTTTAGTTAATAGAAAAAAAATCAAAGAGTTAGAAGATTCTTTTACAAAGAATGTAAAATAGGAAAGAGAAGAGATGACAATGAAAATCTATGAGTTAGTTTAGCAGACATAGAGAATGGACTTGAGGACACGGGGAGAGGGAAGGGTAAGCTGGGACAAAGTGAGAGAGTGGCATGGACATACATACACTATCAAATGTGAAATAGATAGCTAGCGGGAGGCAGCCGCATAGCACAGGGAGATCAGCTCAGTGATTTGTGTCCACCTAGAGGGGTGGGATAGGGAGGGTGGGAGGGAGACGCAAAAGGGAGGAGACATGGGGATGTATGTATATGTATAGCTGATTCCCTTTGTTATACAGCAGAAACTAACACACCATTGTAAAGCAATTATACTCCAATAAAGATGTTAAGAAAAAAAAAAGAAAATCTATGAATTAGTCTAAGTTTGCCAACAAAATAATAGGAGTTGAATAATAGGGGTTTTAGAAAAAGAGAAAAGAGAATATAGAGGGAAGAATGTTATTAAAGAACAAATACAGAAAAAAATTTCCAACTGAAAGCATTCGTCTCTAGATTGAAAGGACTACCTGAGTCTCCCTCACAAAGAATGAAAAAGAGACCCACATGAAAGCAAACCATTGTAAGATTTTAGAAGAGCTGGCACAGGAAAATATCTGAAAAATTCCAGGGAGGAAAGAAAAAAAATAGGTCATATACAGAGGATTTGGAATTAGAATGGTATTAGACTTTTCAATAGTAATAATAGAATCTGGAAAAGAATGGAACAATGCTTTTAAAACTGAGTGAAAATTATATGTAAACTAAAACTGTATACCCAGCTATGTTAGTCAGAGTTCTCCAGAAAAGTACAACCAATAGGAGATATGGATAATATAACTATAGATGATATAGATACAGGTATAGATAAGAGGAGATTTACTCTTGCACTTATGGAGGCTGAGAAGTCCCACAGTCTGCCATCTGCAAGGTGAATAACCAGGAAAGTCAGTGGCATAATTCAATCTGAGACTGAAGACCTGGGAACTGAGCAGCCACTGGTATAAGTCCCCGAATTTAAAGGCCTGAGAACCAGGAGCTCTGATATCCAAGGGCAAGAGAAGATGGATGCCCAACTCAAGAAGAAAGAGGTGAGTTGCCCTTCCTTCACTTTCTTGTTCTATTTGGACCTGCCCACAATGGTGAGGGTGGATCTTCTTTACTCAGTCTATTGAATCAAATGCTAATCTCATCTGGAAACACCCTCACAGACACACCCAGCAATAATGTTTTACCAGCTATCTGGGCATCCCTCAGTCCAGGCAAGCTGACACATAAAATTAAACATCACACCAGACAGTCTAGCAATCAAACTGGAGGTAGAATGAAGTTATTTTCAGACATTCATGGGCTCCACCTACTAAGATGCTCCACCAAAACAAGGAAGTAATTTTTTAAAGGAAGACCATGTGAAGTTAAGGAAATAAAGGATCCAATATGGGAAAGAGTTGAAGTGAACATTCATGGTGGTAAGGAAGGGAAATCCTGCTATGAGTGTAAAGGGAAGAGACAGAATTGGTGTCTGGAGTCTTTCTGGGGGTAAGTCCAGAAATTGTCCAGAAGAGATGTATCTAAGATAAAAATGGAGCTTGATGTGCTAATATTCAAAGGGATTTAAGCTCTGATAGAGACAGTGGATTAATGGTAAGCACAGAGAAAATTAAGCAAATTTTAAAATGAGGAAATTACTAACTCTAGGAAAACAAAAACTCTGTATGAGAAAGAAAAAGTAATCATGGTCAACTGTGTGGTTCAGCTGCGATTGTATCTACACGGTCAAAAAAATACAAACCTTAAATACTATTTGACCAAACATAGTTTTGTATATATATTAAAAAATTAGAAGGCTGGGGAGGCAGAGAAGTGTAGGTGAGTACTGGGGGAGGGGCAGGGTACAAAAACATCCAAAGTAGAGAAATCAAGAAATAGCAATATACGCATATTTATTTAGAAACACAGAGGCAAACCATAAGAAACATCTTAAAAGACTTGGAAGTGTTTCCCTCGGGGGAAGAGAGATTAAATAGAAGGGGAGGCATTGGTCAGGGGACTGCTGTTTTCAATAGAAGCCTTTTAATACTGTTTGACTTTTTAAACTAGGACCATGGATTTCTTTATTAGAAATACAGATTAAATTTTTTTTAAACTCCATTACTGGAACAACTTGGTGCACCAGCCTAGCTGTAACATACCAAGTTACACTACACGCAGTGCCATGTGACGGTCCTCCTCCCTATAAGCAATTCACCAAGAAGAAATGCTATTCACTGTCAAGTCCCATTTCTGAAAGATGTGACCTCATTTTCAACCCTGAGGAAATGGAGACACTAAATACAAGTCAAATCCAGTTACAGTCAAAATCCAAGTGAAGTGCAGCCGAGATATATGCAAGCCTCAGGTAATGGCCCAGTTATCCCAGCATAATTTATTGTAACAGCATTTTAAAACACTACAAAAAAAGCTGTAGTAGTTGCTTCCACTCTGGGCTCCTATAGCATCCTGCTGCCCTTACCAAAGCCTTTATCACACTTCCTTGTACTTTCTTGCTGTTGGGATTTTTAAAGCGTTTGCTTAATGGACTGTCTTCACAAGGACAAAGACTGTAGCTGAATTGATTTTTTTGTCCCCTGTGTCTAGCAAAGTGATTAATATATGGAAGGCAGGCAGGCAGTGCTTGAATAAATGATGAAAAGGGGAAAGATTGAATGAATGTACAAAAACAATAATAATTAAAGCAGCAGCCAATATTAATGCTACATAATAAAAGTGTGGGGTGAAGAGGACCAAAAAGAGGGGTCCATTAATAGTGGCAAATGCTACAGAGCCCAAGCAATACCAAGAATGACTGACTCAGTGCCTGCTGTGTGCCAGGCACTGTTCTAGGAGTGGCAGGTGTATTAGCACAGTTAATCCTCAGGATAACCCATGAGGTAGGTTATCACTATTCCCATTTTATAGAGAATAAATTGGCCCCCAATCACAAGTCATCAAGCAATAGATGAGCCAGGGTTGGGACCCAGGCCACCTGGCTCTAAAGTCTGCACTCATAAACACCTCACACCTGAGGAATGAAGAAATGAAGCCCTTTGGGGTGAACACCTAACAATGTGGCCCCAGGGATCTGACCTGGCTGGGTATGTGCAGCTGGTTTGGAGTTGTTAGGAAAGTTCCAGGGATTGGAAGAATTAATATTGTTAAAATGGCCATACTACCCAAAGCAATCTACAGATTTAGTATGATCCCTATCAAATTATCTATGACATTTTTCACAGAACTAGAGCAAATAATCTTAAAATTTATATAAAACCACAAAAGACCCAGGATTGCTAAAGTAGTCCTGAGGAAAAAGAACAAAACTCCCGGACTTCAGACAATGCTACAAAGCTACAGTAATCAAAACTGTATTGTATGTTATTGGCACAAAAACAGACATATGGATCAATGGAACAGAACAGAGAGCCCAGAAATAAACCCACACACTTATGGTCAATTATTCTTTGACAAAGGAGGCAAGAGTATACAATGGAGAAAAGACAGTCTCTTCAGCAAGTGGAGTTGGGAAAGCTGGACAGCTGCATGTAAATCAATGAACTTAGAACACACCCTCACACCATACACAAAAATAAACTCAAAATGGCTTAAAGACTTAAATATAAGATAAGACACCAAAAAACTCCTAGAAGAGAACGTAGGCAAAACATTCTCCAACATAAATCATAGCAGTATCTTCTTAGGTCAGTCTCCGAAGGCAAAAGAAGTAAAAGTAAAAGTAAACAAATGGTACCTAATCAAACTTAAAAGCTTTTTTTTTTTTCTTTTTTTTTTTTTGTGGTACGCGGGCCTCTCACTGTTGTGGCCTCTCCCGTTGCAGAGCACAGGCTCCGGACGCACAGGCTCAGCGGCATTGCTCACAGGCCCAGCCGCTCCACGTCATGTGGGATCTTCCCAGACCGGGGCATGAACCCGTGTCCCCTGCATCGGCAGGCGGACTCTCAACCACTGTGCCACCAGGGAAGCCCCGAACTTAAAAGCTTTTGCACAGCAAAGGAAACCATAAACAAAACGAAAAGACAACCTATGGAATGGGAGAAAATATTTGCAAATGATGCGACCAGCAAGGGCTTAATTTCCAAAATATACAAACAGCTCATACAACTCACTATCCAAAAAAAACCAAACAAACAACCCACTCAAAAAATGGGCAGAAGACCTACATAGACACTTCTCCAAAGAAGACATACAGTTAGCCAATAAGCACATGAAAAGATGTTTCACATTGCTAATTATTAGAGAAATGCAAATCAAAACCACAATGAGGTTTCACCTCACACCAGTCAGAATGGCCATCATCAAAAAGTCTACAAACAATAGATGCTGGAAAGGGTATGGAGAAAAAGGAACCCTCTTACACTGTTGGTGGGTATGTAAGTTGGTGCAGTCACTATGGAAAACAGTATGGAGGTTTTTTAAAAACCTAAAAATAAAACTACTAAAAATAGAACTACCATATGATCCTGTAACCCCACTCCTGAACATATACCTGGAAAAAATGAAAACTCTAATTTGAAAACATACATGCACCCCAATGTTCATAGCAGCACTCTTTACAGTAGCCAAGACATGGAAGCAACCTAAATGTCTATCAACAGATGGTGGATAGAGAACATGAGGTACACACACACACACACACACACACACACACACACACACACAATGGAATATTACTCAGCCATAAAAAAGAATGAAATATTGCCGTTTGCAGCAACATGGATGGACTTAGAGATTATCATACTGAGTGAAGTAAGTCAGGCAGAGAAAGACAAATATTACATGATGTCACATATATGTGGAATCTAAAAAATTAATACAAATGAATTTATTTATAAAACAGAAACAGACTCACAGATATAGAAAATAAACTTGTGGTTACCAAAAGGGAAAGGGGGTGGGAGGAATAAATTAAAATTTTGGGATTAACAGATACATACCAATCTAAACTGTAGAATTCTGAACAAGTGTATGGTTGTTAATTTAAGCCACTAAGAATTGCGGTGGTTTGTTACACAGCCATATGTAACTGCTACAACTAGCTAGTAAATGGCAAAAGCAGAATTTGAAATTAGATCTGTTCGATACCACAGGCCAAGTTCTTAACCACTATACACCACCATCATACTCCTATTTTCCTCACTGAGTACTTCTTCCTGGCCTAGAGAAAGACTTGCATTGCTCAGATGGTGTAAAATCCCTTTATCACATTTGTACGTCTCCTTTCTACTCTCAGCTGTGGATTCCATGTTGACAGAGTCCATGTCAAATACAAAAAGCGTTTGAGGCTGACTGAAACTCCAGACCCAAGTTTCCTCTGATCTCTGTTTTCATGGTCTCCAACGTGCAGAATTAAGTCACACTGGAATTACAGAGATAGAGTAATTCACAGGGAACATTTTATTCACCCTAGTAATAAAATGGCTGTCCCTCTCCACTCCTGGCCCTGTCTACAATTTAACTGGGAGCATTTTCCATTCAAGGTATGACCTTCATGATTAAAGCTCCAAAATGCTTGACAAGCCTGGATAAACTCTTCCACTACAAAGACCTGCGTCTCATTCCAATCCCTGGCACCCAACACGCCCTGGAGAAGACCTCAAACTGTGTACGTGGCATTGGAATACGTTTTCCAAAAGAGCTATCTTTGAGGAAGTCTTTTGAACATCTACATTCCATGGTGTTAGTCAAGTTTACTTAGGGACACAGACTACATGAGTGGGTAAGCATTTATTAGAAGCACTTAGCACTAGCTTCACTTCGGTTCACCCCATGGCCCCTCATCTTCCAGCAGGTTAGACCAGCTTCCTTACGTGACATCCTCATGGCAGTGTTCTGGTTCTGGAAGCCAGACAAGATTACTTTGATTGCATCTTATTAGTCAAAGAAAGTCACAAGGCCAGCCCAGTTTCAAAAGGTGGGCAAATAGACTCCACTTCTTGAGCTGCAAAATTTTGGGCCATATTTAATCGGCCACACTATACGTGGGCTTAATTTTTCTTGTTGAATGTTATTTATGTTGAAGAACAGGACTGGTCTCTGTAAGAGGAATGCTTAGTCATCCACTCGGCTTCAGCCTGAAGAGGGGAACTAAACCTGACAGAAGATGATAGGGTCAGTGCAGATACATGCAGTTTAGGTCAGAGCTGCTGAGAGAGAGACCAGGTGAGGCCTGCCCTTGGACAGACTCCTGAGAACGTGTTCATAGGTGAGAATCAGGGAGAAGTTGAGGATGCTGGCAGGGGGGCACGGAAGGAGTTAGGGGAGGGGGAGTAGGTTGGACAAGTACCTCTCATGTGCAAAGTGCTTGACATACGTACATCATCTCATTCGTTCAGTCCATACAACCACCCATTATCATCCTGATAGCAAACCCTCACATCATGCTTGCCATGTGCCAGGCACAGAGCTAATCGCTTTACACATAGTAACTCAGTAACAGCAACAACCCTGAAACAGATATCAGTGTTTATCCCATTTCACAGATAAAAGAAAACTAAGGCCCAGAGAGGTTAAGTAACTAGCCCCAGGTCACACAGCTAGTAGGCAATGAATTTAGGTTCGACCATTGTACAAATAAGAAAACCAGGGCTCAGAGAGATGAAATCACTTGTTGAAGGACACAGAGCTGAACAAAGATTCACATCTAAATCTGTCTGACTTCCAATTCTGTGCTTTTTCCTTGAATACACCGTGTTTCTGCAGGGAAGGATTTGCTTCACGAGGAAGATTATTCCAGACTCTTCCAGAAAGAGGAGATTGGCCACCGTGGGAAGAGGCAGACCAAGGGACTCAGACCTTCTTAGTGAAACAAAGTAACAGGAAACCAACAGTGGGCACTTGTTTGAAATCAGCTAAGCATAGACTGTGTGACCTGAGCCCCTAATGATACAAGTGAAGTAAGAAAAGATGGTATGTGCCTGGTACTAATGTTGGTTTTCTTTTCTTTCTATTTTGATATTTAATGTCTTGTCAGTAAAGAGAATTAAGTGCTTCCTGTCTTAAAAAGATGTGAACATCTTTATGGGAAGCTGGGCGCAAACACAGCCAGCGTTTCACTGGGACATCGTTTGCGGGTGATTCTCCTGTCCCCCGTAAATTCCCAGCTGGCAAGTCTAGTCAAAAAGCAGCACCCACTCCCCCAATGGCCCAGAACAGAGCAAAGGGCCTGGTCCAAAAACACCCCTCCTTAGGATGCTCAATCATAGGCGGTGGGGGGACTTCCCCAGGACCCCAAGCCTACTGGGGCAGAGGCAACATCTGCAGGTTCCAGAAAAGGAGGAGGGAGGGGGGAGATGGGTTGGAGGGCCACCACTCTAGAAGGTGTCACCAGGAAGGCAGCTTGAACCCTAACCAAACTCAACATATACCTGGCTAGAAAAAGCCGTGGGACAGGCTAGGGATCTGTCTAGGTCTGTGCTTGGAGAAACATCTCCTGAGGCTTTGTCAGTCTGTGTGCTGTATTCCAGAAAATTCCACATGACCCTGAGGCACAAGGCCATTCTGGGATGGAGTTGGAAAGCACTAAGTGACTGCAGAGAGAAGGGCCCCCGGTGGGGAACTTGTGGATGGAGGCGGGGCAGAATCAGCCTCTCTGGAAAGGAGCCTGCGGTCCCACTCTCAGCCCAGCTCCTGAGTTACCCGTTTAGCCAATGACTTTTTAATGAACTAACTCTTTTGGGGGGAGGGGGGAGCTTGGAGTTCTAATGAGGATTGGAATAGACAGCAAGATGGATAAGAATGGGCGCTGGTTGGGCTTCCCAGGTGGCGCAGTGGTTGAGAGTCCGCTTGCCGATGCAGGGGACACGGGTTCGTGCCCCGGTCTGGGAGGATCCCACATGCCGCGGAGCGGCTGGGCCCGTGAGCCATGGCCGCTGAGCCTGAGCGTCCGGAGCCTGTGCTCCGCAACGGGAGAGGCCACAACAGTGAGAGGCCCGCGTACCGCAAAAAAAAAAAAAAAAAAAAGAATGGTCGCTGATGGGAAGATGGCATGATTGTGTAAAAATCCATCTGAGTGAAAGGGTTTGCCTCAGCAGAACAGCAGATGCTGGCACTGAAGGCGGATGGGTCCATTGGCATCTCCCCTTTCAAGTCTCCCTTCCCACCTGTCTTCATGCCCACAGCACACACAGGGTTCCCGGGGGCCAGTGTGGCGCCCGGCCAAGTCCTGCAAGGCACCTCCTCGCTGAGCTCACACCTCGCCCTCAGAGCCCCTCCCTCCCTCCCCGAGGCTCCACTTACAGGCATTTCTTCAGTACACCCAGGCCCTGTCTACACGCATCCTTCATTCCCCTTTGGTAGCCTGCGCGCAGAGGAGTGAAATTTTTGCGGCCTCACAGCAAGTCTCCTCGTATCTCCTTCCTCCCCCCACCCCTCCTCTCCTCCGCGTCTCCAAACTTTTTCAGCCTTTGCCATCACCCCGTCCTCACCAGCATCGGCCCTCCCTCCGACTTTGTTTGCGCGGGCCCTTGACTGCATCTCCCTCTGCGCCCCCTGTAGGCACAACCCTGAGAGTCTCATACATTTCATGCCCTCAGGGGGAGGTGTCCCCAGAGGCTTCCTGCCTCCTGAGTTTGGGCTCTGGTCGAATCAATCCATTTTTGTCTTTTTCCTCCTGAGTTCCTACAGCGGCTGGAGGCTTTGGCACCTTGGGGATCCCCTGGGACCTGGCAGATGACGAACACTCCCAGGGTGGCCCCAGGGGGTTGAGTGGCTTTGACCCAAACCTGTAGGGTCCTGGAGGAGTGTGGTCCCAGCAGATACCACATTTGATTCTGTCTAATTTCTAGAATCTCTCCAAACCCCCAGAAAAGTCTTGGAGTCCCCAAAGTATAATCCAGACGAGGTCAGCTCTCTTCACTTGCAATGGATAGGGAGAACGGACCTCCGTGCACATGAAATGCCGCTTCTGTACTTGAACTTGGTCATTAGGAATCAGTTTGCTGTTAGGATCGTGATTTTGGAAAAGCTAGGAGTGACTCACTTCATTAAAAGCCAACACACACTATGACACCCAGCTCACTGTTTTCTACACGACCCCAGTGTTTCCCCAATGCACAGGGGAGGGCTTCCAGAAACATTTGTTGATTGAAGGAATGAACTCACCCTCTCACAGGACTGCCACCATTCCGCCACCCACCACAGGGAGCTTCCAGTAAAAGGGTCTAGAAGCTCCCTGTGGTGGGGAAATGGTCTGATGGTCATCTTTTAGTTTGTTTTTCTCAAGTCCTCACGGTGGGGACCGACTGTATTCACTGTTCATCTTTTACTGCAAAAAATATCCATAACCTCCTTCCCAGAAAATCAAACGCTGCTTTACATGTTGCAGAAGCAGCATGATTTAAAACTCCCCAGAGTGGAGCCAGGAAGAGTGATTCATAATCTCTCTTCGGAGGCAAGCCTGACATATGCCGTACACGTGTGCCCAGTGTAGACCTAGCGGCTGGGCTGGATTCTGAGAGGGGCCCACTCAGGAGAAAAATCTTTATTTTTACCCTTTGCCAAAAATGGAACCTCACCCCAATTCTCCCTCATAAATAGCACACCCAGAAGCCTTGCCATTTCAGAAAGCTGCATAGACGCGCAAGGTGCCCAGTCTAAGTGAAACCACGGAAGGACCACTGAGGTTTATAGGAATCGAATTAGACTCATTACCTAAAAATGAAAGAACCCAGCCTTCTAAAAATACAGTAGCATTTATTTCTGGCCAGGCCCCTATGTTTGCACACTTTTAATTGTTTTAGGAAGCTACACCTTTTAAAAGATGTTCTAAGTCCTGACCACAGAGGACCTGTTTATCAGTGCAGTTTGAGATAGCTGATGACTCTTGTATACTTCAAGGAAAAGTTGAAGGGGACACCTCCTGAAAGTTGAAAAGACCCAGGTGTGTGGTGACTGAGAGGTGTCGGGGTGGATTTTTGTTGTTATTTTTAAAGCCAGCTGGAGAGTTCGCAGCTGAAAGAATTAGCCTTGAGAGTAAGATTCAGTCCTTGCAAGGAACTAGAACGGTAAATAGAACCATGCTTTATATTAACACTACTGTCCCAGGACGCATGAGAAATGGCAAGAAAAATCCCAATCGCTCCCCTGGAAAGAGAGAACTTGATTTATCATTAGGGAAACTGAAGCTATCTGAGATGAAGCTTTTTGTCCAACATTATGGAGCAAATGTGAGTTCTGGCATCTTTCCACGGACTCATCAGGCATGAATCTCAACAATTGGATAGGAACTGGCTCTCATCTGAGCCCTCTGCCTGGGGAAGCAATCTTTGTTTGTGGGCAGAGAAGACAAGAGTGGGGAAGGGACAACAATGGTGTCTGTTTTGACCCCAGTGGGAAACATCTTAAGGACGTTTCTCCCCCATGGTCACCGAAATCTATTCTGTCTTCTAGTTTGCAGAGGTTTTCATCCTGAATTTCCCAAGACAGATCTTTTTTTTCCTGGGCCACAGGACATGTTGGGCCACATCTAGTCCTATGTCCCCATGGGAGGTGGAAATGCTCTCCCCCCTTCTCCCCCCACCCCCGCCACAGAGTTATGTCCACAGCCTAATCCTTGGAACCTGTCAATATGACCATATTAGGGAAAAGGGTCTTTGCAGATGTAGTTAAGTTGAGGATTTTGAGATGAGGAGATTGTCTGCTGGGCCCTCAGTACCATCACGAGTGTCCTTATAAGAACTTATAGAAGAGGGGGTTTTGGCACATAAGGGGAGAAGGTGCTGTGACGGTGTAGGCGGAGATGCGAGTGATGTGGCTACAAGCCAGGGAAAGCCTGCAGCCACCAGAAACGGGCAGGGAGTCTCCCCTGGAGCGCCCACCAGCTCTGCTGACATCTTGATTTCAGGGCTCCAGAACAGTGAGAAAAGACATTTCTGTTGTTGTACCAAACTTATGGTAGTTTGTTACAGTAGCCACAGAAAACTAGCACAGTCTCCACAGCGGCTAAATTGAGACTCTCATCCTCCAGTACCATGGAGGCTTGCTGTCCTGTTTCATCATCCTTTAGACAGATATTTGTTGAGTGTGAACATGCGCTGACATTGAGTGAGGTGCTGAGGTACAGCAGTGAGCAAAGAGACACGAACTCCACCTTCAGGCAGCTTATGGTGTGGGAGATGGTCAGGAAGCAAATAACCGCAGTGCTATGATTACAGTCTGCAATAAGTGCCGTGAGGGCAAAAGTACAGGGTGCATGACAGGTCATGACGTGGTAATGGCCTCGTGTGGACAGTGGGGGAGTGAGATTTAAACAGAGACCTGAACTCCATTGGGGGAAGGAGCTTTCCAGCTACAGGGAACAATCTGTAGGAAGACCCAGAAGGCTCTGGAAGCTTTCAAGCATTACCTAAACGTACAAAGAAAGAAGGTCCAGGTGTAAAGACTTTATCTCTGTCCTAAAGACATGGGGAAACCACTTGCTTTACACACAGGGGTAGCCCAATCAGACCAATGTTTCAGAGGAATCAGTCTGGCTGCCGCACAGCGAGGAGGTGGGAGGGGCTGAAGCCAGTGGGTCAGTGTAGAGGCTCTTGAGAAGCCCAAACAAGATATGGTAGCTGTTTGGACTTGGATGTAGCAGCCAAGCTGTGGGAGAAGTGGGTGGATTCCAAAGTGCGTAGGAAGAAGGAGTTGGTGATGGACTGGAGGTGGGTAGTGAGGGAGAAGGTGGTGTCAAGGATATGTCCTGGGTTTCCTATCTGTACCATGTGCAAGGTGGTGATGCCAGAGCCACTGGGGGCTATTGAGAAGGACCCAGGTCTGGGGAAAGAAGATCAATAGTGTTTTCATCTAAAATGACCCTACTTCTCAGTTTTTCTGGCACAATCCAAGTTATGCCTATTATCTCAAAGTCTTGTCCAGAATTTGTTATTCCCCCAAATGCCCTGGTTTGGACCAATCAATTATATGGTCACCCTAGGCTAACAAGTGTGTGATCTGAAAGGTCTTTGAGACATCCAAGAGAAAGTTTTGAGAATATAGAATGATGACAGGAGGGGCTGAGGAGCAAAGCTTAATGAACTTTATTTTTTCATTTTTTAAAACGGAAGTAGAGTTGATTTACAAGGTTGCATTCGTTTTGGGTGTACAGCAAATTGATTCAGGTATACATACGTATATATGTATGTATGTATACATTCTTTTTCAGATTCTTTTGCATTATAGATTATTACAAGATATTGAATATTGTTCCCTAAGCTATATAGTAGGTCCTTGTTGATTATCTATTTTATATACAGTAGTGTGTTTCAGTTAATCCCAAACTCCTAATTTATCCCTCCCCCCACCTTTTGCCTTTGGTAACCATAAGTTTGCTTTCCATGTCTGTGAATCTAGTTCTGTTTTATAAATAAGTTCGTTTATATCATTTTTTTTAGATTCCACATGTAAGTGATATCATATGATATTTGTCTTTCTCTGTCTGACTTACTTCACTTAGTATGATAATGTCTAGGTCCATCCATATTTCTCCAAATGGCATTATCTCATTCCTTTTTATGGCTGAATAATATTCCATTGTATATATGTACCACATCTTCTTTATCCATTCGTCTGTTGATGGACACTTAAGTGGCTTCCATGTCTTGGCCATTGTGAATAGTGCTGCTGTGAACATTGAGGTGCATGTATCTTGATGAACTTTAATATCCAAGGACTGGCGCTTGAAATCCAGCAGCATGGTCCAGAGAGGGGAGGACAACCAGGAGAGTGTGTGTCCCAGAATAGACAAAAATGTCCCTCTTCTTTCATTTTCCTGGCGAGACATCCTGTAGAGTGGAGGTCAGCAATATTTGGCTTTCTGGGCCATGTGGTTTCTGTCACTACTCTTCAGCTATGCTGTTGGAGCGTGAGAGCAGCCTTAGATGATACATAAATGAACGCACGTGGCTGTGTTCCAATAAAACTCATTTACAAAAACAGGCAGGGAGCCGAATGTTGCCCAAGGGAGTGGTTTGCTGACCCTTACTTTAGAATAACACTCTGGGCCTTTCTCCTTCTTAATCCTCCCCTGAGGAGGTGTTGGGACTGATGGATGTGTTTTACTGGAGAACTCAGACCACCCTCTCTTCGGGGGGCTCTACAAGACTGCGGGGAGCTCTGGGATGCTGGGAGTCATATAGGGCAGGACATCACAGGGATGCCTGGAGCCATTCTGGGTGACCACTAACAGAGCTGTGGTCCAGCCTCATTCTGGGGTGAAGGATTAGCTGCACCACTTGGCTAAGAGAACTAACCATGGTCTCCAAACCTAGTTTTCCCAGAGAGGAGAGTGATACTGTGACTCCCTCTGCATGATGCCCATCTCTTATCACAATTGCTCCAAACCTGGGAGCCACCCTGCCCAGCCGCAACAGGAAAGGAAGTGTGTATTCCTCAGTTCAACTGTCTTTGGGGTTGGGTCGCTTTGTGCTGAAGGTTTACAACTCTTTGAGGCAACCTCAGACAGAGTGTAGCCACTGTGGAGTCTGGTTCTACCTGTTTTGTCTTCTGGTTAATTAAAAACATGTGAAGGCCTTGCTGGTAAGTAATGCATGTCATGCTTGTTGATGTCCGTGGTGGCTGGGAAGTGGAGTTGGTGTAACATGTGAATGGGGACACGGCCTTTCTGTCTTTGGAGATCGTGTAGGGGGCCTGTGTTCCCTCTCCTTTCTGCCTCACTTTCAATCCTGTCCTCACTCAATACCAGCATTAGATTTGGACCAATTGAACAAGGACTATACATTCTTTATTATTATTATTAGAAAATACAGACACACCAAGGAGGGGGAAAGAAAAACCACCTTCAATCTCCACCCAGAGATAGTGATTATTAATAGTTTGGTATGCATTTTTCCAGATGCAAAAATGAGATCATAGTGTCCATGTTGTTTTGTGACCTACTTTTGGCATTAAAAATATAATAAATAACCTTCCATGCTCCAGAGCAGGAATGTACACCATGGTGTTCGGTAGTGACGTGATTCATTTATCTAATCCTCTCTTATTGGCAATTTGGGTTATTTCCAAGTTTTCTCAGTAAAATCAATGTTACAGTGAACATTCTAACTAGCTGTGGGAGCACACCCTTAATTATTTACATAAGCTGAGTTCCAAGAAGACAATCATGGCTGTAAAGACGTTTTTCGGAAAATCACACATTCCACATCCTTCTAAGGGGACCTAGGCTTGAAGTAAGTTTACCCAGAGAGGAAGAGTGGGTTTGTGTCTGCTTTTAGAAGCTCAGCTCCAGCGGTCCCTGGCTTCTGTGGTATAGGGGGTTAGAGCCTGAGGAATCCCCCAACCACAGAAAATCACATTAGCTTAGAGGCTCTGCCTACCCCACCTCCCCTTGCAGGTTGGACCCTGTCAATATTCAGTGGAATGGAGACATCAACAAAATGGAAAGATGGGTGACTCTCAAGTTTTCTCCTTTTTTTCCTCCATATTTTAAACATTGTGTCTTTAGGGTTTAGCAAGTTTCCCATAGGAACGGGGAAAGACTTCTTGGGAGGCCTCTTCAGGTCCTCAGAACTAATAGGAGTGAGAGACAGAGGGGAGGGACAGAAACCTGGCTCTAGGATTTAAGGAGGATGGACATGCACCCCAAGGTTTCCTACTGAACTACCCGGCCAACTCAGAAGGTCAGGAAAGAGCTAGACTAGGGTCAGAAGACCTGCCAGGATTGAGGAGCATGCCTTTGTCTCAGTCTCGTTGATTAATTTCTCAGACAATATGAGAGGCAATGAGTGGGTGGGCTTCAGTACCCATCGCAGAGCGGAGGGCTCCCTGAAAGGGGGTCAGCTTTCAAATCGCCCCTTAAACCTTACATCACCCAAGACGTTCCTGCAGTGCCTCTTAGCTCCACTGTGTGTCTGAATCACAATGAGCAGATTTAAGACACACATGCTTAGACTCCAGAGGCTCTGACTTAATAGGTCCAGGGTAGAGCCCCAACCTTGGTAAGATTTCCAAAAGGGTTAAAAACCACTGAGCAATCTCTTTATACCACATCACGGGCTACTTATGATTAGACAGGGTAGAATGTAGGGGAAGACTATAGGTTTTGGAACTGGCTGATCAATTTAAGGGTCTGGAGAATGGTAGCAATAATACGTACCTCTGTAAGGTGGCCAGCACAGCATAGGTACTCAATGGATGGCAGCTCAACGTGTTGAGGAGTAGTTACTTGCATGGTTGCAGGAGGAAAACATAAAAGACAGTGGGAGAGCAGGCGGTGAGAGAAAAAGGGAGACAGCCTCTATTGCTCATCAAGACTGACCTGAGTTTGGGCATCAAAAGAGAACTTGAACTATTTGATTTGCTAGGAACAAGAGGTAAGAGGCCAGTCTTAAATTTTAGCACTGGGGTCCAGAATTCCTCTCTGTACCAGTATGCTCTGCAAATCATGTCAGGATGGAGTGGCCGTTTATTTAGCTTTATCTTCCCATCCTGGCCTGCTTTAGATTGGGGGTGGGGGGGCTAGGATCTGCTTTGTGTTAAAGATGATCTCCCTGGAGAGAGTGTAATCTGCTATTATTATGTCTTATAGTGGAGGCCAAGTGCTTTCCCACAGTCTAAATACGAATCTGACTTTCCCCACTGTTCCATTTTGTAACAGCAATTGGCCAAAGGAAGAGTGTAGTTTCCAAAGGATCTAAATTGAAATAGGTGTTTCCTCCTGCATGTTCATGAGGATCTCTTTGTCTAACTCACGAGGAGTCCAATTCCAAGTATGGCTCGGAGTCAGGTCTTCACAGGATGGCTTTCAAGGTCTCCTGAAAGTTGGGTGTTGTACAAACGAGTCCATGGTCATTCAAGCATTCTTTCTTCTTAAGATCACTTTATATTTCAAGATTCTGGTCTCTTGGTTTTTTAAATTGATCTTCACTTGGTACTTTACATTTGGAACATCGGCTGGAAGTTTCTTTGTCCCCTTCCTCAAAAAATTAATGATGTGCAGGGAAACTTTTAGGTGCACCAAGGGAGCTGCAATTAAAAGAGTCAGGTGTATGGCCTTCTGCAAAACAATCACCCTTTGAATGTGTGGCTGCTCACCCCACCCAAATCTATCTGCTTTGCAAGTTTGGGTTTCATGTATTAGAGTTTCTTAAAATAGGATTCACAGTTGAACCTCATTCAGCCTCTGAGATAAAGCCTGGAGCTGCGTCTGCAGGGACCAAGCTGGTGTGTGGTGATGACGGCCACAGCCTCAAGCTGGGCTCTAAATCACAGTTAAAACCCCAGAGCTAAAAGCATCATTCCTCTCTGGCCCTTTCAATTTAAAAGCCATGCTATATTTTTGTTTCCAATTATAGAAGGAGAAAAATAAAAGCATCTGGAACTTATTACTGTCCCTTTATTCCCCGCCATAACTTTGAGAAAGCAAAACAAGCTCTCTCGAAAATGCACAGGAAAAGAGAGGAAACAATGCCTCCAGAACCAAGCCCTCACACCCCAGCCCCCAATCCCATGCGCGTCTCTGTGGCTACATTGAGAACACGTGGAGTGTGGGGTTTATGATGGAAACTTTGACAGCTCGTCAGCAACTTCAGGGAGGGAGCTCGAGGGAGCTCAAGAGAGCCTGGGAGTCACCCAGGTTCTCAGGCTGCTTAGCTTCTTCTCTCTGGCCATTCCTGTTGTGCAAGACTTGACCCCCGGCCCAAGAACCCAAGCCCATAATATCAGACCATCTCCCAAAACATCTGCATGAATTGCAAGGATCTTGGTTCCAGAAAATCAAGATTCCAGTAGATGTTATGAAGAAACCAACTTGGAGAGCGTGCAAGCCCCTATGGTCTTTAATGCCACATAGAAGGAGATTGACACGTGACTCCCTGTGGTGCTCAGGACTCAAATTAAACTACTGGGCATGCCACCCAAGGCCCTTCCTCTTCTGCTCCCTGCCACTGCCCTGGGTTAGTTATCACTCACTCTCCTTGAGTATGCTGTCTTCTGCCAGAGAATCATTTATTTCTCCGAACACACCATAAGCATTGATGTCTTTGCTCAAACTCTCCGCCATCTTCCGAGCCCTTCCTCAATCTATTTCCATGCATAGTAAACTTCAATCCATTCTTTTTTTAAAAATTTTTATTGGAGTATAGTTGATTTACAATGTTATGTTAGTTTCAGGTGTACTGCAAAGTGGATCAGTTATACATATACATATATTCACTCTTTTTTAGCTTCTTTTCCCATATAGGCCATTGCAGAGTACTGAGTAGAGTTCCCTGTGCTATACAGTAAGTCCTTATTAGTTATCTATTTTATATATAGTAGTATGTATATGTCAATCCCAATATCTCAATTTATCCGACCCATTCTTGATCAGCCAGTTCAAATAGTGCCTTCCTTCAAAATGCACTCAAAATAGTCATTGACCTGCAACTATTTTCTAAATGTGATTGCAGCTACTAGGTCTACAATGGACAAAAAGATGAGGTCCATGCCATTAAAGAAATTAGAGAGGCGACTCCATTCAGTCTGGTTTATCTTTAGCCAATGTCTAAGATGCATCTGGCACTGTGTGGTTGTATTAGTTTCCTATGGCTGCTATAACAAATGATCACAAACTTTAGTGACTTAAAACAACACAAAATATCTTAGACTTCTGTAGGCTAGACATCCAACATGGGTTACTGGGCTAATATCAAGGCTGCATGACTTTCTGGAGAATGTGTTTTCTTGCCTTTTCCGGGTTCTAGAGGCCACACGATTTCCTTGGCTCATGGACCCTTCCTTCATCTTTACAGCCAGCAGTAGCAGTAGAGTCCTCTTCACATCAAATCATTCTGACTCTCTTCCACCTCCCTCTTCTGCTTTTAAGGTCCTCTTGGATTGTATTGGGCCCATCCAGATCATTCAGCATAATTTCTTTATCTTAAAACCAGCTGATTAGAAAGTTGAATTTCATCTGCAACCTTAAAACCCCTTCACCTTATAATGTAATATATTCATAAGTTCTGATTAGGAGGTGGACATCTTTGGAAGGGGGGCTATTATTTCAACTACCACAGAGGATAACATGGTAAAGGGGATACTAGGACTTCCCTCAAGGAGACTATTCTGCAAAGTCTTCCTTATAAACACAGACAGGAGTAATAACTCCTTTAACATACCTATGGCACTTTATGCACTTTATAAATATCTTTTTAACAACATTTAGCACGCTTAAAGCAGTGTTTCCCAGACTGTGGGACATACAATACTTGGTATTTTGAATTTAGTCATTTTGTATTTTAATAGTCATTCACTTTTAATGTGAATTTGAAAAGCATAAGTAGCATATCCAATCTGTGATATAATCTTTTTTTAAATTAAATTAAAATTTTAAAGAGTGAGACAAATAAAATATGAATTAGTGGTACATATTGTATGAGCCAAGGGGGGGAAAAAGGGAGAGTAGTACTTGAAAGACTGCAATATAAGAAAACCTCTCTTAGAGTTAATAGTTTCCAGAGAAACTCTGAGTTCCCTGAGGACAGAGAATTGTCCACCTTCTCATTATTGTATCCTGCATCCTAGCAAAGTTCCCAGCACAAAATGAGTGCTCAACAAACATCTGTAGAATCTACAAATAACTGATTAAATGATTAACCTCTGTGTTTTCCTCACCTCTTGAGGACAGGAACTGTGCTTATTAACTTTTATATTTCTGGAACCTAGTACCTGCGACAGCACAGGTTCTCAAATGTTTATCGAATGAATAAATAAAGTAGGCTTGAATTGTGGGTTTGAATTGTGATTCGTTTTTATACTTTTTAGATTAATTCTGCATTATGGAAATGCAGCTAAAGTAATGATTAAATAATCACTACCTGCTGTTTTAATTATTTTACTGTAATGGGGCTTTGTTATCATGTGTACTCTTTAGGGAATAATAGATGAGGGTGTAAATATTGAAGATTAAATGTAGCTGAGGCCCACATTCTTGGTAGTGGATAACAACTGATAATGACACCAAGCATAGGAAGGTGGAAGTTGACATATACTCATAAGACTCCCAGCTTTTCCTCTTGGTGGCTGGGTCTTCTTTATAACAGTTCTGGTTTGGTGGATGTTTCCTGAATTACATGACTCATTACCCCATTCATGCATTCAGCATTGTAGCAAGGTCACCGTGTGCAACACTAAGCTGTGTGTAAAGGACACAAAGATGAATAAAACCCAGTTACTAACTTTAACAAGCTTACAATTCAGTAGAGGAGAAGCCCACACTTAAACCTATTATTGTCATACAACTAAAAGAGCTATATCAGGAATGACAATATGGCTTGGGAGCATTAAAGGTGAGTTTGTAGTCTGAGTTCAACTAAATTAATTAGATGCTAAAACAAAGAAAGCAAAAAGTAAATCAACTGTCTGTGAAACAATATAGCAGAATCCAGAATTCCACAACAGAAATTTTATAATATCCAGGGTATAATAAAAAAAAAAACTACTCCACATATGAAGAACCAAGGAAATGTCATCCATTCTCAAGAGAAAAGGCAATCAATAGGGACCAAACAGATGTTGAAATTAGCAGTCTTGGATTTTTTTTTTTTTTTTTTTTTTTTTTTTTTTGCAGTACGTGGGCCTCTCACTGTTGTGGCCTCTCCCATTGCAGAGCACAGGCTCTGGACGTGCAGGCTCAGCGACCATGGCTCACGGGCCCAGTTGCTCCGAGGCATGTGGGATCTTCCCAGACCGGGGCACGAACCCGTGTCCCCTGCATTAGCAAGCGGACTCTCAACCACTGTGCCACCAGGGAAGCCCAACAGTCTGGGATTTTAAAATGTCTTTTGAACTCCATTTATTGACTTAAAGAAAAACAGAGAACTAGAAACCATAAAAAGGAGCCAAATAGAAATTCTAGAACTGAAAAACACAATCCGAAATTAAAAGTTCACTGTATGTGCTTGAAAGCAGGATGGAAATAATAAAGAATCAATGAACTTGAAGATAGATCCATAGCAATTGTTCAATCTAAAAAAAAAAAAAAACAACAACAACAACAGAAAAAAAACAAGATTGAAAAATTAACAGAGCCTCAGGAACCAGTTAAAAAAAACTATCAGAGATTTAACATATAGAAAATAGTTAGAATCTTGGGAGAGTTGAGAGAAATTGGGGCAGAGAAATATTTTAATAAATAATGGATGACATTTTCCCAAATTTGGTGAAAGACATAAATTTACAGATTTAAGAAGCTGTAAATATGGAGAAAACCATACCTAGGCACATCACTGCTAAATGCCAAAAATAAAAATAAAGAGAAAATCTTTTTCTTTTTTTTTTTTTTTTTTTTTTTTTTTCTTTTTGCGGTATGCGGGCCTCTCACTGTTGTGGCCTCTCCCGTTGCGGAGCACAGGCTCCGGACGCGCAGGCCCAGCGGCCATGGCTCACGGGCCCAGCCGCTCCGCGGCATATGGGATCCTCCCAGACCGGGGCACGAACCCGTATCCCCTGCATCGGCAGGCGGACTCTCAACCACTGCGCCACCAGGGAGGCCCTAAGAGAAAATCTTAAAAGCAGCCAGAAGAAAATGACACATTACATATATGGGAACAAAATTTGAATAATATCTGATTTTTCATCAAAAACTCTGGAGACTTTGTGTATCCTCTTTGGAGGAGAACTTAGGATATTTTTGGTTGTACACAGATAGTTGTTCATCATGTTAGGTGGATGAGTTATTTTTCTATTGCTCTTATCTGGAATTAATGGTTAAAAGATGTGTGTGTAGATTCCCAGTGAGTAAACTGTGCTGGATTTTTCTGTGGACAACTTGGTTAAATTGGAAATTTCACTTCCAGAATTCTCTTCCCTGTATTGTTCTGGGTTAAAATCGGAATTTGAAAAAAGGTTTGAGAGGCAAAAGTGAAGCAGCACAATTTCTCTCTAAAGGGTATCATCAGATACAGAAATGGCAAATACAGAGATGCCCAGGGGATCTCAGCTTGTCCTTGCTTCCTCTGTTCCATATCCAGCTCATCTTCCGGAATATAGATCCCGATCACCAACAGTGGTCCCAGGCTCACTGTCAGACTTAGTGGCAGATGCAGTCAGGTAGCAACTTTCCATGGATACCTCCAGAAGCTTCCTGTTCTTGGTCCCACTTCAGTGGCTGGATGTAACAGGCCTCTCAGATTCCCTTGAAAGTTCCAACTTGTCCACCCACACCAGTGTGTCAGGAAGACTGGCTAATAACTTCATCTCTATGCCTCTAACTCTCCTTTCTAGACCTTCACTTCCCCAGTTCCTTCCACCATTGTGTAAGATCTAATTCCCGAAATCAATCCCTTATCCCATAACATTCATAGTGATTCCACTTCCCTGGATATATTTTGGCTGACATTCCAGTGAGGAAAATGTTAAGTGGTGACGTGCACACTTGTGCGGAAAGCTCCCACCCATCAGGATGCAATTCATTTCTTCTTGGCTTCCATTGGCCAAAGCAGATCCATGGCCATACCTAACTTCAAACATGGCAGGGAAATGCAATCCTTCCATGTGCCTAGGAGTAAACTTGAACCAGAATGTTTGCAAATATACTACACACATGACTACCACACATAGGATAATATGTAAATGATCAATAGATATTTGCATATGTAGATGAATGTATGAATGTGAGATTTTAAATATTTACGGAGATCGGTGGAAATCAGTAAAGAGGAAAATAAACTTTTAGTCATCAACTCACGTGCACTAACCTTGTGTGAACTCATTTATAAGCTTGTCATTAGATCTCAAGACCTCCCTATGAGTCAGTTTTCTTACTCCCACTTTACAGAGTAATTCTGCGAGGTCAGGGACCATGCCAGTTTTTAATGGATTTTATTTTTTAGAGCATGTTTATAGAGTTACAGAAAAATTAAGAAGCTAATACAGTTTCCATATAACCCCCTGCCCTCCCTACACAATTCTCTCTATTAGTGACATCTTACATTAGTATGGTATATTTGTTCTAATTAATGAATCAGTACTGATACATTATTATTAAAGTCGATACTTATTAGGTTTCCTTGATTTTTACCTAATGTCCTTTCTCTGTTCAAGAATCTCATCCAGGAGGCCACATTACATTTCCTCATCATGTCTCCTTCGGTTCCTCTCGGCTGTGACAGTTTCTCAGAGTTTTTCTTATTTTTGAGGAGTACTGGTCAGGTATCTTGTAGGCTGCCCCACTGTTGGAACGTTCTGATTTTTTTCCCCATATTAGACTGGAGTTACAGGTTTGGGGAGAAATTGTGCCTAGTTGTTCACTGATGTTAACTCCACTGCTAGCACAGGGCTGCACACATAGGCTCCTTAATAAATGTTTATTGAATAAATAGATGTCTACCAGTACGAAAATGGGTTCAGAAAGGTTAGGAAATAGGCCAAAAGATACCCATCTAGTCAGAAGCAAGACTAGGATCGGAACCCAGGACTCAGAAACTCTTCTACTTTCCAATACATTATATTAATCCTGCAATAATTATAATGACAAATTTCAGATACTGTTCTAGGGAGTTTATAGATGTCATTTCTAATCCTCTCAACAATATTTCAAAGAATGTGTTATTATCCTATTTTCTTTAAGCTCAGTGGTATCTAGGAACTTCCTCAAAGCTACAGTGAAAAAGTGGCCCTGCGTCTTGGACCTCCCTCCCACCCCACCTGCCCATCCCACTCATGTAGGTCATCACCAACCACCGAGCTGAGCTTCCTGTGCTTTATAGCATGTTCCCATTAGCTATCTATTTTATGCATGGTAGTGTATATAAGTCAATCCTAATCTCCCAATTCGTCCCACCCTCTCTTTCCCCCCTCCACCCTGTGTCCACATGTCTGTTCTCGTACACATATAGCTGATTCACTTCTTTGTACAGCAGAAACCAACACAACATTGTAAAACAATTATACTCCAATAAATTATAAAAAAAGAAAACAACCCAGTTTTTTAAAATTAATTAATTAATTTTTGGCTGCGTTGGGTCTTCGTTTCTGTGCGAGGGCTTTCTCTAGTTGTGGCAAGCGGGGGCCACTCTTCATCACGGCGTGCGGGCCTCTCACTATCGCGGCCTCTCCTGTTGCGGAGCACAGGCTCCAGACGCGCAGGCTCAGCGGCCATGGCTCACAGGCCTAGTTGCTCCGCGGCACGTGGGATCTTCCCAGACCAGGGCTCGAACCCGTGTCCCCTGCATTAGCAGGCAGATTCTCAACCACTGCACCACCAGGGAAGCCCCAACCCAGTTTTTTAAATGGGCAAAATATTTGAACAAACACTTTACCGGAAAAGACAAATGAATAGCAAATAAGCACATGAAAAGATGCTCAGCATCATTAGTCAAAAATGCAAACAACTCCAATGTCTTTTGACTGGTGAAGGAATAAAAAACTGGTGCATCCATATGATGGGAGGCTATTTGACAATAAAAAGTCAATATCAAATGCTGATACCTGTAACAACATGGACAAAAATCAAACGCATTATGTTAAGTAAAAGAAGCCAGACTCAAAAGGTTACATAATGAATGGTTCTATTTCTATGACATTCTGTAAAAGCAAAATTGTAATAAAGACAGAAAACAAATCAGTGGTTGCGGAGGGCTAGGTTGGGGGAGGGGCGGTTAAAACGGAATACAAAGGAATCTTAGAGGGTGATGGAACAGTCCTGACTGTGATGGTGATTACATGATTGTATGAGTGTCAAAACTAAAAAACGAAAAAGGGTGAATTTTACTGTATAAAAAGTAGATGTTAATCTAAAAATGAGTGGATATATGTACATGTACAACTTTGCTGTACACCTAAAGCTAACACAACATTGAAATCAACTACACTCCAATAAAAATTTTTTTAAAAGAAAAAGAAAAGTAGATGTTAATTAACCTGACTAAAACTAAAAAAAAAAAAAAAAAAAGAAAAAAAAGAAAGTGGCCCTGGCCTTGAATCATCTCCTGCTGCTTCCAGAGTCTCTGCTCATCCGGTTACAGTGACCTTTCCAAAGTTGGCCAAGTGATTTTTCCCCTTTAAAACTCTCCAAGGACTCCCTGAGCACTGCATGAGAGTCCCCACTTTCCAGCCTGCACCCCAAGCTCCAGGCTCAGTGAGAACCCGGCAGCTCCCCTAAGGAACATGCTGCTCTGTGTGTCTTCACATGTGCTGTTGTCATGCTTAGAACTCTTTCTTCTCCAACCTCTGCCCCTCCAAGGGGGGGAGGGATCTTATTTACATTTCACTTATCAGTTTTAACTTCTAACTCTATGAAACAAACCTTCTCTAACCCACTCAAGCAGACTCCATCTTCCCAACTCCGTGCGCCCAGCGTTCGTAGCGCATGCCTCCCCTATGACGTTGTTCATCCATAGTAACGTCACTGACTTACAGCCCACCCCCGCTCTCTAACCTGACGTTGAATTCCTCTGGACAAGGATCCTGTCTCATTCATCTTTGCATCTGCCATACCTAGTATAGCGCCTGGCACATACCCATGTTCAATAATGAATGAATGAATGAATGAATGAATGAATGAATGAATGAATGAATATGGAAGGGTATATAATAATCTTCAATGCAGGGTCATAAAATTCCTGAAAATGAACTGAATGCTGCCTCTACACTCTCTTCTCCAAGGCCAGGGGCACATGGCCAGCCTCTACAGAAGTTTTCCATCTTGCTCTTAAGTGCATCTTGTTGGATCCATGGCTGAATAATGCCTGGAACCTGGGAGTGAAGAATTGGCCTAATCTCAGTATCTAAGTCAGTTAATGGGCTGGAAATCCAGCTGAGCCTCTTCTGTTATTTTTCAAAGAAAAGTCTCATCATAAGGTATCTTAAAGGCCAAATAGCTATTCCCTAAAGACATTTTCATCAGCTATATAGAAAAGCATCAGATGCATGGTTTAATCCCCCTTCTCCTTTGCTGTCCCTGAGTAACTCAAAGAGGGGTGGAAACCTCGCAGTTAACCAATTAACTTGATTGGAGTAAACAGCCAAATTTGATAACTAATGATCATGTTTGCCAAATTACCACTTCACTTTTTTGTTGGGTAGATACAGCTCTAAGGCTACAGAAACATTTATAAGCAAATTGCCCAGTTCTCTTGGTGGATCTGCCTGTATCTTAAATCTTGCATCTTGCATTATCCCTTCCCACTCTTCTCCATCACTTTAGAAAGCAACTAGAGAAAGAGGAATGCTCACAGTGCTAGGACATTTACCCTCATGCCTGGCTCTAAAAGGAATCTGGTGGCCTTAAGTTTGGCATGTCAACCCAGGTCATGGTTATGAACCTGCATTTCCTTTCCATATCAGTATCTAAAAAGTGGCTGCTCTGTTTACCTTTTGTCACAGGAGCCAAGAGAAGCAATAAATGTGCCTTCTCCCAGCCATGTGAAGTGGAGAGAAAGGATATCAGTTCTTCAACTAGTCACATTCAATACATGATCCGCAGGAAGGGAACTTTGCTTCTCTTGTCGATTAAAAAAATTAAATTCAGACATTTAATTCTAGCTATAATGGAGTAACTTCTTAGCAGGTCAATGCTCCCATAAAAAAAACAGGAAGAGCTGGGTTAAAAGGAAAAAAAAAAAAAACCTGTTTGAAGGCATTAAAGGGCTTTTAAGGATGCCAGGACTTGAGACAGCAGATCCCAGAGAGAAGGAAATTGCATGGAAGAAGCCCACCTTTTTGCATGAAGCTTTTCCCCTTGAGGCATTTGCCAACTTTTTTGGGGGGGGAGGTCTGAAAAGCCAGCAGAGCTATACAAAAATCTCACAAGGCGAGAGAGACAAAAATTGAAGTTTGTGGATGCCAAAGCAAGCAGGTCTTGGAGGTCCAGATTCAGGAGAGAACAAAAGCAGAGAAGTGGGCCTGACACTCAACATCAGTTTTCCTATTGAAGTATTTTCTTCTTAGCAGGCATGATGCTAAAAAGTCAAGCAGAAACAGCTGAAAAACAAAGTTTTTAGTGCTTTCACAGTGATGAGAAATTAAAATTCAACTTCAGGACTCACCAAGGAGAAGAAACCCTAAAATGCTTCCCAGTTCTCAGACCAAGCCTAACAAAAGCCACAAATCAGTCTTGAGTCCATCTTCCTTCTGTTGTCTGCCAGAATGTAGGTCGAATCCCCTATGGAGGTACATAACTTCATCCAGAGCTCTATAATTTATAACACACAACTCCCAGCATTCACTCTAAGATTGTCAGGATACCAAAAATTAGGACCAAAAAACAACTATCCAGGGTTCGTGCCTTATAAGAAGAAACGAGAGAGATATGCTCTCTCTCTCCACCATGTGAGGACACAGCAAGATGATGATCATCAGCAAGACGGGAAGAGAGTCCTTACCAGGAGCTGGATCAACCAGCACCTTGATCTTGGACTCCCTAGCCTCAGAACTATGAGAAATAAATCTCTGTTGTTTAATCCACACAGTATGTGGTATTTTGTTATAGCAGCCTGAGCAGACTAAGGCAGAGGTCATATTTAAAACGCTAAGAGAAAATAAATGCCAACGTAGAACTGTACACCCAGAAAAAAATATCTCATAAAAGTGAGAGAGAAATAAAGGAATTTTTCAGGTGCTGTTGCTAGCAGACTTGTGTTAAGGAAATACTAAAGGGACTTCTTCAGGCAGATACAGATGTATGAAGGAATTAAGGGCAACAGAAAGAATAAATATATGGGCAAAACAAAATGTCTATTGACTGGAAAAAAAATAATGTATTGTGTGGCTTCCTTTATAAGTGAATAAAAATGCATACAATAGTAATATAAGAAGTAAGAGGGAGGAAAATTGAGTCAAAAGGTTTTAAGGCCCTAACATTAACTGGGAAATGGCAAAGGTACTAATTAATAAAAGATTCTTTGAAATGACATTTGTAATATTTAAAGTAACCACTAAAAGAACACTTAAAATATGTATATGTGTATATATATATATACATATATATATACATATATATGTATATGTATATATATATATATATATATATATACATGTTTAACAAGCTAACAGAAGGGAAATGGTAAAACAATCATTTTTTTAAAGCATAGAATTAACAGAAAAAGGAAAATAAAGTAGATGCAGCAAATAGAATATATATAATAGAATAGTGGATATAAACACAAATATATTAGAGTAATTCATTCATTGTAAACAATGTAAGTACTCCAATTTAAAAATCAAAGATTGGAGGAATTCCCTGGTGGTCCAGTGGTTAAGACTTGGTGCTTTCACTGCCAGGGCTGGGTTCAATCCTTGGAGGGAGAACTAAGATCTCACAAGCCGCACGGCACAGGAAAAAAAAAAATCAAAGATTGGGCAGACACTTCTGGGCTGACAGAATAAAGACCTCCAAAATTCCACTCCTTCATAAACACAAAGGAAACACTGGCAAAAAAATTATCAAGATGAACTTTTTCAGAACTCTAGAATTTAACCAAATGCTTGCTAATATGAGGAATATTTATTCAAGTAAAACAGCTAAATCTTGGTAAGGACAGTCAGTTTGTGGTGTTTTAACTAACCATATTCCCACCTCTGTATAGATATGTGGTAGCCTTAAAAATCAGCAGCCTCACAACCACAGTAATTGTGAAAAAAGCCACTTAACAGCCACTGGAAGGGGCAGAATGTTTGGAGCTCTTCCCAAGAACCCATTCCCAGAGAACTGTCACTATCTGACCTTTCTGTCAGTTCCCTGGAAAACCCTACTCATAAGCCTTCTCTTAATTGACCTGACTCAGAGCTTGCTCAGTGGGCATTTGTCAAAAGCAGTCAGAGGCAATTAATTAACATTACAGCTGCCTCAATTGGCAAGACTAGTTGAGCCAAACAAGAGCTGGCCAAAAACACTAAGGAAAATGTGGGGAATGAGATGTCCATAGGGGGCTTTGAATAACTCCAACATATTCCTTGAATCTAGAAGCTCATGCTCATGGGTCAAACTGCATGCATGCCTAGGAAATACCTGAGAAGGCCCTAACCTTTGGTTGACCTTGGGGCTCTGTACAAGCAGTAAACGAAGAGAGCAGCAGAACTGTAAATTACCAGAACATTGAAGGTATACCCCAACACATACCCAGAGCTACTTGGCAAAGCCTGGGATACTTACTGGTTCAAGGCATTTAGGAAATCTTTGTCCAATAACTAGATAAGCATTAAGTTAACCAAGCAGAAGCTCCAGTGGCCACTCACAACAAAGAATAAATCTTTATAGAATAAGCCCAGGAAAGTCACTAAACAAACAAACAAAAAGAAACAATGACAATAATAAACAACAGTAAATGTTGAGGGGCAGGGATGAACTGATTTCCAGAGCTGCCACATTGTATTATTTTAAATGTCCACTAGCCAATAAAAAATGACAAGACTTGCAAAGAAACAGATAAATGTGGCCCATTACAGGAAAAGAAGCAGTCAATAAAAACTATTCCTGAGTGAGCCCAGATGTTGATCTTACTACACAAAGACTTTAAATCAGCTATTGTAAATATGTTCAAAGAACTAAAATAAATCATATCCACAGAATTAATGTAAAGTTTTAGGCCAATATCTCACCAAATAGGAAATATAAAGAAATAGAAATTATTTAAAACAACCAAATAGAAAATATAGACTAGAAAAGTAGAATAACTGAAATGAGAAATTCACTACAGGGGTTTGACAGCAGATTTCAGCTGTCAGAAGAAAGAATTAGCAAGCTTGAAGGTATGTCTACTGAAATGACATAAAGAACAAAAAGGAAAAAGAACAAAGAAAAATAAACAGAGCTTCAAAGACTGTAGGACAACATCAAATTTACCAACAGATGCATAATGTGAGTCCTGGAAGGAATATAGATGCAAACATCTTCTATAAAATTCTAGCAATCCAAAGTCAGCAGCATATAAAAGGATAATATACTACGACTGAGTGGAATTCATCCAAGGAATGCAGGGTTGATTTAACATCCAAAAACCAATCAATGTAATACACAATATTCCAAAAATAAAGGGAGAGGAACAATATGATCATCTCAGTAGACACAGAAAAAGCATCTGACAAAATCCAACACCCTTTCATTGTAAAACATTCAATAAACTAAGAAAAGAAAGGAACTTCTTCAACCTGATAAAGGACATCTAGGAAAAATCCACAGCTAGCATCATACTCAATGGTGAAAGACTGAATACTTTCTCCTAAAATGAGGAACAAGACAATCATGTCCATTCTTGCCACTTCTACTCAACAATGTACTAGAATGACTGGACAAGAAAATGAAATAAAATTCATCCAGATTGGAAAAGCAGAAATAAATTATTTATATTGACAGATGATATGATCTTGCATATAAAAATTTTTATTAAAAAATCATAAGGAATCCACAAAAAAACCATTCAAACTAATAAATAAGTTCATCAGGGTTGTAGGATGCAAAATCAATACACAAAAATCAATTGTATTCCTATACACTAACAATACATAATACGAAAATGATGTTAAAAACAATTTTATTTATAATAACATCAAAAAGAATAAAATATCTGGGAATAAATTTAATAAAACAAGCAAAAAATTTGTACCCTGAAAACTATAAAACATTGTTGAAAGAAAGAAAAAAATACCTTAAAATATGCAAAGATAGCCCATGTTCATGGATCAGAAGATCACTGTTAGGAGGGCAATACTCCACCAGACTGATCTACTGATTCAATGCAATCCTATCAAAATCCCAGGTGCCTTTTTATTTTTACAGAAATTGACAAGATGATCCTAAAATTCATATGGAAATGCAAGGGACCCAGAATAGTCAAAGCAATTTTGAAACAGAACAAAGTTGGAGAACTTACACTTCCCAACTTCAAAACTTACAACAAAATCGTGTGTACTGGCCTAAGGATAGACAAATAAATCAATGTAATAGAATTGAGAGTGCAGAAATTAACTCTCACTTTTATGGTCAAATAAATCAAAATGGATCACAGATCTAAATGTAGGATCTAAAATTATAACACACTTAGAAGAAAACATACAGGTAAATCTTCATGACCTTGAGTTAGGCAATAGTTTCTTACATATGACACCAAAAACACAATCAACAAAGGAAAAAATTAGATAAATTGGACTTAATCAAAATTTTAAAAATTTATGCTTCAAAGAACACCATCAAGAAAGAGAAATAGACAACTGATAGAATGGAAAAACATATATTGTAAATCACATACCTGATAAGGGACTTGTATTCAGAACTTATAAGTAACTCTTACAACTATAAAAACACAAGTATTCCAATTTAAAAATGAGTAAAGGATTTGGATAGGCATTTCTGAAAAGAAGATATGTCAATGGCCAACCGACACTTGAAAAGATGCTCAATATCATTAGTCACTAAGGAAATGTAAATCAAAAACACAATAAGATACCACTTCACACCCACTAAGATGGCTAGAATCAAGATAGATCATAACAAGTGTGGGCAAAGATGTGGAAAATTTGGAATTCTCATGCATTGCTGGTGAGATTGTAAAATGGTGCAGTAATTTTGGAACAGTGTTTGGCAGTTCCTCAAAATACTAAACATATAGCTACCATATGACCCAGTAGTTCCACTCCCACATATATATCCAAGAGAAATGAAAACATATGTTTATACAAAAACTTGTACTTGAATGCTCCTAGCAGCATTTTTCTTAAGAGCCAAAAAGTAGAAATACACCAAATGTCCATCAATGGATAAATGAATAAACAAACTGTGGTATATTCATACTCTGGAATATGCTTTGGCAATAAAAAGAATGAAGTACTGATGATGAACCTTGAAAACATTATGTTAAGTGAAAGAAGCCGGTCTCAAAATACCACATATTGTATGATTCCAGTGAAATGTTCAGAATAGGCAAATCCGTAGAGACAGAAAGTAGATCAGTGTTTGCCAGGGGTGGAAGGTGGGGGTAATGAAGAGTGACTGTTAATGGACTGTTAATGGGTTTCTTTTGGGATTAATAAAAATGATCTAAAATTAGATAGTTGTTGTGGTTGCAAAACTCTGTGGATATACTAAAAACCACTGAATTTTACATTTTAAAATGGTGAATTTATGGTATGTGAATTATATTTGAATACAGTTGTTATTTAAAAATAGTAGAGATTGTCATACTGGATTTTTAAAAATATATATGCTGCTTACAAGATGCCTTAAATATAAGAACGTTGAAAGTAAAAGAATGAAAAATATACGTTATGCAAACACTAAAAGAATGCTGGATTAGCTATCAATCAAGTTGGACTTTTAATCAAGAAGCATTATTAGAGATAAACAGCAATATTTCTCAATGATAAAAGGTCAATTAATTTATTACAAAGGAGCCAAGAATGTACAATGGGAAAGGACAGTGTCTTCAATAAGTGGTGTTGGGAAAACTGGACAGCCACAGGCAAAACAATGAAACTGAACCACTATCTTACACCATACACAAAAATTAACTCAAAATGGATAGAATGTAAGACCTGAGACCATAAAACCCCAAAAAGAAAACATAGTAAGCTCCATGACATCAGTGTTGGCAATGATTTTTTGGATTTGACACTAAATCAAAGGCAACAAAAGCAAAAGTAAGCAAGTGGGACTACATCAAACTAAAAAGATTTGCACAGCAAAGGAAACCATCAACAAAATGAAAAGGCAACCTACTAAATGGGAGAAAATATTTGCATCCTTTATGATCCCTCATGGCATGTGGGATAGTAGTTCCCTGACCCTCTGCAGGGTCAGGGATCGAATCTGCACCCTCTACAGTGGAAGCGTGGAGTCTTAACCACTGGACTACCAGGGAAGTCCCTGCATTGTATATCTAACAAGGGGTTAATACCCACAATATATAAGGAACTCATGAAACTCAATAGCAAGGAAACAATCCAATTAGAAAGTAGACAGAGTATCTGAATAAACATTTTTTCCCAAAAAAATACACACAGATGGCCACAGGTACATGAAAAGATGCCCAACATCACTAATCATCAGGGAAATGCAAATCAAAACCATAATGAGATGTCACATCACACCTGTTAGAATGGTTATTATTAAAAAAAAAAGAGAGAGAGAGAGAGAAATAATAAGTGAGGACGTGAAGAAAAGGGAACCCTCATGCATTGTTAGTAGGAATGTAAATTGGAGCAGCCACTGAGGAAAACGGTATGGAGGTTCCTCAAAAAATTAAAAATAGAACAACCATATGATCCAGCAATTTCACTTTTGGGTATTTATTCAAAGAACAAAAACATTAATTTGAAAAGATATCTGCACACCCATGTTTATTGCTGCATTATTTACAATAGCCAAGACATGGAAACAACCTAAATGTCCATCAACAGATGAACGGAAAAAGAAAAATTGGCATACACACACACACACACACACACACACACACACAGGAATATTATTCAGCCATAAAGAAGAGTGAAATCTTGCAATTTGTGACAACATGGATGGATCTTGAGGGCATTCTGCTAATGAAGTAAATCAGACAGAGAAAGATAAATGCCATATAATCTCACTTACATGTAGAATCTGAAAACAAACAAACAAAAAAACCAGCTCGTAGATAGAGAGAACCGATTGGTGTTTGCCAGAAGCAGGGGAAGAGGGGTGAGTGAAATGAGTGACAGGAGTCAAAAGGTACAAACTTCCATAATAAGATGAATAAGCATGGGAATATAATGTATAGCATGATGACTATAATTAATAATTCTCTATTGCACATTTGAAAGATGCTAAGAGAGTAGCTCTTTAAAGTTCTCATCAGAAGAAAGAAATTTTTGTAACTAAAATATCAGGTTATTACTACAGTAAATTTGTTGCCCTGTTTTGAGAGGAAAAAATAGAAAGCAGATGCAAACATCCTAAACAAAATATTAGCAAGTCAGATACAGTGATAAATAAAAAGGCTAATCGTTCATGATCAAGTTGTATTTATTCCAGGTAAACGATGCTGCTAGCTTAAAATTTAAAAATCAGTTAATAAATTTACAATATTAACAGAATACATAAGGTAAATTATATGACCATTTGATAGATGCAGAAAAGCATCTGATAAATTTCATATCCATTCATGATCAAAATTTTAACAAACTAGGAATAGAACTTTCTCCATCTGATAAGAATATCTTTTATAAAAAAATCTTACATCAAATATGATATTGATGGTGAATTTTTGAAAGCTTCCCACCTGAGATAAAGAATAAAACAAGAACACCTACTTTCACCATGTCTCTTTATATTGTACTGAAGGTCCTAGCAACTGCAAAAAGGCACGAAAAAAAATGTAGGAACTGTAAAGGAAGAAATTAAACTTTTCATTCTTCCCACACGGCATGATTACATGATCGCGTGTGTAGAAAACTCCAAAGAACTTTCAGTCAGACAGACTATTAAGTAATTTTAACGATGTTATTGGATTAAAGGTCACCTTAGAAAAATCAATTGTACTTCTATACAAAAAGGCTGAAATTAGAAAATGAAAATTTTAAAACATCCTTTAAAATAACGTCAAAAAATCAAAATTGTGGGAATAAATCTAGACAAAGATTTTACACATAAGCTATAAAACATTGTTCTTAATATTATATTAGAAATTAATAATTATTAGTAAGTGAATGGATAGACCATGTCCATGGATGGAAAGATGCAACACAGTAAAGGTATCAGTTATCTCCAAATTGATCCAATAAAAATCACAGCAAATTTTTTTCCTGGAAATTAACAACCTATTCTAAAATTTATATGGAAATGCAGAGGGACAAAACGTCAAGACATTTTTGAAGAAGTTAGACTTTATTAATTTTGTTGTAATTTTATATAGTCATTGTTTCCTTGGGTTTATCCAAATGCTTACATTTTTGTTTTTCCCTTTTTCTTACTGTATTTTCCTTCTGGATTCACTTCTTTTCTTCCTGAATTATATTCTTTAAAGTTACTAATAAATATCCACCTAGTAGCCTGTATCAAGTCAGCTCTATAATTCTAGACTGACAATGGTTTCTTTCAGCATTTTGAAGATATTATCTTAATGTTGTCTTGCTTCTGTTGCTGATTTTGAGAAGTCAGCTATCCATCTAATTGTCATTCCTTTACAGGTAATGTTTCTTTTCTCATTTAAAATCTTCCCTTTGTCTTAGTGTTCTATCAAGTACAAGGTACATCTTCTTTATCCCGTAGGGGATACATTGAGCTTCCTGAATCTACTCATTCATCTGTCGTCATTTGGAGGAAATTCTAAAACATTCTCTCATCAAATATTGCATCTTCATCTTTCTCTCCAGTCTTTCCTTTTGATTAAATCCATGTAAGATCTTTTCAATCTGCCCTTCATATCCCTTAATTCATCTTTCTTATTTTCATCCTTTGTTTCTCTATTCTGCATTCTCAGTAATTTCTCAATCTCTATCTTCAGCTGCCTAATCTGCTGTTTAACCCAATCATTTGAGTTCTTAATCTCAATTATTATATTTTTATATCCATAATTTTATTAATCTTTCTTGTCCATTGGAATGTGCCTTATCCCTTCATTTAAATTTCAATACTCTCCCTTATTTCTTTAAACATATAAAATACATATTTTATATTTCTCCTTGCTGATTTCAATATCTAAGAGATGGATCCCAGTGATCATACACAGAATGGATTCCAGTTTTAAATTCACGTGAGAGAAGTCTTGAAATTAGGAATACTTGAGACTCTTACCTTTCTTTTCCCCTATATTCAGAGTCAAAGCCAACATAGTTAAGAATCTTCACATTTTACTTTGGTGAGACAGTGTTTCTTCTTGGTCGCCTGCTTCTGGAGGTCTTGGCTTTCTTTGGGGGAGGTCTCAGGTTTAGTAGGGGCAGGTGGTCTCTGATTCACCCTCAAACCTTATGTGGGCCCCAGATCATCTCCTATAACCTCCCTCAAGCACACACGTGCACATGTGTACATGCACACACCCATGCACATATCATCACTCTTGTCCACCAGCAGCTTGCTGATGATTCTCGGATTAACTGCCCCCTGCAGCACTGATTTGCCCTTCTGGATTCATATCTGACCTTGAAGGGTTTCTCACTGCCAGGTCACTCTTCTTTTCTTCTATTTTACTCAGTGTTTTTACTGCTCTGCACATCAAGATCACCAACTTTCTGGAAAAGGAAGTACAGGTTTAAGGCTTTCTAGTTCATGACTGAGGAATAGCACACTGTCAAGTTGAATGACTGTCTTAGTCAGTTTGGGTGGCTATAACAAAGCACCATACACTGGGTGGCTTGTAAACAATGGAAATTTATTTCTCACAGTTCTGGAGGCTGGAAGTCTGAGATCAGGGTGCCAGCATGGTCACATTCTGGTGAGAACCCTCTTCTGGGTTGCACTGCCAACTTCTTGTATTCCCACATAGCAGAGAGCAGACAGAGCAAGCAAGACCTCCTGTGGTTCTTATAAGGGCACAAATCCCATTCACAGGGACCCCTCCCTCATGACCTCCTCTAATCCTAATTACCTTCTAAAGGTCCCACCTCCTACTAACATCACATAGGAGGGTAGAGTTTCAACATATGAATTTGGGGGGATACACAAACATTCAGTCCATAACACATTGTCCACTTTCCTAGATGCCACCAAAGGACTCTCCAAAGTGGTTTAGCAATTACACTACTGACCCCAGGGTATGGGAGATTCCTGGTGTTCTATATCTTTGCCAACACATGGTAGTGTCAGAGTTTAATTCCTAAGGACCTTCTTTCTACAAATTAATCCAATGAACTCCTCCTTCTGACCTACCGATGGGTAGCAAGTATCACATTTATGTCTTTCTGGATGTTGGATCTTAGAGCAGGTGATCCACAACTCTTCCTGAAGAGTGAACTGGGTCCATCAATTCTTCCTAATGGGTGATGGGGGGTGGGTCTTCCTCTATCTTATCTTGAGTGAGAGGACTGGCCAGTGAGCAGGACAAGGAGAGCTGAGGCTCTGAGAGCCAGGGGGTCTGTGCCAGCCACTGACACTGCCTACTAGAATGGATCTCGGAGGTGAGGTCAGCACAACACTGACCCTTGAGCCAGTGAAACCAGCCTGGCTGCTGCCTCTGGCAGGTCTTCTAATGAAAGAGTGGCCAGGACAATGGGAATCTCATGTCCCAAGGCCAAAGAGCCAAGAGACATCTGGCCTCTAGATGACAGATGGCAGTCCAGAGGAAGCCAGGCAAAGAGGGGTCAAGGAAACAGCAATGATGGAAATGAAGATCCTGGTAGATCTCTGTGCAGGACTGGATGTGCGGCAAGTGCTTGTTTGTCAATCCCTCATCAGCATCTAGCAACTGCAAACATAGCAGAGTGATTAAGAGTGTGACCTCAGAAAGCAGATGATTTGGGCAGTCTTCTACTACCAGGTCTGAGATTTTAGGCACACTACTCAACCTCTCCCTGCCTCAGGTTCCTTATTTGTAAAATAAGAATATTCGTACATATTTATAAGGTTGTCTTAAAAAGAAATGAGATATTATCAGTAAGATGTTTTGCAAGGGTCTGCAAGGGTTCACAGTAAGGACTCAGGAAATGTTAGTTGTTATTCTTACCACCATCATTATTGCTATATAATACGTAAATATATATTTATATTAGATAGATGATTGATAGATAGATAGATAGATAGATAGATAGATAGATAGATAGATAATCTCCTATGACCAGCTCTGTTGGAGCAAGCTGCAGTATCAGGACTAGTTTTCATCTGGTGCATCAGTTCTGATTGATCGTGGCTGCCTGTTGAGAAGGATTCTGAAGTCACACTTGGGCTCATGGCAAGGAGCAGCAGGCTGTGATCAACTGGCCATGTCTGCCACGGCTCAAGAGGCAGAGTGTTAGTGACTTCTTAGGCACTCGCCTCCCCGTGGTCTGCATTTCACTTCTTATCCATTAGGAAATACTGATTCAGCAATGTTCCCAACTCAAGTTTCTAAGAGGATCTATAAACAGACCAAAAAAGGGCCGATTTTTAAATGAGGCCAACTGCACGTGGTTCTTTAAAAATCATATATATTGAAAGCAGGCTCTGCTTCCTTCTCGGTTCTGAGTTCTGCAGAGAAGTTCCATTTTATCATTCAGCACTGATCACCACACTGACATCTGCAATGGCGAGTGAGCCTCAGGTGGGCTCATCATAAGCAGAGTTGGCACTTAGCTTTCCACAGATGCTGCTTGAAGCACAGAGCCCGGGCGGGGAATAGATTCAGCCGAGAACATGGTGCAGTAGAAAAAACACAGGGATCTGCTTGGAATCCAGCTCGGGCAGAAACCCACAGTGTGGGGCTGGGTTCTGACTGACTTCTTAAAGACCTGGTTTCTTGCCTCTAAAGTAAGGAAAACGGTCTCCAAGATCCCATCCAATTCCACTATTCTATTCTAGGGAAGGGAAGACATCTCTTTTATTGACTATGTTTTCAAAAGAGGGAGAAGCATTCAGAGATGCGTATATGTGCAAGATGGTAAGTCCTCAACCTTCTTGAAGGACATCTTCCAAAATGTCCCTAGGTTCCCAAATGGCGAAATAACACAACTGCCCCCATTTCTTCTAGGGACGAGTTTTTCCCAATGAAAATAGGTTTATCAGTACAAAAGATGATATCATGTGAAAGCAAGGATTCAAGAACCAGTTACCTCATGTACTAGTACCCTTCACCCACCCACCCCCATCCCACGCACATAGACACACAAACCTTTTAACCCATTAAACCAAAATCCTACTTCAGCAAAATTACAAAGCCGTACACGTCATGGACCTCTGATATTGAAACTATACCTGTTAAATTCACCACCACAAAGGGTCCATCGCATTCAGATTACGTAAAACACCAAGACCACCATTGTTATGGAGTATGTTTTAGTAATACAGCACCAAGAAAATTAAGTAATAAAATGTGCAATTTCGGGCTTCCCTGGTGGCTCAGTGGTTGAGAGTCCGCCTGCCGATGCAGGGGACACGGGTTCATGCCCCGGTCCGGGAAGATCCCACATGCCACGGAGCGGCTGGGCCCGTTGAGCCATGGCCGCTGAGCCTGCGCGTCCGGAGCCTGTGCTCCGCAATGGGAGAGGCCACAAGAGTGAGAGGCCCGCGTACTGCAGAAAAAAAAAAAAGTGCAATTTCTTTTTCCAATAGCTGTAAACTGGAAATATCATGATATTTTTTCCAAACCATATGAGTTTTGTACCTATCTTTTCTCATAGACAAGAACAATAATATAAAATGATTTATTAACATAAACTCACAAGAATGACTTTTCATAACCATTTTGGAAAGGAATATGTCTCATTTTGAAAAGGGACATGTCTCCCTAAGGATTAGAAGACACACAACCCTTAGGGAGATGTGTCCCTTATCAAAATGACCACCATAGGAGTGGCTGTCCTGACCATGGTGGCATGCTCACTTTGGGTTTTTCTCCTAAGAAACTGATTTCCTGGGCCAGTTCCAGAGTGTTGGAAGAAAATTGTGTCCCAGTACAAAACAGTATTTCCTAGGTCCGTCATTCACCTTGCATGATTCGCTTGGCTTCAAGTTTCAAAACCCATCTACAGAGACTTGGCTCTGAATTACTCTTTGCTGTTTTCTGCAACCCAAATCTACCTTCTAAAAAGGAAAATTGACTATAGTTAATGGAAAGAATACGCCACAGAACCTGAAGGCAATTCCTCATGAACTACATAAAAACATTTTAGATTTGGCGACACACACAGTATGTTTATAATTTTGTTATAATTAATGTAATGTATTAACTTGACTAATTTTGTGTGTTAGCTTGGCTGGGCTAAGGGATGCCCAGAGAGCTGGTAAAACATTCTTTCCAGTTGTGTCTATGAGGGTGTTTCTGGAACATTTGGATCAGTAGACTGAGCAAAGAAGATCACTTTCCCCAAGGCAGTGGGCATCATGCAATCCCCTGGGGGCCTGAATAGAACAAAAGAGCAAAGGAAGGGTAAAATCACTGTCTTCTCTTGAGCTGGGACGTCCTTCTCCTCCTGCCCTCAGACACTGTCCCTCCTGGTTCTCGGGTCTTCAGACTTGGACTGAAGCTCCACCACCTGCCTTCCTTGGTCTCCAGCTTGCAGACAGCATATTGTGGGTCTTTTCAGCCTCCATAACCATGTGAGACAATTCTGATAATGAACCTCTTCTTATATCTATCCATAGACATCCTATAGGTTCTGTTTTCCTGGAGAACACTGACTAACACAATATCCTTCAAGGGCTATGTTTAAGGGAATGGCATTCTTCTGAGTTTTTTAAATGCCCAAATTCTATGAGTATCAGGCATTTCTAACTCAATCTCTGAATCTCCTTTCTGTCTATACCCATTCCTGAGTCTCACCCTCTTCCTTATTTCTATCACAATGGCTGTGTCAAAATAGCCACTTGAGGAAGCCCCCAGCATCATAACAGCCACATGGGAACATCTGGGATTCCACCAGCTCATCATCCTGGGTCAAGGGATGCTGTCGATCTGATACTGCCCTCCAGACATGATTTGCTTGTTTTCGCTCCTTCTCCCGGGATGAGACCATGAGGCAGAACATTTTCAAAGACATCATCAGGGGAAGTTTAAAAACTGGGATTTCATTTCCATATTGATCAGATAAGAGAGGAAATGACAAATAAAATGTCCAAATGCCATCTTCTTACTCACTCATAATTCTGCCACCAGGTTGAACAGAAAAAGCCAGATCCAGGTTCCATGTGTTCCTCTTTAGGAAATAGAACATTTGAAATCTTTTCTCAGTCTCTGTTCTTGCATTGACTGTGAAAATGTCACCAGCGACATCCCAGTTACCACACATTGGTTTCCAATCTGTCCTCATCCGACCTGACTTCTGTGGCTTCTGATACCTTCCCACCTCCTTCTGGTAACTGCCTCCCCATCAGACTTACACATCTCCCCTCTCTCTCCTGCACCCCAGTCTATAGGACCATTTGGATGCCCTACTTTTGCTTCCAACTCAATATGTATAAATGGTAAGTTATCCCCATGGCCATAAGAGGTTGGGCTCCCTGGGTGGACACCTTCATTTCTATTCATGAAACCCCTTGCTCCCCATCTTCTGGGAACAAAACCCTGGCTCCTCTTGGCTGCTCCCTTCCCTTGTCCCCCACAACCAACCACTGGATCCCAGCCATTCTGCCTCTTCATGGAGCTCCTGGGCCACCCAGCACTGACCCACTAGTTCAGGCCCTTCCTGCATTACCTCTGGACCAGTTCCTGCCAGCCTTTCTCCTACAGTCTCTTCGTTGGGGAAACCCATCCCACACTTCAGTCATAGGTGAATCTCCCCCCAAATGTGCTTAACTCAGTTTCTGAAATTTTCAGTGGTTCCCATTGATAGGAAACACCAGGCTCCTTTGCTTGTCAGTCAAGAGACTTCATTTGGCCTCCATCTAACCTGGCCAGTTCATAAGGGCCTATTAACCATTCCCTGAACCCTGTACTTCAAGGGGATCCCATCTCCCCTGCAACTGGTTTCCATTAGGGCGAAGCTCCCCTGGGGGAGGACAGACTTCTCTGACGGTGGGTTTGGGAGAAGGAACAGGCCCTCATAGCCCAGCCCCTCTCTCTTCCCTCTTTATCCTGAGAGCCAAGCTGGCCACTTGGCAGACACAGGCCCATGTTTTCAGAGTCAGCTCCTCCCACAGGGAGGCCTGTGGGAGTCCCAGGCTGCCGGCGAGTGTGCTAGGAAGCCACCCCCATTATGTCAGTGCTACCAACATCCTCCAATACCAGATTTTTCAGTAATAAAAGTGATTTTACATATATATATATGGTTGGCCAAAAAGCTCGTATGGGTTTTTCCATAACATCATATGGAAAACCTGAATGAACTTTATTATTTTTTTTTTTTTTGCTGTACGCGGGCCTCTCACTGTTGTGGCCTCTCCCGTTGTGGAGCACAGGCTCCGGACGCGCAGGCTCAGCGGCCATGGCTCACGGGCCCAGCCGCTCCGCGGCATGTGGGATCCTCCCGGACCGGGGCACGAACCTGTGTCCCCTGCATCGGCAGGCGGACTCTCAACCACTGCGCCACCAGGGAAGCCCCTGAATGAATTTTTTGACCAACCCAATATTTGCCTCCCATCTACCTTATTCCTTTTCCTATTTCTCAGGAAGGGAAGAGAGGAGCTCCTAATTGGGTCCCTTTTTACCCCAACAATACTCGCTGCCTCTGGGCCCTGCTCCTATCACTCCCCCCTCCTAGGAACGCCTATTATCTCTCTCCATCCGCCTAGTTCTCACTGTCCATCAAGACCCTCCTGAAGTCCCACAGCACTGTGATGCTCCCGGGACCGCATCTCCCTTTCCTCTGCACCCACAGCCCCGGGCTACACCTGTTGCCTAGCAACGGTGCACTGCCCTGTAGTATTCCCTAGTCTCGCACTCTGGTGGAAATTCTCCCCCATTTGATTTTGCCTCCCTGGTGAATTACACCTGAGGGAAGGTACATTCCCTTCAGCTCGTTATCACTCTTACCTTCCACAGCACCTGCACGGGGTCCTGTTCAATGTACGCTCCGGGCAGCTGGGGTGTTTTAATTTAGCCACTGACAGCGCACAGGTAGCTTCCCACGTCCCCATCTTAGTCCCAGATGCCGTGGACACCCCAGCGTACGGCTTGAAGGCAACACGCCACAGTCCCTTTAATTTCTGATACTCTGTAGCCTCGAGAGCAACTCCACCCCCAAAAAGTGGTGACAATCACCATGACTCAGGCAACTTTCGGAAACCCTTTTCTCTGACCACACGTCTATTCTGTCCCAAATAATTTTGTCTTGAATAACGAGCAGAGTACGGAGCTAGCAAGGTCATAACACGGGCGTGTTCGCTTGCATCTCCCAGGCACCTATAGGCTCCTTCAGAACTTCTGTTCTTTTGGCCTCCCCAGTGGTGCTGGGGCTGTGTAAAGGGAGCGATGCTTGGGGAACACTTGTTAACTTGATGTTTGCTCCACAATGGGAATGATCTCCAAACTTGATTGATCAGGGTTGCATTTGTTCTCCGATTATGCAATGTAGTATTTGGTTACTTGAGGTTAAATTTTATGCTTTAGTTGCAGATACAGTAAAGAACCGAATGATGTATATAAAACTAACTTAGTATGTGTAAGAAAGAATGAAAGAGAGACAGGGAGGGACAAAGAGATTGCCTAAGGGCAGTCTATAAACAAAGTACCATTCACATGGGCAAAATGTTTCTCATATCAGGCATTTTGCAATTCCCTAAGGCTTCATGAGCACTGCATTGATAGATACACCTCTGATTCCAGGCAACAGTTGGTGAAACAAACCATACGTTCCTGTCTGGTGCACGGGGTCCAGAGAGAGCCCATTCTAACCGAGAACAAAGGTTTGTGCGTATAATTCCACGCACAATGCAGCATAATGATTGACAGACTGACTATGAGGCCAAGTTGGCCTCATCTGGCCTTTCTTAAGTGCAATATGGTAGGCATAACGTGCCACATGAATGCTGAACTCCTGGCAAGACCTGCAAAAGAGACAATGCAGCTGGCAGCCTGACACTGGAGCAGCTGGGAAGGGAAGGCTTGGTTTCTACACATTAACACATTTGACACTTGGTATCTAAAGGGGAGAGCTAATAAATAACCTGCCAACGATGACACTCTAAAATGACAGCTTTTATTACCAGCCAGTTAATCCTGCACGCCAGCTCTGTCCTTTCAGGCCACCTGGTGTTACATTCTTATTTACTTATTTTTATTTTCCTGGGGCCTGAACTTGGAAAGTTTGTCTTCTGCCAGTGTCATATTTTGAAGCTGTTTCAAGGGCTAGGGCAGTGGCTGGTTGTAGGTAATTTAGCACTAAGTTCCGCAGAAAACGGGCAGTTTCAGCAGGTGGTCTTGAGTTCGGGGTTCACCTCCAAGAAGACAGTGAGTCATCCTGAGACCAAAGGAGTAGAAGAAATTCACCTCTTGATTGCTACCTCTTTTCAGAACCAATATGCATAGCTTCTACCTCAACTGAATCCCAAACATTTATTGAGCATCTACTATGTGTCCCCATAATATATGTTCTGGGGATATGAAAATAGGCTAGTTACATAAAAAAGAATGAAATAATGCCATTTGCAGCAACATGGATGGACCTAGAGATTATCATACTAAGTGAAGTAAGTCAGACAGAAAAAAAATAAATACAGAATCACTTATTTGTGGAATCTAAAAAATATGTTACAAGTGAACTTATTTGCGATTTCTCTCACCCCTTTATCATTTACTTTTTACCCTCAAACTCACTTCACGTGACTCAGTCCTCACCCTTTAAGAACTGGCTCAAATAGTGTCAGCCGCAGGCACCTCCTACATCACCTCACCCAGCTTGAGGTCCCTTCTCTGTGCTTCCTGTAACCCTCTGTGCCCACCTCTCTCACTACCCTTCTATACATTCTTAGTTTTCTGTGTGTGTTTTTCTCCCCACTAGACTCTGGGGTATCTAGAGCAATGAATTTTCCTTGTTGTGCTCCTATCACAGCACCCAGCACTGAGCCATTACCTAACAAACACTCAGTAAATGAATGACTCTCACCTTCTCTTCCACCTCATCCTTGACATCATAAGTCTGGGTCTACAAGAGTCTAAAGGTCCATTAGCAAATGTGAAGATTACAGAAGAACTCAACCACGTGCCATGGAAAACTCAGTTATTTTCAAGTAGCCCTCAAAGGGTCATGAAGTAGTGAAATTTAGTTCTTTTTCTCCACTATTATTATTATTATTATTTTTTACTATTTCCCCCTTCCTCCTCTCCTGAAATGCAGTCATCAACTGCATCAACCTCTGTCTCCCTCTCTTTTTCCTTTATTTCCTTCTTCCTTGCTTGGAGCTTGATCATGCCAGTTGCAGGCAACCGTAATGCATAACCCTCCTGGTGTCTTAAAGGTGCCACTCATCTCTGTTATACAGAGGAAAAATGAGAAACAGAAGATGCCCTGATGGCTCCAAACCTTTAATTCTGTTTTGAGAGTTGATGATGAGCATTGGTGATAGACACCCCTGAGAATCTGATGAAATACATAGACCTTCTCTCCCCTGAAATGTATATCCCACCTACCCACACAATTTTGCAGACAATTGCTGGGGTTGAAAGAAGCCCATAGTCTCCAAGTTTAAAAAAAAAATCACTAAACAAGGCACCCAAGGTGAGTCCCTTCACTACTTTAATTTCCCTATGTCCTCAGCTTCTGCAGTGATAGAACACACCCTCTCAGGAGAGGGCTCACCCCTGCCACCATCAAATATGACAAAGGCCACTGTGGTGCACATGGTGTGTGACCATTTGACAACTTTGGCCTCACTGCATGGGAGTAATAAATAGGCAGTGAAGCCATGAAAAGAGTTTCCAGCCATCTTTAGACCCGTGGAAGTTCAGCTTGACCTAGAAATTCTGCATTTATAATTTCTACCACCTCCCACTCCTGGCCATTTGGTGGTACTTCTGCTATTGCAAGTCTTACTGAACTGGCAAAATTGAGTCCTATGTGTCATAAATACATTCCCTGTGTGCGCCCCCATCTTCCAAGGAACACAGGTTTCCCTGAAAATAAAACAGAAGTGTAGAAAGAAGGAGCAAGACATCTTATATGCTGGATTTATAAGCTGAGTTCAGCCATAGGCACCTGCTTAGCCCACAGGGCTGTTCCTACCTTTGAAGGTAGGAACTACATTATGGTCATGTCTGCACCCTCCGACTCAATATATAATAGGTGCATGACAGATAAATGACCGATAAACAAATAAATGAGTGAAGGGACGTTTATAGTCCGAAGTTCACAATTAATGGCTGGTGCCTCACGATGTCTTTTCTCTCCAAAGGTGCAGAAATTTACTGTATCCCGCAGCCCCAACTCCATCGCCAGTTTTCAGCATAAAATTCATGCCACGCTTTTACCTATGCTCTTTCTCCCTCAACTTCAGGGGGTCTTAAAGGTTTGGGGGCCAGAGCAAAATGAAACCCTTCAGAAGGAAGTGACACCATAAATCATGCTTGTTATGGACTGAATGTCCATTCATTGTTAAATCCTAACCCCCAGTGTGATGGTCTTAAAAAGTGGGACCTTTGGGAGGTGATTAGGGCTTGACGGTGGGGTCCTTATGATGGGATTCATGTCCCTATAATAGAGACCCCAGAAGCTCCATCAGCACTTCCACCATGTGAGGACATAGTGAGAAGTTAGCTGTCTGTGAACCAGGAAGCTCTCACCAGACACCAAATCAACCAGCACCTTGATCTTGGACTGCCCTGCAGAACTGTGAGAAATACATTTCTGTCGTTTATAAGTCACACAGTCTGTGGTATTTTGTTATAGCAACCTGAACAGACTAAGGCAACGGTATTAATTGAACGTACTTGGTATTCGGCTTTCTGGGCTCTGTTGACTCCTGTACCCAGACCCCACCCCGCAGTCACTGGCCCTGTGAGCCCCCCGGTCCTATGGGTTAGCCCCAGGACAGGATGAGCATCCCACACCTGCAGGTCCCCAGAGTTGGCATCTGCACATGTTGTCACAGCGATCCTCATATGAAACCCTCCACTTGACAGCAGGATGGCAGCCTCTACCCAGACCCTGCCCTGGGGTCTCCCTGGGGGTGTCTCACCTCTGCTCAGGGACAATTCCACTCAGGTCTCCCTCTGGTCTCCACATCGGGCCTCCTTCACGTCTGCCCCCCTCCCCAAGTCCAGAGCTTGGCCAGTTCTGCTGAGGGGCCCTGAAGCCCCAGGGCTCTGAAGCCACACTGGAGCTACGGGGGGAGGACAGAGACCAGCCCCCAACCCCCAACTCTGTCATCTGGATGTACTAGAGGCTCATGTGGTCTCTCATGGATTCACCTCTCTCAGCCTCTTGTCTTAGCCTCATCCTCTAAGGGGCATCAAAGCATCCAATAGTGGGAAGCGGTGGGTATGGTAGAAACGCCACCTCTTCACCTCCGTTCTCCCACGCTCTACCATCTCCCCTCCCTCCTCAGCTCAGGCGCCCCCAAGCTTCTCCTTCCTCCTTCTCCTTTAGTCCAAAGATGCAAGTCGAAACATGCAAGACGAATAACCCACTGTCAGGGGCAGCCCCTTGGAAGGGAGGAGCAGTCACCTGTCAGCCCACCCTCAGGTCTCTCCCACTCATAGCATCCAGGGCTACGAGCAGCTGTGAGGCGGACCACTGCATCCTGCTTGTAAGTGGCCCCTGGCCCCGCCCCCATCTCTAGTCTACCTGATTACGTCAGATGAAATCCACATCAAATGAGAGGACAGGAGCAACACTTTCCTTTCAGGATAATGAAACATGAGGGAAGACGGCAAAGGTTCTGTGCCCAGAATCTGTCTCAGATGTTAATTTTGTCTTGTTTCATTTTAACATGAGCTGAAAGGATCCCTCCTCTGGCCTGGGAGCCTCCCCCAGGGACGGTCAGCACAGTTAAGGAGAGGGTGTGAGTGGCCGGGCCTGGGGATCCTGGTGTTGTGCCATCCTTAAGAGTAAGGAGAGGGCTTCCCTGGTGGCGCAGTGGTTGAGAGTCCGCCTGCCAATGCAGGGGACACGGGTTCATGCCCCGGTCTGGGAGGATCCCACATGCCGCGAAGCGGCTGGGCCCGTGAGCCATGGCTGCTGAGCCTGCGCGTCCGGAGCCTGTGCTCCGCAACGGGAGAGGCCACAACAGTGAGAGGCCCGCGTACCGCAAAAAAAAAAAAAAAAAAAATTAGTAAGGAGAAAGGTCTCCCAAATCCTGAAGAGTTCACAAGCAAAGGTCTGCATTAGTGGGTCCTTCCAGCCACTGTCGATTAGAATCAGAAATCCATGGCCAGATCCCCCAGCGGCAACGGAAATAGGAACTCATGTGTTTTGGCCCAAAGGGAAATGATGTCATTCCATTTTACCAAAGTTTGAGCAATTTGTTCTTGACACAATAGATAGATGGTGGATGACAGGTAGATAATAAAAATATTAATAATAAAGATAGATAGATAGATAGATAGATAGATGATATGCAATCAAGGTGAACAATACGGAGCTCTGGAATTGCATAAATAACTTCAAGAGAATGAATCTGTAGAAAGAAAGAAAAGGTCTCTGTTTCTTTTTTCCATTTTGCCCTGAAAGCCATTCTCTTTCTCTGATAAAGGTATTTTCTTTAAGAGGGCCACTGCTCCCAATTGTAACCTGTTAAGCTATTCCTTTTTTTTTCAGGACAGCAGATTTGTCCCTGCTTTGGTTTTATTTAATTTTTCTGACACTTTAGTATGCACCTCTGCCAATGGCCAGGAAAGATTTGGTGACAATTCTGAAATGGTTTCTCAACATTGGCTCGACTGCTATTTGGGGCCTGAGAATTCATTGTTGTGAGGCTGCCCTGTGCCTTGTGAGTTGTTTAGCAGCATTCTTCACTTCTACCCAGTGAAGGCCGGTTGTGACATCCAAAAGTGTCTTCAGACATGGCTCAATGTCCCCTGGGAGACAAAATTGCCCCACTTGGGAACCACAGTTCTGAAACAATAGGGCTGTGGTGACGGGGAATCTCAGTCGCCCCCAGTGAAGTGGACACAGTATTTTTAAATTCTCCAGAAGTTGGAGGAGTCACACCTGTGCCTTTTCATGCACATCCCTGTACCTGTGCAAGAAATGGGAAAACAACTATTGTCTTAGTAAGTCCTTCTGTGTGGCCAGAATAAAGGAATGGAGGAAACCTTTCAGGAAAAGAAATCGAAAGACACTTGCACATCCAAAATGATCAATGTCTGGCAACTGCAATCTTCAGTCACTTAAACTCTGCAGGCTTCTGTTTTCTACCATGAGGTAAAGAGGAAGCCCGTCAAAGCCCCCTCAGCCATGCCCGGGCTGTGTTCCTTCCCCTCTACATGGAAAGCACTTGATTCACCTGCCCATACCTAGAGTTTAAGGGAAACAGGACGCATTCATTCAACAACCACTGAGATCTGTGCCTTGTCAGGAGGTGGACACAAGATGGGTTTGTTACAGAACTCAGGTTCAGCTGCTCACTGCTCAAAAGCCAAGACTTGAGAGACAAGTGTTGGTGGGAAAAGAAAGCCTGCTCAATTCAGAAGCCTGGCAACCTGGGAAAAAGGCAGACTCATGTCCAAGAATCAACTCCCAACTAGTGATCAGGGGCAAGAGGTTTTAAAGGGGAGTTTCAGGGGTGCACAGGCGAAGGGAGGGGGCTATGTGCAGAACAGCACAGTCAGCTCTGATGGTCATCTTGAAATTGATCAGGCGGTGGTCTGATCAACGTCATCTTGATTGTTTTAAGTACGGTTAATCTTCAATTCCAGGATTGTTTTGTTCCCATTCTCTTTTTTTTTTGTTTTGATTAACAAGTGTACTTTTAATTACTCTAGGGCTAATATATAAAATAAAGGTAAGAGACGAAAAGTATTAAATTTTGGAGTAGAAAGGATTCAGAGATAGTCTAATTCAGTGGTCTACAATCTGTGGGTTCCAAGAGTTTCTGCAAAGGGTCTGCAATTCCATATGCACATTTACATTTTCTCCACTTATGGAATTAATGATATTTACACTTAACCCTACAACTCCCCACCACTGCTGAATTTTAAAATTACAAGAGCCCTTTTACTTGAACAGACCAAGAACTATTGATCTAGTCCAATTCTCTGTTAATTAGAAGCAGAGCTGTTGTTCCCATTTTCTTGAGACCAGTTCTTAGAGTTGTGCAAGATGGAGCAGCTTATGTCATGGCTACAGTCTGGTCATTATGTAGTTAACTTCTTCTTTTTTTTTTTTTTTTTTTGCGGTGCACGGGCCTCTCACTGTTGTGGCCTCTCCCCTTGCGGAGCACAGGCTCCAGACGTGCAGGCTCAGTGGCCATGGCTCACGGGCCCAGCCGCTCTGCGGCATGTGGGATCTTCCCGGACCAGGGCACGAACCCGTGTCCCCTGCATCGGCAGGCGGACTCTCAACCACTGCGCCACCAGGGAAGCCCATGTAGTTAACTTCTTCCACCTGGTGGCAGTTTCAGTATCTATAAGACAGCTCACAGGATACGGCTCAGGGTATTATCTGTAGCCCTTGAGGAGGAACAAAAGGTCCTTGACTTTGTTTAATGGCTAAACTATTATTGTCTTTTTTGACTGTTTTCTTTTGCTTCTGCATTTGCTCACTTCTCTGATTAAATTTATTCTTTGGCTGAAGTTTTTCTACAGATAAGAGGCAGGGGGAGGGTATGGGGGGAGGGTGTGTCCCAGAAAGGCCCCATAGGGTCCTGCTCAGTTACAGTTTCTCTATAAGGACAATCAGGTACAAATCAGTGCAAAAACGCTTACATCCCTCCAGAACAGCAGAAGCATCTACTCCTGTTTTGTATGTGCCTGAGTCTTCGTGCAGGTCCTGCTTTTTCCTTCCTCCACTCACCACGTGACTCAGTCAATCCCTGGCAGGGACCCCTTTGGCCATCTGGTGAAGCCTGTGGACGCTTCCTCAGAAAAAAGTTTTGAAATTCATGAAATAAGACACATAACGTTACAAAGGGAACCAACTATGTTGAAAGACAGTTATCGAAAAGATGATCAACCGTGATATAGTTATATCCGTGTTTCTTTATGAACACACTACCAAGATCTGGGGCAGACCTAATAATTACAACCCTTTTGGAGTGGTGATGAATACAACTGATATCTTGAGGTGTCTGCCTTAACTGTTGTGTGATACAAAATAGATCTGTGATGTCTATTGGTTTCACAGCTGAAGGCACTATTAATACTATTGGCCTATGTTTGTCATTAAAGGCAACGTTCAATTTCAGTTAGAGGACAGTTAAAATAAAACTACAAGTTCTTAGATCAAGTTCACCAACCTCCTGAATTTGCAGGTCCGTAGATTCCAGTAGATTCCGGAGCCCTGGTATAGGAACACTGCTTGCCTCCTCACAGGGACTGGCTGCTGACCCAAGCTGGCCAGTCCTGTCCCTGTGGACTTTTTCAAGGAGGTGAGTTTTAAAGGGATGTGAGTTTTTCAGGGATGAGTAGTTGACCCAAACCAGACCAACCAGGGTCCTCTCTGGAACTTTTCTGGCAAAACTCTCAAGGAAGATTCTCCCTGTACACAGAGGATATTGTGGGAGTATTATTTTTAAATATAGACTTTATGCTCCAGAGAAACCTGAAGGAATGGAGGAAGGGAAGGGATGCTGTAAAATTCTAGTCTGGGACTTCCCTGGTGGCGCAGTGGTTAAGAATCCGCCTGCCAATGCAGGGGACAGAGGTTCAAGCCCTGGTCCAGGAAGATCCCACGTGCCATGGAGCGGCTGGGCCCGTGCACCACAATTACTGAGCCCGTGAGCCACAACTACTGAAGCCCGCGTGCCTAGAGCCCGTGCTCTGCAACATGCCACCGCAATGAGAAACCCGCGCACCGCAACGAAGAGTAGCCCCTGCTTGCCGCAACTAGAGAAAAGCCCACGTGCAGCAACGAAGACCCAACGCAGCCATAAGTAAATAAATAAATAAATTTATATTTAAAAAAAATTCTAGGGCTTCCGTGGTGGCACAGTGGTTGAGAGTCCGCCTGCCGATGCAGGGGACATGGTTCGTGCCCCTGTCCTGGAAGATCCCACATGCCGCGGAACGGCTGGGCCCGTGAGCCATGGCCGCTGAGCCTGTGTGTCCGGAGCCTGTGCTCCGCAACGGGAGAGGCCACAACAGTGAGAGGCCCGGGTACTGCAAAAAAAAAAAAATTCTAGTCTATCTGTGATGGTTCATTTTATGTGTCAACTTGCCTGGACCACAGGCTGCCCATATATCTGGTCAAATATTATTCTGGGTGTGCCTGTGAGGGTGTTTCTGGATGAGATTATCATTTGAGTCAGTGGACTGAGTCAAGGAGATGACCTTCCCCAATGGGGTGGATGCTTCAGGCCTCATCCAACCCAATGAAGGTCTGAACAGCAGAAAAGGCTGAGTAAGGGAGACCTCACTCTCTCTGCCTGACTGTCTTCAAGCTGGGGCATCGCTCTTCTGCCTTCAGACTCAGACTCGGACTAGGACCTCACTATCGGCTCTCCTGGGCCTCGAGCTTGCCAACTGCAGAGCTCAGGACCCCTCAGCTACCATAATCACGTGAGCCAATTCCTTATAGTAAATCTCTCTACATTTCCCATTGGTTCTGTTTTCTCTGGAGAACCCCAGCTAATAACCATCTAGGCCTAAGTCCATGGTACAAAGGTTGGGTTTGTGTGACATGTGGTTCATGCAGACAGAAACAGTTTGCAGTTTCCACTTCCCAGGGCATGGATCTGTCGTTTATAATATCTTAACCCCAGGGCAGTAGGATTAAAAAAAAAAAGACTTATTGAGAATAACTGAGCCCACCCTATGGCATGAACTAATACAAGTTTACTGTGTGGCAAATACTAATCCCATAAACTGAGAGTAACATACCGCGTGATTCTGGGGTTCAGTTCCAAGCCCTTCATACTGTGGTCCTGGAAAACACCTCAGTCAGAAGTAGCTGAGGGACAGCCTGCTTCTAGACGGATCCCCTGCTTCTCTCCTCCCCTGGTTGCTGACTCCCCGGCCCTGGCAGGGGTCCCGTGAGTGTGTGTGTGTCTTGTCTTCCTGGAGCCAAGGCTGGTAGCCCAGGTGAGGGGAAGAGAAAGGCAGGAAGTAGGGATCTCATATTGGAGTGTAGAGTCAGGGCTGAAAGCTTAGGGATGTTGTAGAGAAGGCCCAGGGGTCGAGAGAGCCAGCAGGAGGGGTCCTGGTGACGTCCTGGGACGAGGCTGCTGGCTGGGTATCATCTGTTTTCCCAGCACAGCCTACGGGTGGGAGGATGGCTGGGACTGAAGGGCCAGGCACTGGGGGCACTTGGCATCACCCAAGACACTTACCTGGAGCCAGTTCAGGACCCAACCCTTCCTTCTGTCATGGTCGCCACTCCGAGAGCAAAGATGTTCAGTCTTCCTGTCTATAACAAATCCACATTTAGACTCCAAGGCACGGGCTCATCACCAGTTGTGTTTCTACAGCACCATGCAGCTCGGTGATCCCATTTTTTTTTTTTTTTTTTTGCGGTACGCGGGCCGCTCACTGTTGTGGCCTCTCCTGTTGTGGAGCACAGGCTCCGGACGCGCAGGCTCCGTGGCCATGGCTCACGGGCCCAGCCCTCCGCGGCATGTGGGATCTTCCCGGACCGGGGCACAAACCCGTGTCCCCTGCATCGGCAGGCGGACTCTCAACCACTGCACCACCATGGAAGCCCCAGTGATCCCATTTTTGACTGCATAGATCTATGCCCTCAGGTGTGACCTCTCCCGGGAGCACTTGGGTGTGGCCTCGCCTCTGTCCAAAACATAACACTGAAAAATTAAAATAAAAGCAAACTGATAAATTAGGAGTTTGGGATTTGCAGATACAAACTACTATATAAACAACAAGGTCCTACTGTATAACACCGGAAACTATATTCAATAGCCTGTAATAAACCATAATGGAAAACAATCTAAAAATATATACGTGTGTGTGTGGAACTGAATCACTTTGCTGTACAGCACAAACTAACACAACATTGTAAATCAACTATACATCAATAAAAAATAAAATCAAACATTACAAACACTGAGTCAATCACCCAACACTGCATTTTCATTTTGTGAGTGAAAAAAAAGTTGCAAAATGTTTCAGGAGAGCTAGGTCAGGAAAGTCCTAATTTAAGGATGTACATTAAGGTGACAATCTTTTTAAAAAAATGACCTGCTACAGTTTTCTGTTAACACCCCGGTTGAGTTTCTCCTCACCGTGTTAGACTTTGGGGAAGTTTGGGATCAGGGTAGCTTTCAGAACGAAGACAATTTCTAAGCCAGGCACTCTCTTCACGATATCTGTCTTCACTGGTTCAAAAAAGACGATGTCCTGTGGTGGTTCCTTATGTCAGATTGAAACCTACCCTCATAGTTGTAGCCCTCTGAGGTTTTGCTACCTATTTCTTCCCCAATACAGTGTGGTTGACATGAGCTGCCCATCTACAGGTGTTGCATGATTTGAATCTCCACATCTGTCAATAAGTTCCTGCCATAGCCAAACAGATAATAAAACCTAGGGACCCAAGAAGAAAGGTTTTTAAATGGATTCAACATTTCTGGTTCGCTTGCAGCATTTGGGAAAAGGTCTCAGGATCCCTAAGGCTGAAACTGCATATTTTGGGCAACTTCACACAAATGATATAAATCCAAATTAGAAATATTTAGATCGCTTCTGGAAAGACCTTCTGCCTGCTCTCTGATTAAAGCACAGCCAGCAGAGGAGAGTTTCCTTGTCATCTCCTCCCTTTTCATCCCGAGGGTGGCAAATGCCTTTCAGACTCCCTGGAGCTTCGAGTCAAGGAAAGGAAAACAATCTAGAACGAAGTGGTCGGGGGCGAACTCCAGCCGCAGAGCTGTTTTCTCCACCAGCACCTCATGCTTGGCCCAAACCCGGCCTCGGTTGTTTTTAGTCCCTGTCGTGCTTCTAATTCCAAAGAGACGGCTATTTTGTTTGGCTTTCGTTGCATTACTCATGCGGTGCAACATGTCTGTGTGGCCACGTGTCCAAGAAAGTGAAATCAAAGAGATTAAAAACAGATCTGTCTAGAGAACAGGTGTCGAGCATTATCTAATAGCAAACTAAATATAAAAAGAGAGACTAATTAGAGTTCTGGCATCTCTCCTGCTGTCGGCCTCACAGCTCTTTAACTCTTGAAATTGCTGCTCAGGCTGAAGACCAGAACTCATGGGAAAGGGGAGGCAGTGATGCCATATTCCTGTACTAAGGGGTGTGTGTGTCTGTGTGTGTGTCTGTGTGTCTGTGTGTGTGTCTGTAAGGGAAGGAAGTGGGTCAGGGATGGGGTGGTATTTGCCTGACAATGCCAAACCATGAGAAACAGTGATAAGAAATTGCTTGTCCTGATGAGAAGAATCCAGTCTTCTAGAATCTTGCTCCTCAAACGATGGTCCTCAGACCAGCAGCATCAGCCTTGCAGAGCTTGTTAGAAATACAGTCTTGTGCTCCATCCCAGAGGTACTGAATCAGGACCTGTATTTCCAACAAATGATTGCCATTAAACATTAGAGTTTCAGAAGCACCATTCCAGGAATTGAGGTGGGATGGATTGGCACTTGCGGTGGGATGGGGGATGGGGGAGGGTGAGGCTGAAGGAGGTGTTGCTTGAAGGGGAAGGTTTGGTTGGGATACTTGGAGGTTGCCTAATACAGGGGTCGGCGCACTTTTTCTGTAAAGGTCCAGATAGTAAATAGTTTAAGTTTTGCAGGCCACGTAGTCTCTGCCACAACTAGTCACCCCTATCCCTGTAGCACTGCAACCACAGCCATTATGTAAACAAATGAGTATGGCTGTATCCAGTGAAACTTTATTTACAAAAATAGGCTCTGGACCCGATTTGGCTTACAGGCAGTAGTTTGCTGACCCCTGGTCTAAGGGAACAAGTTTGTCTTCATACAGTGTGGAATGTTCTAGACCGGGTGTGGGTTTGATTGCACCTGATGCCAAGACTCTGGGTCTCACTAATTTCTGAACCCCTGTCTGTCAATGAGGCAGAATCATTTAATTCAGAGCTTTTTTTTTTGAAAATGAAGAACATGAGATCTAGCCGTGTTCCTCAAATATGCTCCTTGTTCTGAAAAATACTACAAACTCAGGTTATTTCACAGGCTACTTGGAACACACATTATCTTCTGAGATGAGCTTCAGTAAGTAGGAGGACCAGAGAAGGAAGAAGTAGGCTACATAGGGTAAACCATGCCTAGCTCTCCAGAAATCGTGAGCATTTTTGTTCAGCTGTAAACTACAGAGCTGGGGTTGATGTCCTCTCCTTACTTTTGTATTTTATGCCCAGTCCTCTAGGCTGCCCACAACAACCCCCATCAGGATGTCTGCCAACCTGGGCCTCACACTGATGCCTCTTCCTCGGTCTGCCACCTGGGGTATCTGGATCACAGAAAGTTGTGGAGGTGGAAAAGAATCACCAAAACGATTGCCAGCCAGAGGCCCTGCAGTGCTGGTTTAGCAGGAACCATTGCCTGAGATTTCTCTGCAAAGACTAGCTGGGTACATGCAAAGGGCATACAAAAACTTCTGGGCCCCCGCTAACTTTCGTGACCTCAAAGCAACCCTGGGTAAAATTCCATTATCTTGGCTTGGGTTCCCCCAGGAGCAGACCCTGAGACTGAGATTCTAGTGCAGGTAGTTGATTTGGGAGGTGATCCCAGAAAACTGTGGTGGGAGAGTGGGGACACGAGACAGAAAAAGGAAGAAAGCTGCTAAGTTATATGCTATAAAGCCAGTGACTACTGTGGGCAAGTGGAGCTCTATCTTGCCCCCAGGACCCCAGGGGAACCCTGGCAGCCAATGTAGAACCTGCCTCAGAATTATCCGCCAGAGAGGCAAGGGAGCCGGGGTTTTGATACACCGACCCCATCAGGCATTGGGTGAAGTATGCTCTTGGATGTGAAGAGGAGGGGAACGTTAATTCCCTGGAACATCCTTCCAGCCTGCCCCACAGGTAAACAGAGCAGTCCCCAGTGCCTGTAGGAAGCCCTCAGGCAGAGTCACAGGTGCTGGCCAGATGGAAATCAGGCTGGTGTGCAGAGAAATGCTGAGCACAGAGAGGTGACATTTGGGGCACCAGCAGCATCTGCCATGTCATCATAGACCATAGTCTCCTCCAAACATATAACTGAGCACAGACTCACAATAAAAGACACAGAGGGGATCTGTGTCAGCGTGGGCTGCATTCAGTTGCTAGTAACTGAAAATGTGACTAAATAGTGGCTTAAAGATATTATAGGTTTTCTTTTCTCATAAAACAAGAAATTCAGAGGTAAGCCAACCAGATCTAACATGGTGTCTCCGACAGTGGCATCAGAGATGCAGCCTCCTCTGTCCTGCCATCAGCCATCTTTACTGTGTGGCTTCGATTTTCACGTTGGTCCGCTAATGGCTGTAAGATGTCTGCTCCAGCCTCAGCACCCTGCCCATGGTCTAGTCAAGAATCAGGGGAAGAACAAAGGCCAAAAGCTTCATGCCAGCTGAGTGAGCTCCATTTAAAACAGCTTTCCCAGAAGTCCCATCCACCTTGCATCTCATTGGTCAGAATTCTCTGATCTGTAAAGAAGACTGGGAGATGGAGATTTAAATTTAAATTATGGGCATATTACTGCCCTCAACAAAATTGGGGCTCTGTTGGTAAAGGCGTCGAGGACAGTTGTTGGGTAGGAAATTAATGGTTTCTGCCACAAAAGGTTGCCTACGATATATACACTTTGATGTTGACATATTAACAACCTGAGCAAAAAACATATGTATATGTAGCTAACCAAAACATTTTACTACATACAGGAGTATTCGACTGAGGATAAAGAGAAGGAAAACTAATCTAAGCAGGACGAAACTTCTCCAGAGCAGACAGCTAACTTGGCAGGCTCTGTCATTACAGATGCCATAGGATTTGTTGTTCACTCAAATGAATGGCTTATCTTGCAAGTTTGGCCCAGTATTTGAATAAAGGTGGCCAGTTTCTGTGAAATGGGGTGTGATGAACCCAAGTTGCTGAATCAGAAGCAAGAATGACATTTCTCTAATAGTGTGGATTTTTTTTAAGTCAACAGTTGTGGCTCCTACTTAAACAGATTAACCTTGCCTGTTTTTCTGCTCTTCCTCCCCAAGCTCTATAAAAATGACAGTAGAAGAAAAATTTTAATGGTAAGCCCATGAGGATGAAAAGAATGACGCAGGAGCCCAGATAGATTACAAAGTAGATGAAGGGGTGGTATGACTAGTAGAACTAAAGAAACCTCAGAGGAAAAATCAGAGAAGTGAGCCAGTCCCCACCCCAGGGAACCATGGGAAAGCCCAGGAAGCAGAGACAACAGGGACACAGGAAGTGAGAGGAGGTCTCAAGGCTGAAAAAAGAAGACCGTTTCAACTGTACACAAGACAAGTGAATCTCCATTTTTCCCATCCTCATCTCCTAGACCTGAGATAGGAAACTTGTTCTCTAGAGAAATTGAACTAAAGAGGCTCTCAACTCAAGGAATTAAGCAAGCAAGAGGGAAATGGGGAAATTGGGTTGAAGATATGGGAACCAAGCAAAAGTCTATTTACAAAAGGGTGGAATCCTTGTACACTTCCTCCACTCTTTCTCAGAACCCTGGAAGGCAGTTAAACTTTCCTCTTGAGATTCTGAAGAAAGAGCCCCAGGATAAAGACCTAGAGATGTGGCCATTTTCAGATTCCCAATTGAAAAGGCTGCCTCATTTTCCCCTGACTCTACACTGAAACCTACCCATCAAGAAGCCCCTCCCCACACAGAGGATTTCCACTCAGCTCTTCCTTACCTCACTCAAACACAAACAGAAAGCTGAGTTTTGCCTGGTGTTTGAGGAAAGCCCTCAACATTAAAGACCAATACCAAAACAAACTAGGAATAAAGAAACCCTGAGTTCTAGAGGTACTGTTAGAAACAGAAAAATATATGTTTTTTACAAACACAAAACAACTTCAACAGGAAAATTCATTCCTCAGAAAGATGAGAAGATTTTGAATTCTCGAAACAAGCACAAGGCGCTTTGTAAAACAGAGGATAGAAAATAGCTCTTGGGAAATTTTTTTAATTGTGGAAACACACGTAACAAAATTTGCCATCTTAACCATTTCTAAGTGCACAGTTCAGTGGCATTAAGTCACATTGTTGGACAACCATCACTCCCATCCCTCTATCCCAGAACACTTTCTGTTTTTCAAAATTGAAGTATTTGTAGTATTGTTTACTGTTCCCATTAAACAATGACTCTCTGTTTTCCTCTCTCCCCAGTCCCTGACAACCACCATTCTACTTTCTATCTCTATGAATTTGACTACTCTGGATTCCTCCTATAAGTAGAATCATACAGTATTTGTCTTTTTGCAACTAGCTAATTTCATTTAGCGTAATGTTTGCAAGGCTCATCCATGTTGTAGCATGTGTAAGAATTTTCTTCCTTTTTAAGGCTGAATAATATTCCATTGTATGTCTACACCACCATTTGCTTATCCATTCATCCATCAGTGGACTCTTGGGTTTCTTCTACCTCTTGTTTATTGTGAATAAGGCTGCTATGAACATGGCTATACAAATATTTTTCAAGACCCTGCTTTAATTCTTTTGAGTATATAGCTAGAAGTTAAATTTCTGGAACATACGATAATTCTGTTTTTAATTTTCTGAGTAACCTCTACTCTGTTTTCCTGGAAAAGTTTTTTATGTAATAGAAGGTTTTAAAAATACTCTCATAATAAAGGTGGGAGACAACATTAAGAAACTCTCTCAGAAAGTAGAACAAAAAGACTAGAAATATAAAACATAAAATAAAAGACAGAGGATCAATTCAGGAGGTCTAAAATCCTACCAAGAGGAGTTCCAGAAAGAAGGAATAGAGAAAATAAGCAGGAAAACAATGTTATTTTAAATAGTGTATATTACTAAGTGAAAGTAACCAATCTGAAGAGGCTACATACTATACAATTCCAACTATGTGACATTCTGGAAAAGGCAAAACTATGAAGATAGTAAAAGATCAGTGGTTGCCAGGGATTGGGAAGGGAAGGATTAATAGGTGAAGCACAGAGAAATTTTAGGGCAGTGAAAATACTCTCTATGATACCATAATGATGAATAAATGTCATTATACATTTGTCCAACCCACAGAATTTCAATACCAAGAGTGAGCCATAACATAAGCTCTAAACTTCGGGTGATTATGATATAGGTTCATCAATTGTAACAAATATACCTCTCTGGGGAATGTCAATAATGGGGGAGTCTATGCATGTATGGGAGCCAAGTGTACATGGGAAATCTCTGTACCTTTACCTCAATTTTGCTGTGAACCTTAAACTGCTCTTTTAAAAAAGAATAAAGTCTTAATAATAAAGAAAAAAACCAGAGAAGGATGTTTTCCTGAGAACTTAAGGAAATTAGTTTCCAAGTTGAAAGGTCTCACTGAGTGCTTAGTACATGTCATCATGAAATTTCAGATTCCAAAGAGAAAGAAAGATAATGAAGTTTTTAGAGACTGAGAGGGGAATCAGACTACATACTGAGGGGTGAATTTTGAATGGCTCCTTACTTCTCAATATCATCCCTGGAAGCTAGAAAACAAGATAGTGATACCTTTAAAATTCTACCTGAAAATGTGTTTCAACCTAGCAATCTGTACCCAACTAAAAATCAATCAAGTGTGAAGGTGGAATAAAAACATTTGACAAGTACAAGCCCTGGAAATTTTACCTTGCAGCACGTGCTTTGAAGATACTGGGGAATTTTTTTTCTGCTAAACCAAGGAGCAAACTAAGAACTAGAAAGGCATGGATCCAGTTCACTGAACTCATGGATTCAATTCAGAGAGAGGCACAAGAAAGTCTCAGGAAGCAAGTAAAGAGAAGGACAAGAACCATCCTGCTGAAGGTGTAGGGAGGAAGTTGGCAGGAAGAGGAAATCAAACAAACGAACGACAGGACATGTGTGCACACTTGTAAAACAACTTGTTGATGGGGCAATTAGAGGGGTTCATGGAATATGAAGCAAATGAAAAAATGAAGCAATCATTAACTCTGGGGAAAAAATAAACAAAAAAATATACAAGAAATAGAAATGTGTGTAATTACGACACTGAAAGAGTCATAAAAACTTAGAGGTAATTTAACACAGCAACCCTAGAGTATAACTTTCAACAAAGGAGACGTGGCATTGATAGATAAATGTCACAGCCTTCCATGCACTGGATGGCCAGTTCTGAGAGGCCGTCTGTATACTCCTCAAAAGTCCCGGCAGGATTGAGCCACCCTTGCCTACCTCCATGACTTTACTAATACACCTTTGTATGGCTTTGTCTTTCTTCTCTGTCTCATGCTCCCAGCTCCATCACTCCTGGTTTCTGGGATTGCATCTCAAATAAACTACCTGCAGTGAAGACAAACCCCACTTTATTCTTCTTCACCCACCCCCTACTTAAATCCACTCTGCAAAGCTAGTTTTTGCCCCACTCTTTGAAATCTAGAGCAAGTTCTCTGATTTGTATGTGTATACAGTGGTCTTTATTAAATAATGTAAAAGCTCCCTGGCCATCAGAAATCATAAAAATGTCTTGTTTCAGTAATTAAAATCTCCAGACCTACCTAATGCCCTCTGACTATTTAGGTCTATGGCAGGTTGGCTGTCACAGGGGGTGGGCAGCTCAGCCTTGTGTTTCCTTTCTCTAGTCTCAGCTTGCTAAGCAAGGGTTCTGGCCCCTTTAGGGTGGGAACAGAGGGAAAAAAAGAGAGGTAAGGGGGGCAAGAAAGGCTTTATTTGATGAGTGGTATCGTGAAATGGCAAAGCTGTTTCTGAGCTGGGCGTGTATTTAAAGATGATGCCTTCTCTTACGGTGTACTTTTGTGCGGGTTTTGGAGATACCCTCACCTCAACAATTCTTGGGGATTTCTCACCTGTAATTCTCTTGGCAGAGGCAAATGCCTTTCTCCATCTGGCCACCAATTGTTCCCCCTTTGGCTTCTGAGAATCCACTGGTCTACCCCTCTCTTTGGGACACCATGCCCCTCCAGGCTGGCCTCTTAGACATGAGATGACCTCTCTCATGTGGGCCATCTGCCCCAGGGCTTACTGTCCTTCAACCTTTGCTCTGATGAACTCTGGGAGTGCAGGGCATCCCCAATGGTACCACCTCCTTTGTCTCCATCATCAGAGTCACAGGTCTCACTTTTAGAGTTTTCAGACATGATTCAGATGCCACCTACTGAGTCCCTTTGAGCTTTTGGAGGATTAGATCAGGCTCTGAGGGGACCCACTGAAGCCTCTTACCCTAGGCTGGAAGTGAATGAAAAGTGTCTCACACCTCTCTCCCGTGTATGTTACTGTCGGGGTGGGAGGGTGTTGGTCTTAGGATCCCCGGCACTCTGACAGCTCTCTCCAAAAATATTCACCTAATCTGCAATCCCCTAGTCTTCTACAGCCTTTCTTTATAGGCTGGAGCTGGCTGGTCAGCTAAGAGCAGAATCCAGTTATTGGATTCTCCGTTGCAAGTCCTGCTCAGGCAGCCTCAGGCCTCACTTTGGAATGTGAGAATCAGCAGCATCTGTCGTCTTGGAGATTCAGTCTAAATTGAGAGAAAAAAAGGGGGGTCCCATTTTAACATCCTTTTACACATAATATGCAACTTGGCTCAGCAATAAGCAACATTTATACTGTCCTAACCACATAAACACTGAAGACTGATGTAACCAAAATGGTGATGGGACCATAATGGGAGATGAGCAGCAGGGTGGGAGAGCCACAGCTTCGTCCACCCAGAGTGTAAGTCAAGGCTCTTAGTTGCAAACAACAGACTCCACTCTGGCTTGTTAAAGTAGGGGATGGGATATCAAAACAGATAGCCTTCTAGAAGCTCCAGGAACAATACCTAACTCACTATGGGCTGCACTGATGGACGCCTCACTGTCCCCAGTGCCCAGCACCTATGCTGCAGCCAGCACACCACACCGCTGACACCCAGGACCGTGCATCAGAGACTCACAAAAGCCAGACCCTACACTACCATGGGTGCCAGAAGACTCCTTCCCCTAGAGGCCCCTTTCCTCACGTGCTCACTTCGGAATCAAAACTCTAGCAGGTGCATCTGACTGATGACGTCTCAATTACATCTCTACACCCCAGCTGTAAGGGAGGCTGAGAATGCAATTTTTATGGCTTCTATCTTCAGAACACAGGAAATGGCCAGAATACGAGGAGTGTTCAAAAAATATCAAAACTCTACAAATAACAAATGTCTATTTCCAGAAGTCAGCAGATAATGATGAAAAGCAATGAATCCAAAAATTGCAGATGGGCATCTTAACTGGAAAAGTGTTGGTAAATACCCCAAGAAACGGCTCAAGAGTTGAAAGGCCTGGAAAGACGGATGGAAGGTAGAGGGTAGTAGGTTAAGGGACAGCTGTTTTTTCACAGAAGTCATTGGGAAATGTTCATTTTTTTTTTACACCATGCATATGTGATACTCTGATAAATATAAACCTGTTAAAGGGGTCACATTTCAGAATCATCAAACTTTAAAGGTGACGCCTCTCAGCTATCCCAGGGCAGCTGGCCTGCTAGACCCACTGGCCGGGGTATTTGGCACACTGCCAGATAGTGTGTTTTCTGACGGTCTGTACACAGCTGTCTGCTGTGGTTAGAGTTGATGTGTCTCTTGCTAACAGTGCAACATTGGCCTAAGGAGGGAAAGTGACTGACTTTTGTGGGATTTTTTTTTGTTTTTAATCTTTTTGGTTTATCCACCATAAATATGAAGATCGTGTTGAAGTTTAAAAGAAAATTATAATGCTAAGTTCATCAACCATTTCTCAGTGCAGGCTATTGCAATACAAGGCTATGGTTTCAAAACCAGACCGAAGAGCCCACTGTGCCTCTTTGCCTCCTGTACCCAGAGCCAACTCCCAGGCGTGTGCCCCATGCAGAAGGACCTCATGCTTCGTTTACAGCCCTGCTATTGCTGCCTTACAGTTCCTCATAATTTTTGAGTGAGGGGCCCCTGCATTTTCATTTGGCATGGGGTCCTGCAAACTCTATAACCCAACCTACATGTGCCTTAAAGTCCTGGACTAAATGCAAGACTCAAGAGAAAACTTTAGTTGAGGTTTTAGTGTATTTCTTTTCTTCTCCATCTTCCCCTCTCTCTCTCTCTCTCTCTCTCTCTCTCCATCAGAGATTCTTAATCTGAAGGCTCCCGAAACTGCACACAAAATTTTCTGTGGATGTGTGGACATGTGTTTTTCTAGAGAGTTCCTCTTGTTTTATCAAGTTCTCAAAAGTTTTGTGACCCTTCCTCCAAAGTCTAGGAGCCACCAATTTATATGAGCTTTGACCTTCTAGGTCCTTTTGAACAACCCAGCATAAACGTGTACTTCCGTCTAAATTTTGGTCGTAGGTGGTACGTAAAGTATAACTACATCATGTGTTCGTTCTGTAGAGGCTGATCCATGTGCTTGAACTTCTTGTCACCAGGCCTCCCTTCTAATGGGGGAAACAGAGCCAAGCAATGGGCAAACTCCCTTTGTTTGAAATGGTTGGAAATGGCACAGCTGGTTGTCAGATTCTCTTCTTAGGCAAAACCGCAGGTGCTTATAGGCCAAGTACTCGCTGTGGCTCTTGTCCTTGAAGGAGCCATTCTATTGATGTAAGGCAGCTCACCTAAAGGAAAATTCATTTGATACAGTGTGGCTTTAAGAGTTACTTTGCCTTTCATGGAATCCTCTAGATAATAATAAACTCTGAAAAAATAGAATCGAAGCATGTTAAACCTGGATGGGTTCCTAGAGATGGATGAGAACTGCTCTCACAAAAAGCTTAGCGTATGTTAAAGCATTTTAGGGACAGTTTGCCAAAGTTTATTTAGTCTTGTGCTTTTGACAGGTTAAATGGACCCTTTGAGATCTTTCTTCCTCACACAGGCTCGCTTGCTTAATTAACAGAGTCCCGGAAGAGCAGGGGGCTGAGTCTTTGCTTTAGCATCTTGCCCAGGACTCCAGGTTAGCAAAGGGCTTCCACATGCCCAAATTATTACATTTGATCTCACTTCTCTTTGAAGTAACATCAACCCAGTTGTTCTGGTAAAGAAATCAAAACTCAGAGAAGTTGCATAATGCGCCCAAGGCCATAGAATAGGGACTGGTGCTGTTTGACTTTTTTTTTTTTTTTTACATCTTTATTGGAGTATAATTGCTTTACAATGGTGTGTTAGTTTCTGCTTTATAACAAAGTGAATCAGTTATACATATACATCTGTTCCCATATCTCTTCCCTCTTGCATCTCCCTCCCTCCCACCCTCCCTATCCCACCCCTCTAGGTGGTCACAAAGCACCAAGTTGATCTCTTAATCCAGCTCTTCCTCTGACTGCCTCTCCAGCCTTGGGAAGGAAACACTTCCCCAGACAGTTTCTCCTCTTGAAGACTCCAGCAGCTCTACTGGGAGGTGCTGGTACCCACTTCTTAGCTGTGTGAACTTAGGCATTTCACGTAAACTCTCTAGACTGTTTCTTCAAGCTGACTATGGCAATAAAAATACCATCCACCCCATAGAACTGCAGTGAGAACGAAATGAATTGTTATTTGTAAAAAAAGAATTTTTAGCACTAGCTCATAGTAAAAACCCTGGTGCTTATGCTATTATGATTATTAATAATATTATTATAATTATCCTTACCCCTCACCCATATTGAGAATTATTTTTCAAGTAGCTTCAATAATTTGAAGACAAAAACAATTAGGGGCTTCCCTGGTGGCACAGTGGTTGAGAGTCCGCCTGCTGATGCAGGGGACACGGGTTCGTGCCCCGGTCTGGGAAGATCCCACGTGCCGCGGAGCGGCTGGGCCCGTGAGCCATGGCCGCTGAGCCTGTGTGTCCGGAGCCTGTGCTCCGCAACGGGAGAGGCCACAACAGTGAGAGGCCCGCGTACCGCAAACAAAACAAAACAAAACAAAACAATTAGTAGACAAAAAAGTATCTTGGTGTTGTTTTTTTCTTTGTTTTTAGATATGTAATTATTTATTTATTTTTGGCTGTGTTGGGTCTTCATTGCTATGGACGGGCTTTCTCTAGTTGCAGCCAGCGGGGGGCTACTCTTCATTGTGGGGCGTGAACTTCTCATTGCAGTGGCTTCTCTTGTTGCGGAGCATGGGCTCTAGACGTGCGGGCTCAGTAGTTGTGGCTCGCGGGCTTGGTTGCTCCATGGCATGTAGGATCTTCCCAGACCAGGGCTCGAACCTGTGTCTCCTGCAATGGCAGGCTGATTCTTAACCACTGCGCCACCAGGGAAGTCCTTTGGTGTTGTTTCGATTTGCACACTTGGATACCTGGAGAGGGTGACCTCTCTTCTTTATTAGCCATTTGTATTTATTTTGTGCATTGCCCCACCATTTCCTTATGCGTTTTTTTAGTGAAGTATAGTTGATTTATAATGTTGTGTTAGTTTCAGGTATACAGCAAAGTGATTTGGTTATACATATATATGTGTGTGTATATATATATATATATATAATATTTTTTGATTCTTTTCCATTACAGGTTATTACAAGATATTGAATATAGTTCCCTTGTGCTATACAGTAAACCCTTGTTTTTTATCTATTTTATGTATGATAGTGTGTATCTGCTAATCCCATACTCATAATTTACCCCTCCCCCCTCCCTTTTGGTAACCGTAAGTTTGTTTTCTATGTCTGTGAGTCTGTTTCTGTTTTGTAAATAAGTTACTTTGTACTGTTTTTTCGATTCCATGTCCTTATGCATTTCTCACACAGCATCAAGAAGGGCTTTGGGCTGACATTGCCCATTGAATAGAACTGATGTATTTTAATGTGCCTTGTGCCCCACTCCCACTTCAACTCAGGGAACACTACGATGTCATGAGCACAGACAGTCCTTGAAAATTAATTTCATTGCTCACTTGGAACAAAGTTTGGGAAGCAGAGATGTTTTCTCTGATAAATCAGAGCAATTTCATGGTTGTTGAGGAAAAGGCGAACAATATGACCCACTCATTTTTAATGGAGGCACTAAAAGTAGAGCGACCCCTATTTCTTTAAGATGACTTTTAAATTTACATGTAAGCTCCTTCTTTGTCCAACCAGTCAACAGCCCACACAAGTCAACCAATGGGCAGGATTTTCAACTGGAGAAATGAAGGAGGAAGAAATTGCAACTGCTCCACCAAATCATACCTATCTCTTCTCTCTTTTTTAATCGGGAAATTATCTGCACCCCCTGCCAACTGTAGTTTTTAACTGACACCTCAGACACCATCTTCTAATGACAGGGTCTGTTTTGGGAGATGGCTACCATCTCCCTACAATCCTTTTTGCAAGGTGCCCTAGAGATAGGCAAACTCAGCCCTCTCCCCACCAACTTTCAGCTGTACTCTGAGGGCAATCCTAGGCGGGCAACCATGATGGAAGCTGTAGGGAAGGATCTAGGCTGGACGGGGGATTAGAAAACTAATGAGCTTCCTGTCCCTGTTGCTGACCATTTGGCCAGGCCAGACATTTCTCCAAATGGACTTCATAATAACACAAACTGCAACAGCAGAAAGTAGAAGGAAAAGAAAGATGACCAGGATCCTATGTACAAAGAGCATAGCCCACGCTACATGATTTAATCCCCAGCTGCACTGAGAGAGTCACTTTAAGTTTTTCAGAGACTCAATATCTGATAAGACCCCAAACTCCATTTTTTCCTCTCCCAGTCCTCTATCTCGATACCCACAAAGACACTCCCTGGTCCGCACTCCATTCCTCCCCACACTCTCTGATTTTAGTTTTAGATACCTGTGGGGAACTATCTGGTGAATAAGAAGCTTTTGGAAGAGAGAAAATCTAAAATTAATAATGCTTTTTAACCAGAGGGTGAGTATGGGCTGATTATGCTATTCATGAAATCAACCTGCTGCAGGGAGATAGGACAGAGGTAGGTCAAGTGGGAGAGGAAAGACGAACATCAAGGCGACCTGTGTGTTTTTTGTTTGAGCGGCTGGGTGACCTCCCCTTATATAAAGTTGTTATTCAGATTACTCAGAGAGGCCTGATATGTGTCAAATGCAGAGCAATCACAAGGCGTGACTTTAATGTGTCCTGAAAATTCAGTCATGCCTTCACCCTTCAACTTCCCAGGGTCGCAGGAACATGAAGCATCTCACTGCTGCCATCCTGTCCCTGGATGCCCTAGACTTGGCTTTCTCAGCTACAGGGCCCTAACTGTTATCCAGCCATAAAGGATGCTGTTCAAGAAGGAGCTGGAGGAGTCACACTCTCACACCAGCACCTCCAGGAGAGCCAAGGGCCATGTGAGGAAGAGGAGGTGCTGGTCTCGGTTCAGAAGACCCCTGGCCAAGGTAGGGGGGCAGCTGCTGAGGACACAGGGCAGGAGACTTTCCAGGCTTGGACACTGGTGACTCACCTTGAGACCCAGTACATCTCCAGACTCCATTTGCAGAGTTGATCAAAGTCTTCAAGTTTTTACCTGTCAAGTTGCTGGAGACAATCAAGTCAGATGACACATTGCATTGCCAGGGGCTGGGGAACAGACAAATTCAAACATTGCTGCTGGGAGTGTGAATTGGTACAATCTCTGATATGGCCACCTTGGCAAATAAAATCTCTATCCAGATAAAAAAGTGCATCCTCCCCTTAGCAGAGTCATCCTTCTTCTAGGATTTTATCCCGTGGGTATCTTACACATACACAAAATGCAGTATTCCTAGGGTATTCACAGCAGTATTGTTTGAACTGAAAAGAGATTGGCAACAACCCAAATGTCTATCAGTAAATGACTGGTTGTAAAAATGAAGACACATACATACAAAGGAAATCAACACTGCCGTTGAAAACAAGAATCAACACTGTACATTCTGAAACAGAATGAGCTCTATGATAATATGAAGTGAAAGAGAAAGTACACAGTACCGTGTATAATATGCTACTATTTGCACAACGTGTATGTTTATGTACATATATGCTTCTGTATATGCAGAATTGCCCTGGAAGTATCCACAAGAAAGTGGTTGACTGCAGTTCCTTCCAGAGAAGAGAAGAAACAGGTGGCTAGGAGATAGGAAAGGAGAGAGAGTCTCTTTGCATTATATGCCCTTTTCTATCTTTGAAGTATGGGCTGTAGTCAAGTACTAATTTTTTTAACTGAAAAAAAATAGCTATAAGACTATTAGTATTATTCGCAGAAACTTTTCTAGTGTTCTTGAGGTCAGACATCCAAAATCAGTCTCAGTGGGCTAAAGTCAAGGTGTTGGCAGGACCAGTTCTCTCTGAAATCTCTAGGGGAAGATCCAGTTCCTTGCTTTTTCCAGCTTTAAGAAGCTGCCTGCATTTGTTGTCATGTGGCCGTGTCACTCTGACCTCTGCATCTGTAGTCACATCTCCTCTCTGACCCTGACCCTCCTGACTCCCTCTAATAAGGGTCCATGTGATTACATTGGGCCCATCTGGATAAGCTAGGACAATTAACAGGGGATTAGGACGTGGACGTATTTGGGAGCCATTATTCAGCCTACCACAGGGAGCATAGAAGGAAACACTTCTTTCTGTTTCGTTCCTTTTTCTCTTGTCCTCTAGGAAAAGCTCACCAGTGGGGGGGATCACACCATGAAAGCTCGTGCTCCCTCACCCTCTGGGCCGCTCCGATGAGCAAAGCAATCAAGTCCACCTGAAAAGCCTGGAAGCCTCCAACCTGGGATGAGACATGAGGCTCCACCACATTCCCCTGGCCGTTCACTCAGAGCCCCACATCTTGGCCTCTGGTGAGGCTCTGCCTAGATCATTCATTGCATTCAATCCGTTGACATTTCTGACAATGCCAGACCCACCAGCCAGAACCTTGGAGGGTAAGAGACCTGGATTTAGACAAGGTCACAAGAGTCCTAGTTAGGGAAACTTTGTGCCACACTTCCCAACTTTTTTTTTATTTTAACAAAAGGTTGACCCCTTTATTAATTTTCTTCTATGAGCTCTTAGACTTTAAAAGCTTTTTGGGGCTTCCCTGGTGGCGCAGTTTTTGAGAGTCCGCCTGCTGATGCAGGGGACGTGGGTTCGTGCCCCGGTCCGGGAGGATCCCTGGGCCTGTGGGCCGTGGCCACTGAGCCTGTGTGTCTGGAGCCTGTGCTCCGCAACAGGAGAGGCCACAACAGTGAGAGGCCCGCGTACCGCAAAAACAAAACCAAAAACACCCAGCTTTTTGTCTTCCAAGCAATTTATACTTACTAAGCAGTAGCCCATGTGTTTTAATCACAGACTAAGTCATAATTTTTATTAAGCTTTTAAAAATCCTTAAACCCCTATTACCATATCTAGGAATAAAAGTCTTAACAGTGTGAGGAGTCTAGCTTCAGAAACCTGGATTCAAAAATATGAGTAGAGGGCTTCCCTGGTGGCGCAGTGGTTGAGAGTCCGCCTGCCGATGCAGGGGACACGGGTTCGTGCCCCGGTCTGGGAAGATCCCACGTGCCGCGGAGCGGCTGGGCCCGTGAGTCAAGGCCGCTGAGCCTGCACGTCCAGAGCCTGTGCTCTGCAAGGGGAGAGGCCACAACAGTGAGAGGCCCGCGTACTGCAAAATATATATATATATATATATGAGTAGAGACAACCACAATATTAATAATAGTACAGTGAGCACTGGGCTGAGCATCAGAATGCTGGAGTCCAGTCCACCTGCTCATGGCCTCAGTCTCCTCATTTGAAAATCACAGACCCCTCCCAGAGCCTCTGATTTAATTGGCTTAAAGTGGGATTCAGGTTTCAGTAATTTTTTGTTGCTGTTGTTTTTGTGGTTTTGGCTGTGCAATGTGGCACGTGGGATCTTAGTTCCCCAACCAGGGATCAAACCCGCGCCCCCTGCAGTGGAAGCGCTTAACCCCTGGACCACCAGGGACATCCCTCAGCATTTTTAAAAGTTCCCCAAATGATTCTGATGTGAAGCCAGGGTTGAGACCACTGGTTGGACAAAATCTAGCCATGCCAGAGCACACCCCAGGCCTGTGTCTGGTAGCTGAGTCCAGGATGCCAAGGGGGAACACCTGGGACTCTGTGAGAAGAAAGGCATCTGGGAGGCAGGTAGGGCAGTTGGGGGGAGGGAAGTAGGCCAAGCAATGCCTGGAGACAGCAAACATTGACTCCCAAGGGGCTTGGGCCACCTGATGAGGCCAAGCAGGAGAGCTATTGGCAATTCTGACATTGCTTATCAAATCAGTGACAACCAGAGCCTAATGTGATTTGAAAGCCTCTGAGACATTGCAAATCAGGGTCAGAGCCAGGGCCAGTCAGCAGTCTGCTGCCCAGGCTTGCTTGCTGTCTCTCCTGCCCTGTCCCAGGGGCCGTCTTCCCCCTGCACTCACACTGTCTGGTCTAAATCACTTTTCCACCAAAACTTACCGAGGCAGGATTGTGGGGCAATATTTGGGAGATATCTCTGGCTCTGGCCTGACTGTTAAAAGCTTTTCCACTAGCTGTTCCTAAACAGGAAAGATGGTGGCTTCCCCACAAGGCTGATTTCCCAGAAAATGGGACCCAGATAGGCCAAGAAGCAAGGGATAGAGGTGTGAGGTGCGTGTGGGGTTGGGCCATGTGCTAATAATGTCTACTAGGCAATAGTCCAGGACTTAAAAGAGGTCAGGATATATTACCCTAGCTCTAGAGGGAAGGCAGAGGCTGGCTGAATTTAGGCATCTTCTTTTCATTTGGACATAAACTGCTGCCTTTCTTCTTTGCCCTTTGTCCTATAGAGGATTAGAAGGAGGCTCCTGGATTATTCTGATTAGCCATTAGTCACCTATTTCTCTGGCATGTGATGATTTTGTTTCATGGTTAGTGTAACCTAGACATCTGAACCAAAAATGGAAAGACACAGTTTAGTATAAGCTGTCTGATGGTAGGTTTTCCCATTATTTGTAACTATATAAATAAAAAGATAGCAAGATGGAATATCAAAGTTTAGACCATGATGAGAAATCTAAGATTCTAAGGAAGTTCCAAAACTTTGTGGTGCCATCATCATAAAATGCATTGTGTGGGATGTCAGCAAAAATGGTGGACCAATGGGAATTACCTGGCTGTCCAGTGGTTAGGACTCGGCACTTTCACTGCTGGGGCTCAGGTTTGATCCCTGGTTGGGAAACTAAGATCCTGTAAGCCACACTGCATGGCAATAATAATAATAATAATAATAATAATAATAATAATAGTGGACCAAGAATCTCTGAAACACCACCCTTCAATAAAAACACTGGAGGGCTTCCCTGGTGGTGCAGTGGTTGAGAGTCCGCCTGCCGATGCAGGGGAAACGGGTTCATGCCCCGGTCTGGGAAGATCCCACATGCCGCGGAGCGGCTGGGCCCGTGAGCCATGGCCGCTGGGCCTGTGCGTCCGGAGCCTGTGCTCCGCAACGGGAGAGGACACAACAGTGAGAGGCCCACATACCGAAAAAAATAAAAATAAAAAATAAAAAATAAAAACACTGGCAAAAATTGTCAAAATCTAATTTTTCAAAAATGTAGAAATTAGCCAAAGGCTAGCAGCAATCTAGGTGCACTTATTAAAGAAAAATGGCTGAATCTTTGTAAGAACAGAGAACTCTGCAGCATTTTAACTTGCTCTAGTCCCATCCACTCACTCTCAGATCTGTAGTACTCATGAAAACCAGTAGCTCACAATCAGTGAAAACCAGCATACTGGCAGCCATTGAGTAGGGCAGAACAGGGTTGGAGCTCCTTCAAAGCCTCATTTCCAGACAACTATCATTATCTGACCAGTCTGGTGGTTCCTGGAAGAATTTGATAGATACAGAGTAACGGGACAAAGTAGGTAGTTAAATAGTTAATCCCACTAGAGGACGGTAAGTAAAGAAAAATGTGTGGGAGACCCCTGTAAGTTAATGATCACTCAAGAAAGCAGGTTTGCTTAACCGCAAAACCAAGCAGGCTTGCTTAGCAACAAAACCATACAACAGAAGCATGAGACGTCTCAAAACAATAAAACAATGGTGGCATGAGACACATATCCTGCCCAGTGAGCTCAGTAAGTTGATGATTCCTAGGACACACTCCTCTGCACGCACTAAAAATGAAAATATAAGGAAAAGGTGACATTATACTAAAACCTGAGATGATTTACCATTTTTAGCATATGTTACCACCTTTTTGTTCATTTCCATTGTGCCATGACAGTCCCGACTTGACCATGTAGGGACAAGAAAACTCCCCCACCTGACATGAAGGAGGAACTGATGATGGAAGCTTGACCCCTACTCAAGAATGAGGAAGAAGGTGGTCTTTTCCCCTCCCCACTTTTCCTTTGATTATAAAACTGTAGCCCACTAAGTTCTTGGGGTGTGGCACCCTCTTGCCAGCCTCACAAGCATCCTATTCTAATAAAACACTTCTTATCTATCATTTGCCTCTCCCTGAATTCTTTCTGCAGAAACATAAAGAACCAGAGCTCCTCAGAACCCCCAAAACGCCACCTAGCAGTTTCAAACTCACTAGCAAGACTGTCTTTACTTGACTCAGAGCTCTCCAAGTACAAACAGCCTTTTCCTCAAGACATTTGTCAAAAACAATCAGAGACAGTTGTTTAACATCATGGCTGCCTGAGACAGTGCATAACAGCCAAGGCAAACAATAAGCCAACCAAAAAGCTCAAAAGGAAAGTCTGGGGAATGAGTTATTCAGAGGGGGCTTTTCAAAGCTCTGACATATTCCTGGGAATCTAGAAGGCCACACACATGCATAGGACTGTGGGCATGACCACAGCTGTGTCATGCTCAGGCAAGACCTGAGAAGGTCTTAAGCTCTCAACTCTGACTGACCCTGTGGCTCTGTGCAAGCAGGAAGTAAAGACTAAGGCAAAGTTGTAAACTACTTGTCTGAGTGTTAAAGGTAAACCCCCAATACACACAAAGAGCCCTCACAAAGATTTAGAGACTTATTGGTTCTGGGCACTTAAGAAATCTCTGTTCAATCATTAGGATACCATTAAGCTAAATGAGCAGAGACTTCATGGCCACCCATGACAAAGAATAAAGGATTTACAGAATTAATTCAGAAAAGTCACTAAACAAACAACTACAAGCCCTGGAAAGGGGAAAGAATCTGCTTCCCAGAGTTGGCACATTATATTATTTAAAAGATCCAATTTAACCTATGACCTAGCAATTCAACCCCTAGGTATACATCTCAGGGAAATAAAAACGTATGTTCACTCAGAAACATATACACAAATAATCCTAGGAGCCTACTGAAAATAGCCAAAAAAAAAAAAAAGGAAACAACCCAATTGTCCATCAATAGATGAATGGATAAATAAAATGTGGTATATAAATACTATGAAATATTATTATTTGGTAATAAAAAAGAATGGAGTGCTGAAATATGCTACAACATGGGTTAACCTTGAAAACATGCTAAGTGAAAGAAGCCAGTCACAAAAGGTCACATATTATACAATTCTGTTTATATGAAATGTCCAGAATAGGCAAATCCATAGAGACAGAAAGTAGGTTTGTGGTTGCCTCTGGCTGGGGTTTCTTTTTGCACAAGTGACAAGAATGTTTTAAAATTGACTGGAAATTCCCTGGCGGTCCAGTGGTTAGGACTCAGTGCCTGGGTTCAAGCCCTGGTTGGGGAACTAAGATACCGCAGAGTGCGTGGCATGGCCAAAAGTTTTTTAATTTTTTAAAATTAAATTGGTTGTGATGATGGTTTCACAACTCTGTGAATGTAGTCAAAACCATTGAATTATACACTTTAAATAGGTAAATTGTATGGTATGTGAATTATATCTCAATAAAGCTGTTACCAAAAAAAAATGGTGGCCTTAAAATTTTGCCTTTCCTCCCTCCTTCTCTACAGGGTATTTACTAGACAGTGAACAGAGGTTAGAAGAATCATCAAGAACCTGGAAATCATCATTTTATCTTGTCCAGCTTTGACATACACAGCAAGGTTGTTTCTATTTGAAAACGAAATGTAGCCACAAAGGGGCAATTGTCTAAGCTTCCTTAACATTTACATCCTAGCAAACAAATAAGAGCAGTTCTCCTGGGTTCCCTTACCCTGCTGCTCTCTGCCCGGGTGCCCCTTCTCAATAAAGTCTTTTGCTTTCTCAGCACGTGTGTCTCCTCGGACAATTCATTTCCAAGCACTAGACAAGAGCCCGCTCTCGGGCCCTGTAAAGGGTCCCCCTTCCCGCAACACTATAATCAAAATGACTAGCAATGGAGAAGGCATTTCAGGCTTACTGGCTTATTTTAAGCTTAGGCACAGAGAATAAAGTATGTAGCAGTCACATATTTGGTTCTGGTCAGAATCACTTAGGTTTCTTCTCTATAATTGCTTGACCTTAGCCATCGGTTCTGTGTCAATTCTTATTTTACTGTTTTGGGCACATGGACTCATCTTGCTGGGATCTGTGACCCAGGTCATCTGATCTTGCAGGGAGGAGCCCCTGGTTTGATCTCTGGGGTTGTAGGCATAAACCGAGGTGGGTGGGATTCAGAAAGATCCCCCACGGCCCTGCTCTGCGTCACCTTGCCCCTGGCCATGGTCATTTGTTCCAAGGAGGAAGGTGCTGGACTCAAACTGGGCCAACGTTTAAAAGAGACACAAAGTTAAGGATATTCTACAAAATACCTGAACAGCACTCTTCAAAGCTGTCCATGTCGTCAAAAACAAGGGAAGTCTGGAAACTCACAGTCTAGAGGAGCCTGAGGAGTCATGACTACTAAATGTAATATGGTGCCCTGGATGGGATCCTGGCACAGAAAAGGACATTGGGTAAAAACTCAGGAAATCTGAATAAACCATGGAGTTTAGTTAGCAGTAAGGTATGGATATCAGTTCACTCGCTGTGACAAGTGCACCATAGCAGTGTTAACGATCGGGAAACTGGGTGTAGGAAATCTTTCTAACATTTTTGCAACTTTTCAGTAAATCTGAAACTATTCTGAATTAAAAGCTGATTTAAAAGAGTGAGAGAAACAGAAACATAGAGACCAAAAGTGATTGAAGCTGAGTGTTATGTCACCACCCTAGGAAGCAGTCCATGAGATTCTGCTGCTGCGGTCCCTGGGGTAGCCCTAATTCCTGTTCAGCCTTATGATCTTTCTTTGATTCTGCAAGTTCTCCCAGTTTCCTTTCCACAGTCCCAAAATGCGCTAAAGTTAACCAGGGATAAATTCTGTTCCTTGCAGCCAAAGGACCTTACCGTCACGTTCTGCTTCTGAGTCCTCAGGAAATAGGTCATGCCAGCCTTCAATTTATAAGGCAATGGTTGGCCATAACACAAGCCTTGTTCTATAATTTTCATACCCTTGGTACCCAAACCTCTTAGTAGAGATGTTGACAGAGCAGACCCAATTTTAGCCCTTCCTCTTCTCATAGCATGAGTCTCTACAGAGATGGGGCCCATGCCCATGGAAGACATTACTAACTGATCACAATACCTGTACCCTGAGCATGACTGCAGAGTAATAGGTGCTGTTGGTGTCCCACCCAGATCCCCTTTATTGGAAACTATGCCCATCCATCTCCCAGCTGTTATGAAGGTCAGCTGCTAGAGGCTCACAGCCGCTCTCATCTCCAGAGAATTGCCATCAATGAAGTGGTAGGTGCCTCCCCCAAGGCAGCCTACAACCCATAACCGGCTAATCAGGGGCCACAAAAGAACGGCGCTCTTGCCTCAAGGTGAGACCAAATCCGAGATGTGATTCATGCTCCAGGGACCCCACTGGGATCAGGCTGAAGCTAGGCTGCACTGTGACCACATCCTTCTGTAGCTCCTTCCCCTACCCTGTATGGCTTCCTTCACTCCCTTTCTCCAAAGCGTCCTCCCTCAATAAACCCAGAGCATCAGAATCCCTGATTCAGGTTCTGCTTCAGGGAACCCAACCTAAGACATGCGACACAGAATCCTTCTCAACGTTGTGGCCATGCAGCCACTGCCAATATATGAGTTGATACATGAGGTGAAACCTCTTTGACACCTCTACTGGGAATAATACTAACAAATGGGAGAAACAACACCAGCAAAAAAAGAAACATCGGGCTTCCCTGGTGGCGCAGTGGTTGACAGTCCGCCTGCCGATGCAGGGGACATGGGTTCGTGCCCCGGTCCGGGAGGATCCCACATGCCACGGAGCGGCTGGGCCCATGAGCCATGGCCGCTGAGCCTGCGCGTCCAGAGCCTGTGCTCCGCAACGGGAGAGGCCACAGCAGTGAGAGGCCCGTGTACAGCAAAAAAAAAAAAAAGAAAAAAGAAACATCAACAAAGAAGCTAGAAGCCTAGACGACTCGCCAATTTAACTATTGGCCTCTGCAAAGGCAAAGGAGAGGAAGCAGCCTTGTGACTTCTTTGTTGTGACACAGGGTTTAGGTATGATTTGGAGACCTGTCTGTCCATATTTCTTCTTCCTCAGTCCGCCATTTAGGACAAGTGTTTCTACAGGAAGGATGCCCGCAGAACAAAGTGGGAAAAAATGAAGTTAAAGAAGTACATCTTTACTCCAAGAAGCTGTCATGTCTAATAGCTGAAGGTATTTATCACTCTCCTTGGCTGGGTGAGCTAGTTGAGGAGCAGGTACACTGTCTTAAGAGCATCAGGAAACTATCTGCAACTGGACATCTTTCCTGCTAAATATAACCTTGCTTTTCTTCACCCTATTGTTTAATGCCAGCTGAGTTTTACCAAAGAAACAAAAAAGGAGTGTATTGGGTAGGAAATGGGTAAGACTGCTGAACTAAAACTCAAAATAATAATGGCAAAAACTAAATCAAAATCTATTTATCTCTCACGCAAAAGTACAGGCTGATATGTCATAGATCTCGAAGGGGTACAAATTCCTAGTACCTTGTTGATTTGTCATCCTTAGAGTGTCACCTTTGTCCACTGATGGTCCAGCACAGTGACAAATTTCAGCTGCCTGGAGGTGGGAAAGGGTAGAGGAGGGGGGATCTGCCCTTTCAAGAGGATGATCTGGATCCTGTATCACTTTGGCTCACTTTCCATCGACCAAGAGTTAGATACACAGCCACACTTAACTGCCAAGGATACTGGGAAAGGGAAGATTTAATCTGACAGCCTTGAGCCCAGCTAAAAATTAAGCCTTCTATTTCTGAGAGAGAAAAGAGAATGGATTTGGGGGACATCTATTAGAGAGAAAAGATGTGAGGAATGCAGGTAACGACCTTGAGAAGGACACTGTCCTTTTTAGGGACACTGGGCTGACTTATAAGTCTCAGACACTCCCATTCAGTGGCTCTGGTACATTGTATTACTGTTCACCAAATTCTGTCTTCCTCTTGTGGTTTCCCTCCCCCCACCATCCACTTGCTTTGGCCAATGAAATGTGGGCAGAAGTGATGTGTGTCACTTACAGGTAGAAGTTTAAAGGCCAGCACATGGTTCATGGCCTCTCTCCTCCCTCTACCATGAGACCTGTGATGTTCTAGACAGAGGCTGCTCTATCAGCCTTTGAACTGCAGATGATGAGAGCAGAGCCCCAGCTGACCTGAGATGAACTTGCAGCACAAGTGAGAAATAAACCTTGATGTTGTTACAAGCCACCAAGGTTGCCAGGCTGTTGCTATATAGAGACAGATTCAGCATTCCTGCCCTCCTGCCAGTGGAATCTTTGTTCAGAAAGTATAGCTCCATTGCCATAAGCATAATAGTACTAATGGCTGCCTTTTACTGAACACTTGCAACGGGTTAAGCCCTAATAATTTTATTCAGTGTTATAATTAAACTTCACTTGGGTTTGATAATCAATTTACAGATGGCTCCTAATTCTTTCACCATATGGTAATTATAAAATTCATCACTGAAGTGCATACAGGTTACTGCTAGTTGAAACAATTCTATCTGATAAATCCTTTTATAAAACAAGAATCTTTGGGGAATACGTCCTGCCCTTAAACGTGTTTTCTAAGTTTAGCATCTCACAAATGCAAAACTATAAAATTATATTGTTAATAATTAGAAAAATGATAAAATTAATGGTTTTATTGTTAGTGTACTACTTAACATTAAACAGACAGCTAGAATACTTTGACTGCAAGTAGGTGAAGAACCAACTAAAAGTGATTAAAATGATAAGGGTGTTCTAGACTGACTCAACTAAAAGCAAAGAGACAGGGAGGCCTAGGGTTGTTCCTTGGCTTTATGATGTCATTAAGACCCATGCTTTCCATATTTCTGCTCTTTCATCCTTAGAATGTCAGTGATGTCTCCCCTCATGATCACAAAGAGGCTGCCACAGCCCCAAGCACCATATCCACATGTGGCAGCATTTGCCAAAAGAAGAGAATGGTATAAACTTCCATTTATAAAATAAATAAGTCATAGGGATGTAACGTACAACACGGTGACCACAGATAATAATAGTGTATTGTATATTTGAAAAGTTGCTAGGAGAGTAGATCTTAAAAGTTCTCATCACAAGAAAAAAAATTGTGTGACTGTGTGATGATGGATGCTAATTAGACTTATTGCAGTAATCATTTTGCAATATGAACTTATATCAAATCATTATGTTATACAGCTGAAACCAATGTATATGTCAATTATATTTTAATTTAAAAAAAAATTTAAGAAGGGAAAAAAGCAGTTTCTGCTCACTCATCTCTTTTCCTGAGGCAAGAAAGTCATTTTCTGAAGCCTCACGGTAGGTCCCCACCTGTGCCGATGGGCAACCGCCCACACCTAGCCACACGCAAGACAAAAACTTAAGGCTCTGTCACTTTCAGCCTCCACTGTGGGAATGCGCACGGCTAAATTAGTCAGGAGAGAATAGGTTCTGCTGTGGTAACAAACACCCCCAAATCTCAGTGGCTTAACACACTCACCTGCCAAAGGTCCGTGGAGTCTGTCAGGGGTCTAGAGTGCACCATCTGTAAAGTGAGGCTGCCTTGGTCCCCGCAGAGGGAGAAGAGGCAGCTGGGGGCTCACACACCTTCTCCTCTTTACTTCAACCTGGAAGTAATTTACGTTACTTCCACCTACTTTAATCACGACTTGTCCCATGACCCTGCCTCGCTGTGAGCAAGCTGCAAGGGATGTAGGGACAGATGAAACCCTGGTCTCAGTCATGCTGGCTTTTCCCCTTTAAAAAACAGAATTCAACCGAATACATTTGAAGATCCCATTGGCTTTATTCGAGGCTTCGTGAATTGGGCAGAATCTCATCCAGTAACTAGAATAGCATTTCAAGGGGTTGTACAAAAATGAAAGGTTTTTATAGGTAGAAGGAGGGTGGAGTAAGGGAGCTAACAGCAAAAGGGAAAAAAAAAAGGATTGTTTTCAAGCCAGGTCACCTTCTTTTGGGGGGAGGGGGAGAGCCCATCATGCAGGTTACCTCTGCTCCCTTGCGGGGAGGGTACGGGGGGCGGGGGTGGAGGGGACCCATGTGAGAGATCACCTCATTGGCTCTGACCAGAAAATTCCAGACTGGCCTATAAGGAATACTCTCCTGGGGAAGTTCGAAACGGCAATTAGGGCAGGGCTTAAATCTAGGTTTGGTATCTTGGGCTTTAGCACAAGTGATGCCATTTTGGGCCTGTGGTTTCCTCTTTAACACTCCTTCATCACCACTCCCTCTCCGTTGTCCCCTTGCCCCCTCCTCAGTCAACCCCAATAACATCCTCACTATGCCCTAGTTTTTCTAGCCCCTGCCACCCCTCCCTTCCCCAGAGAGCCACAGGTGCCAAGTCCCTCTGTAACCAGAAAGGGTAGGGGGTCCCCAGAGAAAGAGAAGCAGGCACCGCTTCCTTGACAGAAGGGAAGCCATTTTTGGCCTAAGCCATTTTGTGATCCAAGCCTGGCCACAATGCTTGCCCTTGGACAGGTCTCAGTAACTAATGATCTTAAGGAAACAAAGGAATGAAGAAACAAATGATGTTATCAGGCAAGAGAAGTACCAATAGCAAAGATAATATTGATAATATCAGTTGTAAAGACTCCTAGTTCTGTTTCAATGGTAAAGATTAGGCTGAAGCTCAACCACCACATGAACTGGAACCTGAGGGAGGACGATGTTGACCTTTTCTGACCCTCGTGACTTCAGTCAACTAAAGCTTGGACTCTGTGGACTGCCCAAGCCCCTTCGTGAAAATACATGTACCCTTAGCTTAAAACTTCCCCAGTTTTGCGCTTCCCTGGTGGTGCAGTGGTTAAGAATCCACCTGCCAATGCAGGGGACACGGGTTCGAGCCCTGGTCCAGGAAGATCCCACGTGCTGCGGAGCAACTAAGCCCGTGCGCCACAACTACTGAGCCTGCGCTCTAGAGCCCGCGAGCCACAACTACTGAAGCCCGCACACCTAGAGCCCGTGCTCCGCAACAAGAGAAGCCACTGCAATGAGAAGCCCGCGCACCGCAGCGAAGAGTAGTCCCCGCTCGCCGCAACTAGAGAAAGTCCACGTGCACAGCAACGAAGACCCAACGCAGCCAAAAATAAATAAATAAAATAAAAACAAAAACAAACAAACTTCCCCAGTTTTGCTGTTTAGGGAGACACTGCTTTGGGGAATATCCCCTGTGTGCTCCTTACTGGCTACAAGTAATAATACATCCTTCTCTCTCCTGATCTTTGGCTTCATTGTGTTTTTTGCCTCAACACCCACCAAGAAGTGAACGCAGTTTTCGGGTAACACCTCCTGCATCTTAAAGAATGTGCCGCTTCCAGTGACCTCCATTAAGTCAAAAGCACTCGTGCCTCTGCCTGCTGTTGCTGTCAAGAAGAAGGAGGGGGGAGTTTGGGGGCCATGGATAGAGGGAGAAGGACATTAGGAGTCCTCCAGGTCAAGGCAGTTTGCTTTTTCCCAAAACATCTAAATAATCATTCCAACCTCACACTGTGAGGATTAGTTTCCTAAAACAAACAAACAAACAAAACCTTTCTTAGCTCTGCATAAGAGATGCAGATTCCGGGCTTCCCTGGTGGCGCAGTGGTTGAGAGTCCGCCTGCCGATGCAGGGGACGCGGGTTCGTGCCCCGGTCCGGGAGGATCCCACATGCTGCGGAGCAGCTGGGCCCGTGAGCCATGGCCGCTGAGCCTGCGCGTCCGAGCCTGTGCTCCACAACGGGAGAGGCCACAGCAGTGAGAGGCCCGCGTACAGCAAAAAAAAAAAAAAGAGAGAGAGAGAGAGATGCAGATTCCTCTTGTTGACATAACATTGACTTTTTAATTTCAGTTGTCTTTTAAAAAAATCATATATGCACACTGGGAAAAAAATCTTAGCAAAATATTAACAGTGTTTATATCTGTGCAGTGGGACTATAAGTAATTTTTACTTTCTTCTTAACATACAAATGTAACCCTTTTAATAAGGATGAGGGAGGGGCTTTTTAAAAGAAAAAGCTTTCATATAATTCCAAGGTATATCTTTTCTACCCTTGCTTTCAGGATGACCAGGAGAAGTTGATTCGCAGCACAAATATCAATTATTATAACTATCAGGGATTCATTTTCCCGTGGGGAGGCAGGAGCAAGGGACAGGGGGAAGGTTATTTCACCCGAACTTGAAGTTGAAGCCATCTGTGCAACGTTTGGTTCCCAGAAACAGTCTTCCAGCCCACCTAAAAAAAATCTTCAGAGCCTAGCTGATACTGATAAGTTTTGACAGAAACTAAAATTCCAATCACTTTCACCCAGAAATGTTGAGAAGAAGCCCGAAGAGGGAGAATCCCCATCATCACCCTTTCTTGAGCGGCCGTCTCTGTTATTCATGACTCTAAGCAGAGAAAGGTCCCAGCGGAGGCGCCAGGTATGCGTCTGAGGTTCTTGACGGACAGTGTCCATGGGAAACTTTGATAGTATTCTGGCCACGGAGAAGCCACAAGGAAGAAAAGGGAATGGCTCAGCTGCGTTCTGCCCTCAGGTTTGGTGTTTGCTGTTTCTTAAATAAAGAAACCTCCAACTCTATCTAGCCCTTCGTGGAAAAAGAGTGCTACAGGATCGGCACATTAATTACATGCCCAGGGCATTTCCTAAGGAGAAAGTCTTTCGTGGGTTAAAAGAAAAAAAGACAGTGTGATTTGATAGCAAGGGGCTCCTGGGTTATTCCCGATCACGTTTCCTGAAACACAGACTTCTGTTTCTTCTCAGTACTGCAAAAATGAAAGAAGTTCTGAGGAAAGAGAGAGGAAACTTCGATGTTAGAATTGGATCTTAATTGCCGGAAACCTTGCGGGAATCACAGGCCCATGTCTGTAGGGGACACTCAGGAACATCAGTGCTGGAAGGGTCTGGAGATGAAGAGAACCAACAACGACCAGTTATGTGACCCTGGGCAAAATCAAGAGATATAGCCAGCCTCAGTTTCTCCGTCTGTAAGATGGGAATAATAGGAGCCCACGACATTGTTGTCAAGATTAAATAAGACTCAGGTACACAGTAAAAGTCGACTCCTTGATCACATCTACATAGCTATCTTCATACGCACACTCTATACACATGAGCTGCCACAAGCATCCATGTCAGACAGGTTTATGTAAGTCACAATTTCATTGTTATTTTTGAGCGTTGGTTGGCTTGGTTTTTGTTTTCTTTTTTAATTACTCAAGAAAATGTATCTAGAGCTCACTTCTCAGTGAACAATTACAGCAGAGGCCATTTACATGCCTCCTCCCTGGTTTCATTTATTTGTGAGTTATTTTCCTAACAGCCACTACAGTCCCCATAACACAGGAAGTCTTGTTCGTGGCTCACTTCTGGGAGACTTGACAGTTGCTGGTTAAATATTTAGATATTTCTCTTTAAATAAAGGAGCAAAAAATGAGGCCTCTTAAGCTGCTGAAATGTGGTCCTACCCCTCAAAGTCACATTTAAATGTCAAGGTTGTATTTGGCTTTCAGTGTTTTTAGAAAGGCCATAGTGATTTTATACTTATGTTTTTTTCAAAGTCAGTAGAGAGGGTACTTACCAGTTCATAGCTTTCATATACAATTTCACAGCTTTGACCGTTCACTGTCAGATTCAAGTAAAATCATTTGGTGTACTATTATGAAAGTAGAACTTAAATTCTTCACCAACCAGGGAATGTAAATTGGTGCGGCCACTATGGAAAACAGTATGGAGGTTCCTCAAAAAACTGAAAATAGAATTACCATATGATCCAGCAATCCCACTCCTGGGCATATATCTGGACAAAAACTATAATTTAAAAAGATACATGCACCCTTATGTTCACAGCAGCACTATTCACAATAGCCAAGGCATGGAAACAACCGAAATGTCCATCGACAGATGAATGGATGAAGAAGATGTGGTAGATATGTACAATGGAATACTACTCAGCCATGAAAAGAATGAAAAAATGTCATTTGCAGGAACATGGATAACCTAGAGATTATCATACTAAGTGAAGTAAGTCAGAAAGAGAAAGGCAAATACTATATGATATCACTTACATGTGGAATCTAAAATATGACACAAATGAACTTATCTACAAAATAGAAACAGACTCACAGACATAGAGAACAGACTTGTGGTTGCCAAGGGGGAGGGGGATGAGGGAGGGCTAGATTGAGAGTTTGGCATTAGCTGAGGCAAACTATTACATATAGGATGGATAAACCACAAGGTCCTACTGTATAGCACAGGGAACAATATTCAGTACCCTGTAATAAACCATAATGGAAAAGAATATGAAAAAGTATATATGTATAACCGAGTCACTTTGCTATACAGCAGCAATGAACACAACATTGTAAATCAACTATACTTAAATAAAATAAATTAAAACAAATAAATTCTTCACCAACTGAAGGAAACACAGTTAAAATCCAAGCAACCTTCCAGTGGAGAACTGCTTTATTTGAACAAGCGAAGTGTCAAGTCAACAATCAGAAATGCTCAAGAAAGTAAGAGGGCCAACGTTCGTAGATCTGACACCAAAGTGGTCGCTTGAAAATGGTCACTGGCCCACACTTCTCCATCGATGAAGACGGGGTGCTAGGATGATGTGTTACATCCTGAGTGTTTCCCTTTTTGAGAAGGAAGAGACGTAAAGTCTTTGAAAATGTAGAGAGACTCAGAGCCTACTTTCCCAGACTGGTTATTTGTCTGCTAGACCCGACAGTCTGAAGCAAGGGAAACAGAATCAGAGAAGGGACCGGGGATTCTCAGGCTGGGTTTCTGACACCCCCTTCGTCCCCTGATGCACAGAAGAGAACATATGTCAATGCCCAACAGGTAACATTTCATTATCAACAGCGCCATTTTGAAAGACTGCCTTATCAAGCTATTTCCATACCTCACTGAAGGCTCAAAGCAACTTGGCTTTGTCGATCACTTGACAGTTAATTCCTTCCAAAAAAAAAAACTCTTTACAGCAGCAAGGAACAGCCTGAGACTGACTGGTTTCCCAATGTGAGCTGTAAGTCACTTCAGGAAGAAGGATGGTAAAGCTTCTACTGGCCGTCACTTCGCAAATCTACCTGAATATGGACAGTTTAGAAGCTGGAAAGCAGTGCCAGTTTCCCCATTCACATTTCTTTTATGGCAAGAAATAGGTAATCTTAGATATAAAAACACACTGTCATCTTTTTCCACAGGATTTAATATAACCATTTCACTTTGGGGAAATAAAAGACATAGGACATAAATATATTTCTTCACCTGAATTACATTATACTTAAAAAAAATGTTTCTCACCGCTGCTGCATGGCAAAATGTCTGTCTGCTCCTCGTCTGTGAAAGTTATTCTGTGAGCAAAAAGCCTGCCTCAAAATGTGACTTCCTGTGTCTTCTTAAATGTAGACAGTTTCCAGCTGATCCATGGTTACTCATTTTATTCAACAAATATTATTGAGCGTCCCCTACGTGACGGCCCTGTGCTGCGCTTACAGAAAAGAATGTCACCATCCCTGCCCTCAAAAAGCTGACAGGGCTGTGGAGCTGTGATCGAAGGAAGGGACGGTGAAGATTCACGGTGTGGAGGCCAGTTCTGCCTGGTAATGTTTTGTTTTTTGGTTTTTGGGTTTTTTTTTGCGGTACACGGGCCTCTCACTGTTGTGGCCTCTCCCGTTGCGGAGCACAGGCTCCGGACGTGCAGGCTCAGCGGCCATGGCTCACGGGCCCAGCCGCTCCACGGCATGTGGGATCTTCCCGGACTGGGGCACGAACCCATGTCCCCTGCATCGGCAGGTGGACTCTCAACCACTGCGCCACCAGGGAGGCCCTGCCTGGTAATGTTTTTAGATAATTCTTCCAATAAACGTGTGAGCTGAGTCCTAACAAATGAGTGAACTCTCTGTTCATTTGTTCATCCATCTCCCCAGGACAGTGTGGTGTTGGAGGCACAGAATAGTGAACCTAGAGTCAGACTCACACAAATAAGACCGATTTTTCACAAAGGTGAGAAATGATTCAGTGGAAGATGGATGACGTTTTCAACAAACGGTGCTGTCGACTAGACATCCATAGGCAAAAAACAAAAACAAAAAAACCCAGACCTTTAGCACAAACTTCACACCTTCTACAAAAAATAATTCAAATAGACCATAAACCAAAACGAAAAACAAAACTTTAGTCTTTTTAGAAGAAAACATAAGAGAAAATCTTTGTGATCTTCATTTTTTTTTTTTTAATTTATTTATTTATTTATTTATTTTCGGCTGTGTCGGGTCTTCGTCTCTGCGCGAGGACTTTCTCTAGTTGTGGCAAGCGGGGGCCGCTCTTCATCATGGTGCGCGGGCCTCTCACTGTCGCGGCCTTTTGTTGTTGCGGAGCACAGGCTCCAGACGCGCAGGCTCAGCAATTGTGGCTCACGGGCCCAGTTGCTCCGCAGCATGTGGGATCCTCCCAGACCAGGGCCCGAACCCGTGTCCCCCGCACTGGCAGGCAGACCCTCAACCGCTGTGCCACCAGGGAAGCCCTGTGATCTTCATTTTGGCAAAGAGTTTTCAGGACGTCAGAGAAGATAAAATTGCTAAATTGGACTTCATCGCAGTTAGAAATTTTGCTCTGTGAAAACGCTGCTAAGAGAATAAAAAGACAAGCTACATATTTCAAAATCACGTATCTGATAAAGGGGACTTGTATCTAGAATATATCAAGAACTCCCCAAAATCAGCAATAAGAAAACAAACGTCCCAATGTTTTTTAAAGTCCAAAAGCTTAAACAGACACACTTTACCAAAAAGTAGTATAGGTGACAGACAAGCACATGAACAGGTGTTCATCATTAGTCCTTAGGCAAATGCAAATTAAAATGCCCATGAGGTACCACTGCCCCCCTATTAGAATAGCTAAAATTAAAAATCTGACAATAGCAAGTGCTGGTGAGGATGCAGAGAAACAAGGACACCTAAACTCTTCTTATAAAGGTAAACATAAACTTACCATATGACCACTCAAAGATTTTTATGCAAATGTTCATTCCAAGTTTTATTTATAATAATCAAAAATTGGAAACAACCCAAATGCCCATCATCAGATGACTAGATAAACCAATTGCAAGTATATCCATACAATGGGTCACCCCCAGCAATAAAAAGGAACAAACTCCTCATTCCTGCAATAACATGGAGGATCTCAAAAGCAGTATGTTAAGTGAGAAAAGTCAGATACTGAAGACTGTGCACTGTCTGATTCCCTTCATATAAAGTTCTAGAAAAGGGAAAACCCTAGTGACAGAAGAAAGAACCGCAGTTGCCAGGGGCCAGAGGTAAGAAGGAGATTGCAGAAGGGAACGAAAGAATTTTGTTGGGTGAGGAAATGCTCTATATCATCATTGTAATGGTGGTCACAGGACTGTATCCATTTGTCAAAACTCAGCAAATTGCACACTAACTTTATCTTCCACTAATGTTATCATACGTAAATTATACCTCAATAAAGCTGATTTTTAAAAAATCAATGGGAGGTAAAAATCCATACATGAAGCCAAGAAACTTTGGAAGAAGCATAACAGTGGGAGGATTTGCTCTGGGAAATATCAAAATATACCATAAAGTTATCATAATTTTCAAAGTGTGCTGTGGGCACAGCAACAAATAGATCAGTTGACATAAAAGAGAGTCCCAAACCAGATCAACGTACATATTCAGTAAATAATTTAGGCAGCCATTTAAATTAGACGGGAAAAAATGGACTATTGCAGAAGTGGACCTGAAATCTGGATTCCCGTTCAGAAAATCCCATTAGCTCTGTAATTCACACGTTCTCAAAGTTACAGCCTTAATTGGTTAACTGATCATTGACTTCATTACCCTCTTAAATGCTTAGGGGATCATTTAGCCCATTATGACAGGGTCATAAACTGTACATGAATTCTCCCGAACACCCAAACTGGTTGTAGTCACTTCTGCCTTCTAATGGAAGGTGGCATCTTTCAGCATCAGTGGGAAAGTAAATATCTAAATTGTTCCCTTCCACCTACGCAGACAAAGGGGAGAGAAACTGCAAAGTCCCTGCTGGCTCTTCTGAGGTGATAAAGGGTGAATGCCAAAGGAGATGATAGAAGAGACCCTGAATGTGCCTTGGATGTGGAGGAGGGGAACTGCTAAAATGAAGGAGAATTTTGCAGACGTCCCTGCAACACAAGAGGAGGACTTGGGAAGGAGGAAGCCAGGGAGGAGTTGCTGGTGGTGGTCTAGCCATAGGGCTTCCAAAGACAAGGAGGGCCAGCCGTGCGTACTCCGTGTTAAGCTGCTGGTGTCCTGCTGGTGTCCTGCCAAACTTCTCACGCCTGAATGTCTTGGGTGCGTGTCTTGGGCAGATGGCAGCATGGAGGAGAAGCTTTTCTTCCCTGTTCTTATATTTCCTCTCCTCAGGCAGGTCCTTTACTAGCATAACACTCAGCCTCTCACTGGAAAGACCCTCAGTGACGCTTCCGTCATTTGTTGGAGAGTCATCACTCAGCCCCTGGCGTTTAGATCTGGGACACAGTGCTTGGTCTGTTCCTTCTTAACCACCGGTTTTACAGGCCTGTGTCTGACTCTATGGCTTCAATTAGGAAACATGACTGTGCCCTGGGGGCTCATCCTCCGTCCCTTTTTACTGATCATCAGTTATTGCAGGATTCAAGCAAGGAAGGGAGAGTGCGGTTTATGGAGCCCCTTAACCCCAGCAAGGGTTTTTTTTTTACTTTACAAGAGTAAAGTAAGAGCCCCAAGAGTCATTCAAATGAACAGTCAACCGACGGCACGCTCCTGGTGGGAACATTCCAGAACCGGAGCCGAGGAAATCTTCCTACTCTCTGATTGTCTGACTCTTGTTCTAACTCCTTCACTTTGTCACCAAGGTCCAGGTAGACCCATTTCAGAGGCTTCTCTCTCAGTAACTGGACTTCGGAATTTCCAGGGCAGCATCTGGAGCTGCGCAAAGAGATTCCAGCAGAGTCGGCCAGAGCTGGAGCCCGGCAGACAGGGTGACGGCTGAGGGAAGCCAGCAGAAAGTGCCTTTCTCTGAGACTCCCCCACCAAAACCTGTGCTGCTTTGGCTCTGAAGAGCAGAAGTTTCTTTGTTTCTGTTTTGTTTGTTTGGGGGGGGGCGCTGGTTTGAGGGGGTTTGTTATGTTTTGGTTTTTTGTTTTTGTTTTTTTGGCCAGAAGAAAAAGAGATGAGTTACTTTTGACCAAGAAAGTCAGTCAGTCATGGAGGATGGCTGGCTCCAGCCCAAGCAAAAATTATGGGAAATACTCCATTCTAAGCAAGCACAAAACCTTTCCCAGTGACTTGAGCCAACACCAATTACTTACCCCTCACTCTGGCACTCTGCCCTAAACTAATGCACGGCTTGGAATCATGGAATCCTCAGGTTATTGCGCCCACTCACCTCTACCTGCCCTCCCCATCTTACACACAAGAAACAGACTTGAAAGGTGACATCTCTGACCCACTTGGTGAGCAGTGGTACAACCCAGACCCGAACTCCCAAGTCCCAAGTATTTATCCTCCCCAGGGCTTGAGATTTGTTTCGCGGCCCCAGGCACAATCTTCCTTGGAGGAGGATGAGCTCCTTGATGACAGAGACCTAGTGTTTTGCAGGGAGAAGAGGAAAGGATCCACATTTCAAAAGAGACTCCTGGGCTTCCCTGGTGGCGCAGTGGTTGAGAGTCCGCGTGCCGATGCAGGGGACACGGGTTCGTGCCCCAGTCTGGGAAGATCCCACATGCCGCGGAGCGGCTGGGCCTGTGAGCCATGGCCGCTGAGCCTGCGCGTCCGGAGCCTGTGCTCCACAATGGGAGAGGCCACAACAGTGAGAGGCCCGTGTACCGCAAAAAAAAAAAAAAGAGAGACTCCTATGTTCCCAGCCCTGATCTCAGGCTATTCCAGAGCAGACAACTGCGGGCTTGTCTTCCCAGCCCATGACAACCCTCTTTGCTGGAGGGCATTGGTCTGGGTTGAACTGTGTGCCACAAAAATTCATATTTGATACAGTAAACCCCAGCACCTCACAGTGTGACTGTGTCCAGACATAGTCTTTAAAGAGGTAATCAAGTTAAAATGAGGCCATTAGGGTGGGCCCTAATCCAATGTGACTGGTGCCATTATAAGAAGAGGAGATTAGGACACAGATCCTCCACAGGGGAAAGACCACTTGAGGACACAGTGAGAAGACCCCCATTTGAAAGCCAAGGAGAGAGGCCTCAGAAGAAACCACACCTGCCAACACCTTGATCTCAGACTTCCAGCCTCCAGGACTGTGAGGAAATCAGCTTCTGTGGTTTAAGCTTCCTGGCCCACCCTTCCTGGTCTGTGGCACTTCGTTATGGCAGCCATTCCCCATCCTCCCCAGGCTTCTAGGCCAGGCCCTACCTCCCTGGCCGGAGCTAACTCGGCCACACAGATGCCTCCTGATGAGAGGCAGAGGGAAGCAAGGCACAGGCAGCAGCACTGGAGCGGAACCTTGTCCTGGAGACTTTGTGGGGAAGACGCTCCCCCTGCTGAGACCCCAGAATAGCCCCGGTCCGGCCCTCCCTCTGGCCCCTACACTTATCCTTTCAGTGAATTCCAGGAGAGACCCCAATGCCCTTCCAACACCCAACTCCCTTTCTTGGTTAAATTTGTCTGACGTGGGTTTTGTTCCTTGCAACCCAAAGAACTTCATGACATTTATATATGTTATCTCATGCAGTTTAATTTCTCCTCTAGGTGATCTCTCCCCATCGTACAGACAAGGGAGCTGAGATTTAATGACATTAGTAGCTAGCCAAAGGTCCCAGGTGCTGGATTTGTACTCATGCCCTTTCCATTCTCCACATGGCCCTTGTTGGTATATCTCTTCGGTGGTCCCCCTACAATACTCAGCTAGAAGCCAGGTATATAGTAGGTGCTCAATAAAAGCATGTTAAGTCAAATTGAACACATGGACCGGGTCCCATTTGTAGATCAGAACATAGACGAATACACAGCATGTTCAAACCATTGGAGCCAAAGGGAAATAAAACTAGTGTCAGAAATTAACTCATCTTCCTTCCCTTCCTTTTTTTTTTCTTTTTTTTTTTTTCGGTACGCGGGCCTCTCACTCTTGTGGCCTGTCCCGTTGTGGAGCACAGGCTCCGGACGCGCAGGCTCAGCGGCCATGGCTCACGGGACTAGCCGCTCCGCGGCATGTGCGATCTTCCCGGACCAGGGCATGAACCCGTGTCCCCTGTATCGGCAAGCGGACTCCCAACCACTGCACCACCAGGGAAGCCCCAGAGATCTTAACATAGGCCCTCAGTGGAATTCTTTGGTTCACTCCATACCAGCAAGACATCGTTGTGGCCCCGTGGACTTCATGAGTCCTCTCTAACTTTTCCCATATGTGTGATGTTTATTTAACCTATGGACCAGGGGCGCTACTCAACCAGAAGAACTTCATATTCTCTAGAAAGAAAGTTCTGAACCCGGAGTCTCTCTTACTTCCTTCCCCACCCCCATCTGTCTTACAGCAAAAGAATATAAACCACCCTTTGTTCGAGACAGTAAACTTGCCTTACTCCAGGCTTAGGAAGTTACAGGAGTCAAGAAGCTAGAAAAAAAAGATGAAGAAAGGCCTCAGCTGGCAAAAGGTTTCTGGATATTTTTTTCTTCTTTATATAAATAAAATTACTTTTCCCCTCGAGCTTTGGAAAGCCCCCAAAATAAATCCAAGATCACTTTCTTAGCTGTCATTAAACTTCCCAGGCTGAGCAAGACTCAAGAGTTTGCTGGCAGAGAGAACGCTGGTTGATAGGTCCTCACCATCTTGCATTTCAGCATGGTGGCCTGAAGTCTGGGCGGGGAACCGGGCCTCCTACCGCAGCCTCGCAGAGCAATGAGGGGGCATTATTCTCTGACAATTTACAGACCTGAGGGGAGAGGCTGAGGATGGGGGTCTTTTTCCCCCTCCACGCAACACTCTGTATGTACAGAGCCCTGCAGAGACGCTGCATCTCCGTGTCTCCCCAAAACAGGATTACCAGCTGAAGAAAGACACAGCATAAAGGCAATCAAAATGCTGAGCAGACACTCATTGCTGATGTTTGTGTTTCTCTCATACATAAGTGATAGTTGACTGTGTCTTGGAGGTGAAGGCAAAGGGGAGGCCCCGTGGATCTTCCAGCCTCAGTGGGGGAAAAAATCACACAAACTTGCTGGTGAGACCTTACAATGTTTATGGGGAGTTTTCACCTAAGCCTCTCAACCACTCTGTGGGGTGTCATTTAAGCCTTTCAACCACCCCATTTCACAGAGGAAAACACTGAGGCTAAGAAGATGGCTGCTTCCTGATGGGAAAGAGCAGGGCAGAAACAAAAGCGCCACCTTCTGACTTCAGACTCAACATTCTTTCCCTGACATTAGGCCCAGCCCATGAGCCAACCAACAGCATGGGGCCCACCAGCCCCTAACACTGAACCTAACTGAGCCTTGATTCATGCCCCAATTTTTTTCCCCCAAAATGAAAATATCTAAACTGAGTTTTTTTTCCTAATTATAAAATACACATAGGCTTCCCTGGTGGCGCAGTGGTTGAGAGTCCGCCTGCTGATGCAGGGGACGCGGGTTCGTGCCCCAGTCCGGGAAGATCCCACATGCCGCGGAGCGGCTGGGCCCATGAGCCATAGCTGCTGAGCCTGCGCGTCCAGAGCCTGTGCTCCGCAACGGGAGAGGCCACAACAGTGAGAGGCCTGCATACCACAAAAAAAAAAAAAAAAAAAATACACACTACCGTAAAAATTTTTTTTTGAACAATATAGATGTTCTGTACCAGCCAAGCCTCCCTCTCCCCATAACAAATCCGTAAAGACAGCCAGTTATCTTTGTAGAGACACATATGTGTAACCAGCATGCTGACCATTTCCCATGTTGACTGGCTGGGAGCCAGACCAGGTCACCCTGCTCTGACATCCAGACTGCCAGGACTCCACATGCTGTCTCTCCAGTCCTCCGGGGGGCTCACATGCAGCCACCCACCCCTTCCCCGCCCATAGTCTTTCCTCTACAGCACTTGGCTCCCCCAGCTGGGGTCCAGCAGAGCCCCCAGGGCTTCTGGAAGGAGCCTTGCTGCCCATAGGTTGATTGCACAGGTATAAGATCTAATTTCTCTCTAACCACCCAGACTCCCCCCTTTCTCAGTCCAGAAAGTCTGATAGAATTGTGAGCCCTGGAGGTGGCAAAGAAGGAGAAGGAAGGGTTTCTAACAGATTTCCTCCAACGCTGTCCCTTAAGAGGTAACGAGGTATAAGTGAGTCTTTCTCTCACCTGCGTGAACAGCCTTGAGGAAACAGAATTCCAGGATGATTTCTGCGGCCCCTAAAAGTACCAATTCAACTCACAATGTCTGACTGTCTGTCTCTCTGTCTTTGTCTCTTGCTATCTCTTCTTTTCTCCCACACTCCCTCTCTTCAAGTTGTCTAACCCCAAACTCGTAGATCACTAACCATCACTTCCCCTTAAGAAATGATTCTCTCTATGTAAATTGGTGCCACCACTATGGAGAACAGTACAGAGGTTCTTCAAAACACTAAAAATAAAGTTGCCATGTGATCCTGTAATCTCGCTCCTGGGCATATATTCGGAGAAAACGAATTGGAAAAGATACATGCACCACAATGTTCGTAGTAGCACTATTCACAATAGCTAAAACATGGAAACAACCTAAATGTCCATCGACAGATGAATGAATAAAGAAGATGTGGTGTGTGTGTGTGTGTGTGTGTGTGTGTATGTATGCATATATATATATATATACATACATACACACACATATACATACATACAGTGGAATACTATTCAGCCATAAAAAAGAATGAAATAATACCATTTGCAGTAACATAGATGGACCTAGAGATTATCACACTAAGTGAAGTAAGTCAGACAAAGACAAATATTGTATGATATCACTTATATGTGGAAACTAAACAAATGATACAAATGAACTTATTTACAAAACAGAAACACAGACACAGAAAACACACTTATGGTTACCAAAGGGGAAGGGGTGGGGAGGGATAAATTAGGAGTTTGGGACTGGCAGATATGAACTACTACATATAAAACAGACAAACAACAAGGTCTTACTGCATAGCACAGGGAACTATATTCAATATCTTGTAATAAATTATAATGGAAAAAATAGTTTAAAGTATATATATGTGTATATATATCTGAACCACTTTGTTGTACACCAGAAACTAACACAGCATTGTAAATTAAGTATGCTTCAATTAAAAAAAAAAAGTTTCCCCTTAAGCACTTTATGCTGGGGTCTGGGAAGCTCAAAACAGAGACATAACTTTAACCTCTCAGCCCCCAAATGAAGCTTTTGAAAATCTCTTTGTGAACTTAACATTTAAGAGAATAAACCCGTATCAATCTGTCCCGCCCGTTTTGATTTGCCAGCAATTGAAAAACTGAAGTCATCAAACAAAAATAGAAACTTGATGTTTGAAGGCCACCACAAAAGTTAGCTATTTACTCCAAACGAACGCCTTTTTCCAGCCTCTATTTCCTGCAGGCAGGAGACCGTCTCCATGTGCACATGAGATTAATGACCCTCGGAAGCATTCATGTTTCATTGTTTATGGCCTATAATAGGACACTGCCTCATATTTATCCGGTACTCTAAGTCTTTCTCTATAAATAGCAAATAAAATAAAGGTCAGTTTTACTAATAGGGCTCCCCGTCTTACACACCATCATCATACAGTTTAAGAGAATTGGGAGGCTTCCCTGGTGGCGCAGTGGTTGAGAGTCCGCCTGCTGATGCAGGGGACGCGGGTTCGTGCCCCGGTCCGGGAAGATCCCACATGCCGCGGAGCGGCTGGGCCCGTGAGCCATGGCCGCTGAGCCTGCGCGTCCGGAGCCTGTGCTCCGCAACGGGAGAGGCCACAGCAGTGAGAGGCCCGCGTACCGCAGAAAAAACAAGAGACAGTTGGGGAAATGTGCTGGGATGTTTAACTGGTCAGCATTATATATCATACTTAAGTTAGCTGGGAGAACTTTTAAAAATTGCAACCGAGATACCTACAACAAACAAAGGTCTTTTAAAAACCTAGCACTTGTCCGTCTCTGCTCTAGTAAAATGAGTGGACTCTTGGTGGTCAGCTCCAGCATGTGGCCAGAAATAGCCTTTGCTTTCTCCCTTACTTAACTCAGATGGATTCCTACCACACTGAGTTCCAGTTTGGGGACCTCTCCATGGATGGAAAATATGTTAGCTTTACAATGCACACTTCAGATAACTCAGAATTGTCGTCTTTACAGTTTTGCATTTACCCCTTTCCTTCTAACCCAAGACATCTTCCTCCTACGTGGGTGGGAATAAAGTTATTTTCTTTAGGAAGCCGAGAATTACCGTGCAGGTCCTGCAGGCCTCATCGTTGGCAGGCTAGGGGTGCCAAGGTCTCCCATGGGTGGGTAGGAGGTCCTCAGCTTCGCCTCTTTGTGTCCTGTACTGTTTACTCCTCCATTTGGTGAGCACACAATGAGCACCTACTATGTGTTCAACATCTCCCCGAGGCAGGGGAGGAGGAAAGAGACAGAGTGTGTGCGGCCCATGGGGCCTCTCCAGCACGAGGGGTTGCAGTATCTCACACAACACCGTGTGAATGGTGCCCGCCCACCAGCGTGGGGCATCCTGGGGACGAGGAACAGAGGGAAGGAAGGCTCTAGACCCCTTCATGTTTGGTGGATAGCATTTCGCCCTTTGCTTTTCCATCCTATGGGTGAGTGACAGGTACGTGGGAGGCATGCAGTTTCCAGCTGTAGGTTGGTCCCTTGTCCTCAGGCTGCAAATTTCCATTCATGCTCCCTACGTGTCCCTTTAGGGCCCTCATCCAACTGGAGCTGGAATTCCCAGGATTCTTTTTTAAAATATTTTCCCCAGATTTCCCTTGTAACAGCCGTTGTTATCTCTGACAGCAGGCTGGCCTCTGTCTCTCTCAGGCTGGACAGGATCAGGCCCAAATCCCTCTCCAGCTTCAGAGTAGCCTCCTGGCTGACAGGAGCAGGAGGGAGGGCGAAGGGGCCAGGGAGTGAACTTCCCGCCCCCCAGGATCACACAGCAAGGAGTGTTGCCTCTGCGAGCCGCGTGCTCCCTCTGCCTTTGGTGTGTGATCATCCAGGAAGTGGCCAGGCTGCTTGATGCGCCTGAAGCTTTCTATTAGCTTCTGCCTGGAAGTGCCCATTCAGGGACCACAACTTCCAAATTACCCAACACTTGTTGATTGGCTCAGAAAAATCCATTTTCTGGAGAATGTCAAAAATTAGAAACAGTTTTAGTTGACTTAATAGAAAAAATTCAAATAGCATTTTGAAAAGAAAAGAATATGCCCCTATACCGTAAATGGCTTTATAACTTACCCCATCTCATGCTCACATTTGTCCAGTTCAAGAGTCAGATTCATTCATCATCTCTATTTTTTTGTAAAGTCATTACAAATAAGAAAACTGAACCATGAAATGGTTAAGTGACATGCTCAGGATTGTGTATCTGGGTGGGAACCAAAACCCACATCTCCTCTTCCATTCTTATCATGTGTTCATTCCACAGGTGAATCACAAATGGAGCCCGGAGCTAACAGATCTCAGCTCTCAGACCTACTGCTGAATCACACACTCCAGGTTCATGCACTATATGTGCACAAAGATTTCACTAGAAGATGTTCAATACCACATTGTTTATAATACAAAAAGTCTGGAAACAAACTTCTACCCAATGCCAGGAGTTTGGTTAAATGAACTATTTAATATTGTGAACTATTATACAGTCATTAAAACAATGTTGTAAAAGTATGTTTGTTAACATGGAAAACTTCATAATTAATAATAATAATTACTGAAGCTGCATTTTCATAATTATCCGTATACATAAATGCACAGGAAATAGTGTGGAAGGATCCATACTAAAATATTAATAGTGTTTAGATTTACAGATGGTTTTATTGTCTTTATTTCAGTTACCTGTATTTTCTAATTTTTCTACAATAAAAGTACATTTCTGGATTACTTTTCAATGATCTGAAAATGTTTGTGTTTTGACCCCCACCCCAAATTCATATGTTGAAATGTTAACTCCCAGTGTGATATTATTAGGAGGTGAGGCCTATTAGGTCATGAAGGTGGAGCCCTCATATATGAGATTAGTGCCCTTATAAAAGAGACCCCAGAGAGTTCTCTGACCCTCTTGCCACCACAGGAGGAAACAACAAGAAAACAGCTGTCTGCAACCTGGAAGAGGGTTCTTCCCAGAACCCAGTGGTACTGCCCCCTGGATCTTAGACTTCCAGTCTCCAGAACTGTTGAGAAATAAATTTCTGTTGTTTATAAGCCACTCAGTCTGTGGTATTTTGTTATAGCAGCCCGAAGTAAGACATAATTTTAAACTTTTAAGATTATTCCGTCAGGAAACCTCATCTGGCTAAAAGACAAACATGTGCTTACACCTGAGGTAAGTATATTTAACACTATAAAACTGCAGGCTTTTCCACTTATTTTATCTTATCATTAACTTGCAATATATGGCAAACTCAGTTTATTTCTTTGAGGATAACAATAAGTATATTTCATAAGCTTACTGATGTCCACTTCGAGTGAATTTCTTTACAGAAAACAGGATTAATCATAACCACAAACTGTTTTCATGTTTATTGTGTTGGGATTCTTTTATCCCCAGAAACCTACTCAAAGGTAAATCATCATTACTCTAGTCTTTACTGGATAAAGTCACAAATCTGCTGACTGGGGCCAACGAAAACTGTGCTCCCTCAGTGACAACAAAGACCTCGAAGCCTTTTCCATTCATTTCTGTTTGATTCCCTGTCAAGTCTCCCCGAATGACTGTTCAAACCCTCCCATGTTTCTCCATTTTTCTATTCCACTCCCACCTGATTAAGTCTCAACGGATGACCCAGAATCTTCATCACTTGAGCCTAGCGGTTTTCAAACTCTTTTAGCCGAGGGGATCTTTGTTCCAAAGCCTTCTTACCATGCAGTGCAAAAGACGGGTGGGTGATGTACACACTGGCTAGCCTGGGAAGGTTTACATCTGTCATCCTGGCCTGACCTTTAATTATTATATCTCCCCCTTTTACCCTCTAATGTGTCTTGGTTTGGACAATAAATGCTATAGTTTCACTAGCAGTGAGAAAATCTTGAAGACGGAAGCTGTTCTGGTTGGGGACTGTTCTCTGCCCTTTTTTCTGCATCTTGGCCCATGCTAATCCTTCCTTCATTTAATGACAAAAATTATTTCTTTTTCCTGTGAGACTTCTGTCTCTGTCACTTCTTCATCATTGGAAGATCATCTAGTGATTCTCAGACCCGTAGTGTGTGTATATTTTAAATATGTTTTTAACTGCCCATCCCCAAATAGTTCAATTCAAATCCTCATTTCAGAGCTAGGGAAAATAAATGTGAATAAGATCTATCCTTACCGAGGCAAAACAAACACAGGGCTGGAATCAAAGTCTCCTCATTCACAGATCATTTCACCCCACGCTGGTTCTCTTCGGAGCCACGTCAGGACCAGATTCTCCTAGGTTTCCCTTCAGAGTGAAGACACAGACAACAGCGGTTGCCTTGGAAACTCTGCCTGGTGAGCTGGTATCATGGGATTTCACTCGCCCTACCCTGTGGCTGACATCCAACCCTGACTAATTTAAGTTCTGGTTGGTTATGTCTTTGCTAAGGGGACACGGTGATGGGGCCGGGGGAGAGAACAGGAGGACAAGCAAAAGTGAAATGACTACAGAAGGAGGTATTTTTTTTTTTCACTGAAAGCAATTCAAGTAGTGACAAAAGAAATCACTAATGTATTTTAATAATTAAGATTCTCAGTCAAACGTTGGTGACCAGAGATGCTGTTAAATGTTCACACATCCATGTGTTAATCCTATTCAGGATTCCGTGAGCTGATTCAAGAATATCTTCAAGACGCGCCACCTGCCAGCCACCTACGACTGTTAATTAAGCAGCAGCAGCAAATGTGAGCTGTGCTTCCATGTGAAGTCTCTTTTGTGGTCCTGATTCTCTAAAGGACAGAATACTGTCAATGCCCATTAGATTACAGATGCGTGGTATGATTCCCTATCAGCTATTGATCAAGTTTTCGATTTCAAATCAATGCTTCATTAAAACAACAAAACTTCTGATTGCTTTTACTGGATTAATTAAAGGAGGAGACATATAGACCATTCTAGTTCAGCCTCCTCATTATACAGTTGAAGAAACTGAGGCTGGGAGATAGGAAGCCGAGGACGCGGATTGCTCTGCTACTTAGAGCACAGCGGGACCCAGACCCGAAGGCGCCAGGCTTCCTAGTCTGGTCCGACCTCACAGCATTATTTGTTTGCCTCAGCTATATTCTGTTGAGCAAACTAATTTAATGCACGAGTATAAAAAAACAATCTTCTGTTTCAGAGAATAGAAGTCTGATTCAAAATGGAATTGTCTGAATTTATTTAAGATGTTGGAAAATGTTTTAATATGAATAAAATGCTTTTGATGCCTCATCCTATAAAGAAATAAGTGTCCCTTAATGTTTCCAAAGGAATAAACGGTACAGATACAGGCGAGGATTCCTGGGAAGTCTTGTGAGTCAGACACATGAGCCAGGTGATCAGAAATGTGCTTCCTTGGGAAGGCTGACACCCCTCTTGGCAATCCCACAGGGAGCTGGCAAACGCAGCATTAAGGTCTCAAAAGCACTGAGGGAGGGGACTTAGTAATGAACCTGAGTCATGGAAACATAAGAAATGACTGAAAGAGAAAACATAATTAACTTCCCAGTGTAAAATGTAAATCTCTTGGGGGAAAGCTTGTGGGAGTGTAGGTGTAGACAATTTCAGAACGAATGCTGAGTAACCCAAGCCCTTGGCACTGGTGGGGGGCTGGCGGGGAGAAGCCTTGCCCGTTACTTTAATTAAGGAGCTTGGTTACAAGAGCTGAGAGGGATAAACTCCAGGTTGAGGCTCAGGAGCCTACTTCTGGGAAGCGGCTTCTGCGGGCAACTCCGTTTGCCAATGTGGTTGTGATCAGGCTGGATGCGATGAGTATTTATGCGGTGAAATGCGGCCCCTTGTGGTCTGATTAAGAAAAAAAAAAAAAACACCTCAAAGGCCGGAGAGTAATACCAACCTACTTTACAAGTGTCAAATGAGGCGCTGAAAAAATGACTATGGTGTTCAGAGGCATTAATAATCGTGACCAAACAGATGAGCCTACGAAAGGGGCGTTTATTCCCTGTCCTCTAAGCAGCGCATCTGAAATGTAAACGTGCGTGTGGATTACCGGGGGTCTTGTTGAATTCGGGTTCTGGTTCACGGCGGGCCTGGTGGGGTCTGGGAGGCGATGCCCCTGCTGTGAGTGGCCAGGGGCTCGCGGGAAGGCCCCTGCCCTCTAGGTGAGCCAGGGCTGCTCCATCAGAGCCCTGCACTGTGGACCACAGGCGCCCTGGAGAGCATCCCCAGGCATTACAATTCCTTCCCGCACCCAGACACTAAGGAACCCAAATAACCACTTTTCTTTTGCCTCTTCAAGCTCAAGGGCCTCTCTCCCCAAGCTCTGAGATATCCTTTACTACCCCCAAAAAGAGTGTTTTGAGAAGGCAAAGCCCCTGACACCTTCCTACCCTATCAAGTACCTTCTCATGAGAGGAAGCAACGATTTCAGGTTACCATAGGGTGGGTTTCCACGTTATTAAGAGCTGTGGTTTTCTTTCATGGCTCTCCTGATGGCTGAAAGCAGCAAGATATTTCCAATGCCCTTTACTTCCAAACCTCCTCTTGCCTATTTGAATGTGGCTTAAATGTTTGTCTGCTTAGCTTCCGTCCCACACTGACCGCACACGTGAGGCCCGTTTGCATCTTGCTTCAAGTGGCAGAGTTGCATCCACACCCCACCACCCCCCAATTCCAAGAATTCATTGTATTTGGTTAGGAAAAAAAATGATACAAAGTATTTTTAACTGGATGTGGGAGGAGAAAGATGGAATACATAAGACAGTGGAGTGATCACAGGTGGGTAATTACACATGTAAATGAGTTCAATTTGGTATTTTTCCCTTGAATTCCTATTTACGTTGGTTAACAGTGAATTCTAACCCCACACCACCACTGCATTTTGGGGCAGTTTCTTTTTAGTCTTATATGTCAGTTCTGAAATATTAAAAGCAATTCAGAATGCTTGGGTATAAAATTTTTTCTCAGCTTAGACCTTTTTCACATTTTTCCGTTTATCATCATAACTGTACAAAGTAGACAAGGGATTAAAATTCTCCTCTTATTTAACAAGTATTAATTATCTCCAGCATACAAAGTCTCGTAACACATTGGGCCATGGGGAAAAAAAAAATCCTAGTCTTGCAGGAAAGTTTCCCACAAAATTGTTATATGCAATCATATGAGGCAAAAAGAACATCCTGAAGTAATTCAGGAATGGTGAGGTGGAAGAAGTTACTTCTGACTGAGAAATCAGCAAGGGCTTCCTGGAAGAAGTGGCATTCAAGCAGGACCCCGAAGGACAGTAAGAACTATATATGTAGAAAAAGGGCAGGGGTGAGACACAAGCGTGTTCTGGTTGACAAAAGCTCAGAGTGCCAGATAGGAAAAGTGGGCAATATAGCTGGGAAGCCATCTGGGGCCAGATCAGGAGAACTGGAGTCTCAGATTAAGAGGACTGTATTCCGTGTGCTGTGATGTAATGCCGAACGTGAGAAGATTCATTTGACAATGTTGAGTTCATTGGATCAGGGGGTAGGAATTAAAGCATGAAGACCAACTAAGCAATAATTCAGGCAAGAAATGAAGCCTGAATAAGGATAAATGGTAACGGAGAAATGGGCAGGGAGGGGAAGGAGAGGTTTTGGGAAAGAAGAGAGGGCACCTGACAGTTGACTGGAGGTGGGGCAAGGAATGGCGAAGAGGCTGTGTGACTCTAGGGTTTTTCGACCAGGGCACAGGAAGGAGGACAATGTCACTGAGAACTCGGGAGGCATGGGAAGGGGACAGGGGTGTGCAGGGCCTTGAGAAGAAACGGTCAGTTCCCATCAGAGCAAACATGCTGCGTGCATCTGGAGGGCATGGGGCTAGGGTGGTGGAGGGATTCAGGTCGTTGGGAATTCAGAGCAGGGCCTGGGGAGACAGTTCAGGGCTGTAGGAGTTAGAGACCCAGCACTGGCCACTGAGGTCATGGCAGGGTGGGAAGTATCCAAGAGAGCCTAGAGAGAGAAAAACAAAGGCAAGGGCAGAGGCAAGGGGAGAAGCAAAGGGAGGCAACAGGAAGGAGAGCGGCCGGCAAGGGCAGCAAGGAGGAGGGCAGGTCAGATGCCGTTAAGGACGGAGCACGAGAGCCTTTGTTTTCTGGTCCGACAAACACTTTCACACAGGGACTACCCTGGGGGCTCAGTAGTTAAGAATCCGCCTGCCAATGCAGGGGACAAGGGTTCGAGCCCTGGTCCGGGAAGATCCCACATGCTGCAACTAAGCCTGTGCGCCACAACTACTGAGCCTGCGCTCTAGAGCCCGTGAGCCACAACCACCGAGCCCACACACCACAACTACTGAAGCCCATGTGCCTAGAGCCCGTGCTCTGCAACAAGAGAAGCCACCGCAATGAGAGGTCTGCGCACCACAACGAAGAGTAGCCCCTGCTCGATGCAACTAGAGAAAGCCCGCATGCAGCAATGAAGATCCAACGCAGCTAAAAATAAATAAATAAATAAATTTATAAAAAAAACTTTCGGGGCTTCCCTGGTGGCGCAGTGGTTGAGAGTCCGCCTGCCGATGCAGGGGACACGGGTTCGTGCCCCGGTCCGGGAATATCCCACATGCCATGGAGCGGCTGGGCCCGTGAGCCATGGCCGCTGAGCCTGCGCGTCCGGAGCCTGTGCTCTGCAATGGGAGAGGCCACAGCAGGGAGAGGCCCGCGTACCACAAAAAACAAACAAACAAAAAAAAACTTTCACACACACAATAAAGATATAATGAAGCCCAATACCCATGCAACCATGACCAGTGATCAAGCCATGCCCATGCGATCCCTCCCTCTTGCTGTATACTTACTTTACTGAAACGTTTTACAGCAAATCCCAGGCCTCATGGCATCTTGCGCCTGCATATTTCATCATGTGTCACTGACAAATACGGACAACTGAGAAGAGAATCTTAAAGGGGAGGACAATTTTAAATTGTTGGAAGTTTTAGGGCTTTCAGGGATGGTAGCACTTTGAAGGAGCTCCTTGGTGGCTTTCAAAAGAGTGTATTCAGTAATGCCCAGGGTGGAATACCACAGAGGGTGGAGTGGGTACAGTTACAAGTAGGACAGCAGGGCCACAGGGAGGAGGTTTATCCCCAAGAAGGGACCTGGGCATGCTTGCAGGGTGAGATTCGAGAAACCAGAGCGGACAGAGGCTGACAGTGTGAGAAAATAGGTACGTGATGCAGCAGTCTTCATTCAGTCCATTGAACAATAAATGAGCATTTACCACGTGGCTGCATTCCTTGCAGCACTAAAGACAGATAAAATCACTGCCCTCGTGGAGATAACACTCCAATAGAGACAGACATTAAACACACAAACATAAAATATGATGTTCGTTGTGATAAGTGCAGTAAAATCAATGACACACGGAAGGTGGCTGCAAGGGAGACGTAAGATACATGGAAAGGTGAGAGCCTGAAACAGGCCAGCCAGCACCTCTGGGCAGAGCAGGGGAGAGGCCGGGAGATACGACAGCCAGAGAATCTCAAGGTAGGGACAAAGGAAGGGAAGGCAACTCACATCAAGGGGGCTCAATCAGCTTCAATTATAGGAAAAAAACAAGGGAGAAGCTCATGACTTCTAAACCCTCTGGACACTAAATTGCTAATACTACAGTAACGGATATAGCTTCCCTTTATGTGTTTTACTGCTAGGAAGCAAGGAAGCACCACAAATGCACCCAGTGTAAAGAACAAGGAGCATTGCACAGGAGGAAAGCCCAGGCTCCGTTCACCAGCCGAGCAGGACTTCAGGCACTTTAACTTCTCTGAGCCTCAGTTTCTGCATCTATAAAATGGGAATAAGGATTTCTATGAAAGACGGTTCTGTGAGAATGGGGTGAGACAAGCTAGGTGGAGCTCCGAGCACAGCCCTTGGTACACAGTAAATGATCACTAAATGCTGCCTAAGAACAGAACGGTCACCCCTGGGGAGGCAACTGTGACAGTCAAAAGCAGCTATCTGTCCCCTTCAGGGAAAACTCCTTGATGGCTTCATAAGATTTCTCTTCAAAATGGTCACTCTTGTATTTGCTTTGGAAAGTGTTACTCAATGGAACATACACCCTACTTTTGCAAAATTTCTATGATTCTCAAGAAGCCTCTGAAATTACAAGCCTTTAGCTGAAAGAGACACAAAGGTGACGGCTTTAAGAGAACTAAATTATCCTCAAGTCTTCAAAGTCAGCTCCTGGATTCTCATTTCCTTCCTTTGAGTTATTTCTGGTTTCCTTTCAGCTTACATGAGTTGTAAGGTTGAAAGGGCCCTCGAGAAATTACCTTGTCCCCCTCTCCTCCTTAAAATTAAATAGAGGATCTAAAAACCACGGTGGTCATTGTTTAGGGGAAAAAAAGTTATCGAGTTAATTAAATTTTGTCAAGCTCCCAGAAGTCAAGAGGGGGCTGATTTGAATGAAATGAGGCCAGTTCTCTTTGAAATCACATTTGGGCCAATAAAACTCCAGACTCCAGCACATCCCTTCCTCAGATCCCCTCACTTCACACTCTCTGCCTCTCAGATTATTATCACAAGATTTTAGGCAAGTGTAAACACTCCAAAGAGACTACAATTATATAGACTGGCCTTGACTGCACTTGGACCATCGTGATCAGAGGACTGGATAACAGAACACCCTACAGATGGAACCCCGCTCTCATTCAACAAAATTTACCATCAGTACCCAGAACATGTCTGGGTTGAAGAGTAATTATCTTCCCTCAGTTCAAAAGTGATGGCAAATGAACTTTCTCTGCATGTTCCCAGGCAAGCAACTGCCCAGTAATTTATCTTATTCAGGAAGAACAAAAAAGACGTGTGCAACATTGACTATATAAAATCTTAAGTCATTTGCTTTCAGGTATTTTATTTTTTCCTCAGAAGAGGTGAAGACTGTGACTACTGTATCACTAAGATCTAAAGATACAGCATTTCATTTTAGATTTATTTAATGAAAAGATCTTAGGACTTGGTCTTCTGGGTGTTGAATAGAGAAGTCATTTTCTCTTCTCAAACTTCAAGTCAATCAGTATAGAGGGAGGTTCAAAATACACAGTAATGTGCTGGGAAACCAGCTCTTTGGGGGGAAGAAATCCTGAGTTTTTTAGGACTTGCAAAGTTCTCTGGCGTAAATATTCCTCATCATGGCCAATTTGAAGCTACCAAGGATTGAACAACTGGCTCACAAATTCCTGAAATTTTAACCATTGGCTCTCAGCTCTTGCACACCCTGGCGTTAGACGAAGAGGTGACTGGATGAAGATTTCTTTCATGCCTCCTGTCTTATTTGACAAGTAAAAATTGTTAAGCCACGAAACAGTGTGAATTTCATACCATAGGATCACTTTTAAACAGGTTTTAAAGTAGATATTTCATCCTAGGTAGTCATTAAAATCAGGTGATAAAGGAATGTTTAATGATGCACAAATGTTTATAAAATATTTTTATTAAAAACAATATGACAAGAACAATTCCAAATTTGCATATAAAACAAGGATATACTCCAAAAAGTGAATAATTATTCTAGTTGTGAGATTGTGTGTGGGTTTTATTTTGTTCTTTGTACTACTGATCTACTTTTCAAATTTTCTACAATGTTCATGTATTTGTAATTAGAGAAACAACTAAATCCAGTGTATATATATATATATATATATATTTTTTAATACGGTGTTTCATATTTTTTTCTTTTACATCCATACAATCTTATGGGTAGACTGGCTAGAAGACTAAACCAGGTCAACCCTATTTAAACAAGGTTAAATCTTTGTCACTTGTTTTTTGATGCTTTACAGCTTTCAAAGTACCATCATAAGCACTGTCTAATTTATCTGATGCAAGGGAAGCAGGTTATTATACTTCATTTTACAGAAGAGGAAACAGGCTCAAAATGACTAAATGATTTGCCCAAGGTCACATGGCTAATAAAGCAATTAAAGGGGGGACTCTAGCCCAGGATTTCTGCTACCCCTGAGATTTCCCTCAAAATCTCATCACATTGCTCATCAGGGGCCCTTCTCTCAAGAAGTTCCTACTGAACACCCAGACCCACCTCTGCAAGGAGGCACTCTCCTGGTTTTGCCCATTTTAAATGCCGGGAGCCTGACTAGAATCACCAGGGAGGACGCACTCCATCCAGGCATCAATCCTACACAGGCAACCCCCAGAGCAAGCGCTTCACCTTGGAAGTTTATGAACATAACAGGATAGCTTGCTGAGAACAGCAGAACCCACACTCTGGGATGAAAACCATGTACAGTGGTCTACACACATGCATTTACAATGATCTGTAAATGTCATGTAACAGATCCTGACACTAGCCTCCACAGCTTCGCCCTAAAGGACTCTCCCTTCACAGAGATGGCTGAAGAAACATATTCTGGCTAGATCCTATCTGAAGCCTCTTTGTTGAGTCCTGTGCAACGTGCACTGGAATGTCCATTTCTTGCTTCAGGACCCTTACTCCTGCTCATGGGCAGTGCTTTGCCAGGGCTTAGGAACCAGAAACAACAGCGCACAGCATTATTCAGCGATAAGGAATAGGAACAAGAACTCATTCCTCAAGTCATAGGTTTTAGTACGTGGCTACATAAGGCAAGCTTAAAAAATAATAATAATAACATTCTGATGAGACATCATGCAAAGCCAGAAAAGCCAGGCCACCAGCCTTCAGGGAACAGGTGGCCTCAGGAGAGGCTGGCCCGGAGTGTGAGCAAGGTCCCCCTCCTCCTAAGCGCCACAGAGCAGCACACAGGGAGGAGGAAGCAGTCCCACGTGGACCCCTCGAGCAAGCAGTGTGGGAGCCTCAGAGCCCTCTCCCCCATGGGGATGGCAAGGGCATCCCTTCAGTGACATCACAGGCAGAAGCCAAAGATACGGACTGTGCCTTAACAGAGAGATATATATTTTATAAATATATATATTATATATATATATTTCCTGGGATTTGCTTTTAGATGCTTCAGCAAAGACCATGTGATACAAATGTGTGTGAGCTCTCCACCTACACCCCAGGGGCGGTTAGTTAACTTCATCTGAAGGACCCTAACTGGAGATAAAATTCCAGGGGGGGCGAATTTGCAGGGCAACACTAATCAAAGGCCCACACTTGGAGAAGCCACAAAGGCACTTGGGTTGTTTATTACCCAAACCACAACAGAGGCTTGGTTAGCACTGTGGATATTAGAAATTACTCTTCATTGGTGAAATGAGTAGTTTTCAAGATGTATGGGTTAGCTAGAAATTCTGCCCCAGAATGAACAGGGTAAAAGGAATCAGGGAGCCAAACTGCCTACCTGAAATGGCCCTGAAAGTGACTGTTGGAGAATTCTGTTACCCGTGCAACCAGAAACTTAGCTGAATCTTGCTGTTAAAATACTCTCCCATCTGTTCTAAATGAACTTTCATGCAAGTACCACTGAAGCATCTAAAAGGGCAGACCCTTGGGACTTCCTCAAGCATCCTGAGGCAGGATGACTGTTTTGCTGCCAGCAGGTGTTGAGAAGAGACCTGGACGGCTTCCCTAATTTCAAATTATTAGAGGCTGCTGACAGATACATCAAAAAAGAACTCAATAATTGTGAATGATCAATGATCGAGTCAATTTGACTTGGGAACTTTTATACGACAACTTTAAGTCTCCTCAGACATAATGAGGGAAGTTCTCAAACATGCTGAGTACCAACATTACGTGGCCTCATGTCCACTCAAAAGCAGAGACGGCCTGGGGAAATGTGGGGTTACCTTGACGGTCCTAAGGTGGACCCTCACACTGCCATGCCCAGTAAATGTGTAGAATTCATGACACCAGGATTTCTGAGCTCAGGTAAATAACTGTTTTGGAAAAATCAACTGTAAAGCACTTTGTTTTAATCTTTATTTTCTCCCTCATTATAAAAATAACATGTGCTTACTCTAAGTCTTACATTATAGAAAACTGGAAAACTGAAAACTTCCCCAGAATCCCACCCTCAGAAATGATTACTACTCTTTTTGGTAAATATTCTGCCAGGTTTTTTTGGCACATAGTAGTAAATAAACAGGATCAAGTGGAATTCTACCGCCACTAGAATACATGCTATTCTGCTCTTGTGCAAGATTTTGAATAGTTCTGACAGATAACTGACCAGTTTCTCCACAGAGTTGTATGCAATAGTTTTCAGAGGAGGTTCAACCACACAGTGGGTGGGAAAACTTCTAAGATTTTCTTACCACCCAATATTCAATATTGTTCAAAGTATTAAAGGTGAAAAAAGTTAAAAAAAAAAAAAAGAAATATAGAATAACGAATTTGGTACTGAGGAGAAAACCGTTCAGAAAATTATGGCAGTTTATCAAAATAAAAACTACGAAATTGCACTTCCAGGAAGTATCATGACTTTAAAATTGGAATTTAGGAAACAATCATCTTTTTACCATCAAATACAGCTGGAAAAGTAATTCTACAATTCTTCTCATTTGATCAGTTCAAGAGAATGTAAAGTACATGATCATTTTGAATTCTTTCAGTTCTAAGTGAAGTAAATTATAACAAGAATTGCTACATATGAAACAAGTGTCCATCAGCGAAGAACTCCAGAACGGGAGACTTGGAACAGATTTCAGCTTTTGCAGCTGGTAAAGGGCAACTTTGATTCAACCTCCCAAAGCTTTGTTTGCAATGCTTTCAAAACATCTTCCATCTATTGAATTAAGAATATTAAAAAAAATACATGATTAAAATCATACATGGTTAAATATGACTAAAATATTCATCATTAATACAATTTCTGAATGTTATGCATTACACATAGATATTAAGTATTTAACAGAATTCCATTTAAATAAGACATAAGTTTATTAACAGTAGTTCTCAACCTCTAATCTGTAGCTTTTTTATACATTCATCACCATCTTGCCTATCTGTGAGAGGATGTTAACATTCAAAAATAAGGCTATTTTTATTGTGAAATATTGATTTGATTAAGAAGATATATTTCTATTTTAATAGTATTAGAATATATAGTACTTTGATTTTAGTATGAAATGTCTTATTATTTTTTTGATAAAGCTTTAGCTTAATTTGTAGTTTGGCTCCCCCAAAACTCAACTTTACTAACAACTGAAATAAATAAATAAGAATAAAATAAGCACTCTCTTACCATGAAAGTGCTAAGGTCAAAGCAGAAAACACATTAAGGATTATTCGTGGAGGAGCACTTGTTCACTGACTGGAAGTTGTTCATACAAAGATACAAAAAGTGCAGAACAAGATTACCTGCTTTAGAGATTTTTCTATTTCAACTCGGCTTTCAAGATTAAAAAGCTCTTTATCTTCTGACACAATTTGCTTTTCAGAGGACCCTAAAACATAACTGAAGTATAATAACAGTACAAAGTTAAAACATGAAAAGGGAGTAAATATAAAATTTACATGAATAATATTAAGGGAATTCCCTGGTGGTCCAGTGGTTAGGGCTCTGCGCATCCACTGTAGGGGACACAGGTTCGATCCCTGGTCAGGTAACTATGATTCCACATGCAGCGCAGCACAGCCATAAGTAAATAAATAAATAAATACAAAAAATAATGATACTAAAACTTGAATATGTATATCAAACTATAAATTAGTACCAAGTAAACACATAAAACAACTACTTTTGCTAATAGCAACCTACATAGGAAGCTGAACTACATGAAATCATGTTTTTCTTCATAACAGCTTTGTCCGAGAGCCCTACATATTTCCCAATACTGTAAGTATTTTGTTATTGGAAATAAACTTGCTCTGTAGTAAGTTGGGTGGCAAAACATTACCACTCATGGTTCAAAATTCTATTTTAAAGTTTTAGAAGATCCTGAAGAAGCCACTGCTTTATATCACTTTTTTTTTTTTTTTTAATGTAACTTCTCAGGAACGTGTGCATTTTCAAGTTTGACTTTTAGTATATAATTTGTGTAGTCAACTCTTGATTACCTAGGTTTGGGCAACTTCAACAGTTATCCTATAACTTATGTTTTGCTCCACTCTCTGGGGCGATAAGATGCTGTGGTTTAGAACATACAAAGAACAGAAAAATTGGCCTGGTAATGGAAGGAAAAGAGGCCCAGCTTTGGTAACCAAATAAATCTAAACAGTAGGGAAGAAGGTGCTGGTATTTCTCAAAAAAGAAACTTGATTCTTTTGCATTTCTTTAGTAGAAGTCTTTCATTACATGTTAACAACTTCAATATGTCACTTCTTTCGTCAAATAAGAACAGTCTTCTCTTGGAAACCCAAGATTAAATTGATTAAATTTCTGAAAAATGTCGTGGGAGGCAAAATTGCAGAAGGCAATTAATATCCTGTTTAGAAAAGAAAAATGAGATGGGGGGAAATTAAACGGTATTGAGTAATTTATAACACTGTAAATAAACATTACAGAGGGCATCCATTTCTAAAACAAACCAGGCTCCTTGTCATTAAAATTCTGTCCCAAGAGGTATTCAACTGTTCAGGAAAAAATAGCTTCAATACTATGACCCTCTATGGAGAAATCTTCCACACATTTTCTTTTATACAGGTATGCATCACTTTTAAAGTTTTGGACCAACCGTACTGAAGAGTTCACGTTGTTTATACATGTACTCTCCCCCACATAATTTTCACAAATCTTAGTAAAATTCTCATGGAGATTAAGGGAGCAGTTGTTTGGGCCTGGGTCTTCTATTAAAACCAAAACAGATCTGATCTCTCTCTAGGCAGGCCTACATGCTTTACATCAATGAGCAGTGCTTGCTGTATTATTCTCTTGTGTAAGGAATATAAAAAGGTTGCAGATTTTATAATTTTGACCTAAACCTGTCTAGTTTCAAAGAAGGTGGCAAAACTGCAGTTATCAAAGAATAATTAAATGAAAAATTATAATAAGAAGAATACTATTTTAAATTCTTTAAAGAGAAACTCTAAGAAATTCAACTGGAGGGACGAAATACCTTGAGTAATGAAAGTGTAGGCATTTATTTTTTTATTTCTTAAATTGTTCTTCTTTCCTGATACTTAAGGTTTCCTAGGCATCTTGAAAATCTTGAGAGTTACATCTTTTCCAGGATAAGTGAAAATACACTGGGGTCAACTGATTAATTCTGTTTCCTATTTTAAAAAGGCTAGTGAATTAGAGGGCCATTAAGATATCTGTCATCAGACCCTAATTCACCTTGTCTCCTAACGCTTTTTAGAAATCTTGAAAAATGAAGGTACTTCCTTGCATCTCTCAAAAAAAAGCAGACAATTATTCACCACCCTCAAGGAAATAGTTGGACTTTGTATTTCTACTTTTCCAGAACACCAAAGAGACTTCTTTCCTGACCATTTCTGAAATTCCTATTTCTTTATGATATTCTAGGAGACTAAAAACTAGAGGGAAAAATAAAATGGACAAAATATATTGATCCACACAATGGCTTTAAAAAAAAATCCTATTAAACTAAATTCGATTCTTAAGAAAAACAACGTATTTTTACTCTGAAAAATGTTCTCAGTGTTTTCTCCTACAATTTAGAAAGACAGACTTTTCCAATACCAAATAAATCGGGTCCAAACAAAAAATCACTAGCTTTATTGTTAGAAGTTATTTAAAAATATATTTTAACCAGTGTTGATTTAGTTTCAATGTTTTCATACCAATTTCTCTGCAAGCAAGTTTCTGAGAATTCAGTTATGAGCTATTCATTTATACATCAAACTTACCTTTCAATGGCTTCAACACTGAGGCAGAACAAGTCCCTCTTGTAGTCTAGATTCTTGGGTGTGCATCTGTATACGTAGCCGAGGTTGAGTGAACATCCTGTGCAGTACAAAGTCTCCAGGATGCTGCAACAAGAAATGCCACTGCTTTAGCAACTGGTTATAACAAAAATCCCATTGTTGAGATCCATAAAAACCTAAATGCTTAAGTTGCTAAAGTATGTTATTCTGACCCTACTAAGTCATATGCAAAAAAAGTAATAAAGTGATAGTAAGATGCTCACATCAGAAATGTAGACAGTCACCTCCAGGCGGCACTGCCTTAAGTATCCAGTGACAAAGGGCACGTACAAAAGTGACAAGAAGAGAGTATACTAAGGTGGTGTTTTCCTAGAATGCAAATGCCTCAATTCAGTATTAAGAAAAATTAACTAAAATTTTGAAATAAGACAAAAAGATTCTACATGTCCTTTTAATGTTATATTGTCCACCAAGGATCATTAACATTCTGGGGAAGGGAGAGGCGAATTTTTTTCTGTAATGATCCAGAGAACAAATATTTTAGGCTCTCAGGCCATATGGTGTCTGTTGCAACTCCTTGCCTCTACCACTGTCAGCACAGACGCTGTCACAGATAATACATAACTGAGCTGTGTTCCAATAACAATGTATTTACAAAAACAGATGCTTGGGACTTCCCTGGCGGTCCAGCGGTTGAGACTTCACCTTCCAGTGCAGGGGGTGCGGGTTTGATCCCTGGTGGGGGAACTACGATCCCACATGCCTCGGGGCCAGAAAACCAAAACATAAAACAGAAGCAATATTGTAACAAATTCAATAAAGACTTTAAAAATGGTCCATATCAAAAAAAAATCTTAAAAAAAAAAAACAAACAAACTGGTGCTTGGCCCATGGGCCATAGTTTGGCGTAACGGACGGGTTCAGGTGATATAAGTGAACAGGACTTAGCAACACTGGTTCAGAGGGAGAGTCAATTCCCTTTTCAATTCTCTAACAATCCTGATTATATATAAAGAGAAGAAAGTCTCAGTCTGGTGCTAGAATGTCTTTAACCTGCTATCTCACAGTTGCAAATCTTTTAACAGTAAGAGAACAGACCTCAGGCTCAGAACCAGTCAGGCAATACGATCTCAGCTAGAATTTAATAACATGTGTTTTCAGTGTAATTATCTTCACAGTGACTTTCCAGTTACAGCAAATGACACATTTATGGCAGTAATATAAAGATTCCTTTTTAAATAAATTTAAATAAAAATGAGGAGTCAATTTAATGAAACATATTAAGTACATGGTAGCACAGCTGTTACATGGATATGGCAAAAATGGTAAAGCTGACATCAAAATGACTAGAGTTGGGAAGTAGAGAACACTCTGCAGGAAACAAAGAGAAATAACAAAGCATCATCCTAGCTCCTACTAATTAGTCCTGTGTCCTTAGTGAAGTTGTAACCTCCTCAGGCCTTGCTTTCTTCATCTACAAAATGAGAAATGATCTAAGGCTGGGTTTTCCAAATTTTAATCACCAGCATGCCAACAGTACAATTTTTGTTATATCCACATACTACCTGTCCTATTATGAATTTAATTCTCCTTAAATAGAGTAATTTTTAAATTAAAATACTTTATTTGAATGGGACAATCGAACGTTACTAAAATTAAAAAGCAACATTTTAAAATAAAAAATACATGATTATTAATTTCTGTTTAACTGCTTGTGTACCACTTATTCATATACATCAGTATGACATGTTTTGGGGAACAATACTAGGAGGCAGAACTTCCCCTTCAGTTTGCTGAGTATGCCACTTGCAGCAGATGCGTGGCAGGTTTAGCAAGATATTGACCACTTCAACCATTGGAGTGGCAGCTCAGGGCCTGTGAGTGGAGGCCCCATGCTGTTGTTTCTGCAGCCCTGTCTGTTTACCTCAATAGACCGTATATGTGTGTATGCATGACCTTAGCATTTTCTATGGGTGCCATGACATGAAAAAGGTAGGGAACATTAATCTAAAGCATCCTTTGGCTTGGAGATTCCATGATACAGATATTTTCCTTTCCTATTTTTATTTTCGATTTTCTTCACAACAAGCACAAACACCCAAAAAGGGAGTGTCAGAATGTGCCCTGAGAGGTTTAGAAACTCTTCCATCTCATATCTAAAGGAGACCACCAGCACTCAAGAATTGGTATATTAGAATGACTGATTTTATACTGATTACCATGAAAAAAGTTTTATCCCAAATCTTACTGCTGATGATCTCCTTAAAGACTTTTATTTGAAAAATAAACATTTTCTCTAATGGACATATTCACATAGATAGAGCCTTACTCACCAACCATTTTCATTTTTACGTTTGGATAGTATCTGTTCCTTATCCACAGAAACATTACAGGAAACACCTAGAAAGAAGAAAGTAACAATAATTTATTAATGCAGCTTGTTACAATACACACGCAGACATTGAGAGAACTTCTAATTCAACTTTTATTTTAGAACCCAGAAGGCCAGAAAAAAAATAAAGGCTCAAAAGTCACACACACAGGGTAGTTTAAAACTAAATGTACACGGTCTTCTGGAAGAAGATAGCAGAATAAGAGTTATTTCCTTCTATTCCCAGAAAACACTGAAATTAACAAAGTGAATAAAATTAGGAAGAAAAAATTCAACTGACAGTAAAATTTGGGACAATTAGAACCTCAAATCACAGACTATCAAGAATACCCGCCATAGGGGCTTCCCTGGTGGCGCAGGGGTTGAGAGTCTGCCTGCCAATGCAGGGGACATGGGTTCGTGCCCTGGTCCGGGAAGATCCCACATGCCGCGGAGCAGCTGGGCCCGTGAGCCATGGCCGCTGAGCCTGCACGTCTGGAGCCTGCACGTCCGGAGCCTGTGCTCCGCAACAGGAGAGGCCACAACAGTGAGAGGCCCACGTACAGCAAAAAAAAAAAAAAAAAGAATACCTGCCAGACACAGTAAAACTAGGATCAACCCAAGGAAGAGGATAAAAGCCTGTGCATACATCTCCAGATCTCACACGCAGAGCTCGTTTCTCTAGAAGTAATTGAGAGGGTCCTCAGGAGCTCAGCCAAAAACCTTTTAGACCACAACCTGGACGGGGATCACAGCTGAACCCTAGAAGCAGCAGGAAACATTCCCGTTTCCCAAGTTCGGAACACACTAAAGGCAGGGAATCCGGAGCAGAGAGACATGAAGAAAGGACATCAGACCTACAATGGCCAGAAGAGACTCTTGATTTCACCTCCTCTACAGTCTACCTTAACTCAGTAAATTCCACTTCCATCTACCCACTGCTCAAATCAGAAACCGGTATCGCCCAATTCATTGTCTCCTTACCCTTCTCCCCGCACAGACACTCCACAGATAAGTCCTGTCAATTCTACCTCACAACCCTCACTCCAGCCCCCAAACCACCACCACCACCTCCTCTGCCTGGACGGCTGCACTAGCTCCTGCCCACTTCCGTGCTTATTCTTCTCTTCAGTGCATCCTCCAAAGAAAAAACTGGGTCATATCACTCTCCTGCTTAAACAACAACTCACTCACTAGAATAGATTCTCATTCCATAGAACAGCCTACAAGGCCCTAAATTTTCTGGCCCCTTCCTTCCTCCCTAAATCTTATCTTTAATCTACTATTCCTCGCTAGCCTTGCTAGCCTCAAGGCCTTTGCACTAGCTGCTCCCTGTGCCTGGAAAAAGCAAAGAGCATGACACCAGAACTGAACATGCAGCCAAGTTGACATGCCTGTATAAAGACAACAGAAAGACATTTTCAAGCACTCAAACTTGAAGTTTTCTTGGGGATGGGGAAACCATGGTGAAGATTATCAAATAAACAACTCAGGAATGAGAAAGCTATTAATAACCTTTCTCATTATTAATAAGAGTCCTGGACTAGAGAAATAAGTTCATAGAAACATTACATTAAAGCTAAATGACGATGCTATGGCTACGGAACAGTATGTAAATGTTATAAACCTTGACAAAGTAAAAATAATTAAACTAACTCCAATTGGAGCGGGGAGGGGAATGGAAATTAATCCAATGTTCATTTTCTAATCTTTCACTGGGAGGAAGGGGGGGAGGGGGTTTAATCAATTTGTCTAAAGCTGATAAAAAAGGATATACACTTTTTAAACTTTAAAAACTACTGGTACAGACAAACTAAATAACAGAATAGTGTTTTCATAGATAAAACAAAAGCGCCCACGTGATAAAGGAGAGAAAAGACGTAAAAACAGAAAGGATGGTAAAGATTTAACACCAAACATATATTATTTCTTAAAAATAACATAAATGACACAAATGTCAATGACATTTATGTAAATGACATAAACTCACCTACTAAAAGGAAGAGCTTCTCCTACTGTATCAAAATCAACCCAAATACATACATGTTGTTTTAATGGTGGCAACACTGGGAAAAAACCCAGACCTCTGCCAACAGGGGCAGACTGGGAGGAGGAACGGCATCTCCATTAAAGATATCACTTACGAGGCACTTCTTATGTCTTCTGAGCACATGACACACATTAACTCACTTAATCCTCCTAATCACCCCATTAAGTATTATCCCCATTTTTACCGAGGAGAAAACTGAGGCACAGAGAGACTAAGTAGCTTGCCCAAAAAGACACAGCTAGTAAATGGCAGGCCAGGATTCAAACCCATACAGTAGAGGGCCGTCATCTATACTGCCTCTCAGCGGGGGTACAACAAGCAGCTATTAAAAACGTGAAGTATATCTATATGCACTAATATGAAAAAACACTCAGAATATATGTGCAGAATAAAAAAGTAAGGATGCTTGACAGTATAAATAATATCATCTCAAGTATGTTTTGAAAAATTTACATGTTCAGGGAATTCCAAAAAATTTACATATTTAAACATGCTCATAGATGCACGGAGAGTATCTGGAAGTATAAATGAGAATAAAGCATGTTGAACTCTGGGGACATGAGAGTGTCAGCATTGGGGGATAAGTCCTTTTGCATTGATTTTAATAGCTGCAAAGGGTTAATCTCAATGAGTTGTATGGGAAATGTATGTTCTTAGGCTTTTGTTTAACAACTGAAAGGGACTCAGCAATTATCGTTCATTGCATCCTTAAGGAAAAGAAGTTCCAAAAAGTTTCAGGTTAACAGGTGGACACTGCTGTCCTGCTTTCTTCCCAATATATCCCGGGAAGGAAAACATTCCACAAATGTCAACGAATCGGTGGTGAATTTCTGCCATAAAATATTTACAGAATTCAAACAGAGCATAAATTTCACTTGAAAACCACAAGTCCAAAAAAACAGCCATTTTTACACCAACTCAGAAAAATATGTGAACCACTCCCCTATATAAATACTATGAAAACAACAAAACCAGGAAACGTTGGGGAAACATACAGGTTTCAAAAGATACTGGCTCTATCAGTTACCTGTACGTTTACTACATCCTCCTTCCTCTCCAATTTTGATAGGGTTGTTGGTGCTTTTATTGCAAGTCTCCTTTAATTTTTTTGATACCATTATGTTCTGTCAACTCTACGGTTGTTAACATTTCAGACGGTAAAGGTGTCCGCTGATACAACTATGAAGACTTGAGAAATCAACCCTGACATCCCCCGAAGGAAGCAGGCAGCTGAAAAGCTTAATGTCCTAAACCATTAACAATAGTATTTACCGATTAACAGCCCACTAATTTCTATGAGGAGTAACACAGAATAGCTACACCCTAAATGCTTACAACCTAGTTGGTCATTTTTTTCTAAGTAATGCTCACGACGACACTGATTCATCCACTGCTCTTCTGGGATGGGGGAACCTCAGAAAAGAACCTGTCACTCGTGAGTCCAAGGTTCCGGGATGACTCTCCTCCTCCCCTTTTTCTGGGACAGCTCACCGTCTCAGACTTTTCTGCTTTTAAAGACCCTGGGAGGGTCTTCCCTGGTGGCACAGTGGTTAAGAACCTGCCTACCAATGCAGGGGACTCGGGTTCGAGCCCTTGTCCGGGAAGATCCCACTTGCCGCGGAGCAACTAAGCCTGTGTGCCACAACTACTGAGCCTGCGCTCTGGAGCCCGCGAGTCACAACTACTGAACCCATATGCCACAACTACCAAAGCCCGCGCGCCTAGAGCCCGTGCTCCGCAACAAGAGAAGCCACTGCAATGAGAAGCCCGCGCACCGCAACAAAGAGTAGCCCCCGCTCGCCCCAACTAGAGAAAGCCCACGTGCAGCAACGAAAAACCCAACGCAGCCAAAAATAAAATAAATATATAAATAAATAAATTTATTAAAAATAAATAAACTAATAAATAAAAATAAAGACCCCGGGAGGCTCCAAAACACCTCCGCCTCCTCCGGGGCCGCCCAGGTGCGGCACACCCAGGAAGAGGGCGGTCTTAAGTCCTAAGCCCCCCGCCCGAACTGACAGCGCAGCAGGATGCAGTTGGTGTCTTCCTGGCTCGTCACCCAGCTCAGCGAGTCGCCCAGCGGCCGCCGGCAACCAGAGCACAGAAACACCAGCGGCCTGTCCTCCTCCTCCGCCGGCTCCGCAGCCTCCTCGCGCCGCCTCCCTTCCGTGCAGGCCACCGACGCGTCCCCGCTCACGCAGCTCCACATGCTCGCCCACTTCTGCAGCAGCTGGTGGCGGCTCGAGTCTTCTGAGAGCCGCTTGCCTAAGAGCGAGGAGTTGCTCCACTTGCCCTTGTCGCCACACGCACAGCTAGTAGAGGAGCATCTTTTGCAATACGCCTGAGACCAAGAACCCGCCATTATCGACAAATTGCCTGCGCCGCGGAGGGTCACGGGAAAGACGCCGTTGCGCATGCGTGAGGCGGGGCAGGGCGGCGCAGGGTGAGGGAGGAGGGGCGGCAGACGGCTTGGGAGCGCGCTTGCTCGCAGTGGAGCTGGGCCTGGCGGGGGAGTCACTGAGCCTGCATCGTGCTTTCCAGCCTTGGGAAATTGAGGCTGCCCGAGATCCGCTCGCTAGGCTGCTTGGGGAGAGAGTTCAGGCTCTTACATAGGAGGGGAAGCGTCTTTGAAAAAGTTAGTCCCACCGAACTACATTACCAGCCCCTCACGGAGACCTTGGCAATGGTTACGAAAGAGAATATGCCGCCTATACACCACTCAGAGATAGAGGAGTTGGGGTGCAGTCCTGCTTTCTCCGGCCTCCTCCCTCTATGTTTCTGTGGCTACAACCCCTCAAATTTAGCGTGCCTGAGAGTCACCTGGGAGCTAGATGGGACACAGATTTCTGAGTCCCACTGTGGACTGAAAAAACAATGCACGACTTAAAAGTTGAGAATTATGTTTTATGTGGTGGACTCGCTGGGGACTTCAGCCCAGGGGGCAGCCTGTCAGATAGTTGGGAGGGACTGCTCCAAAGAGGTAAGGAAGGAGCCAGGATGCATAGGAGATATTGGAAAAACAGACAGATCAGCAACAACAACAAAAGCAGGTAGTTGGAACATCAAATGATCGTTGTCTTTTTTAAAACATTTATTTACTTATTATTTATTTTGGCTGTGCCAGGTCTTAGTTGCGGCATGCGGCACCTTTAGTTGCGGCCTGAGACTGACCTTCATAGTTGTGGCTCTAGTTGTGGCATACGGACTCTTAAGTTGCGTCATGTGAACACTTAGTTGCGGCATGCATGCAGGATCTGGTTCCCTGACCAGGGATCAAACCCGGGCCCCCTGCACTGGGAGCGTGGAATCTTACACACTGGACCACCAGGGAAGTCCCAAATGATCCCTGTTAATTAAAGAAAACCAGACATCTCAAGTTAATGAATTTAGCGCTTTTTTATATATGGGAAGATGCAAGAATCTGGGCTCATTGAAATCAGGTCAGCTACAGTGGCTGATGGCTTGATAGCCAAAACATCCTTTGTTTACTCCTATGGCAGGCACCATTCTTCGTCCACACCCCCTTCACAGATTCTCCATCAATAGGTCAGGATGGGCCCGAGAATTTGCTTAACAGGCTCCTGGGGGATGCGGATGCTGTCGGTCAGGGCCCCTCCACTTTTGGTTGCCACTGCTCTAGTTTGTCTGCCTAACTTCCTTGAGGTGGAGAAAGCAAGGATTGTTGGGGAGCCACCCTGTCACATGTTCCTTTTATGCATTGTTATTGCTCTAACGAGACCCCGGAAAGGGCCCCAGATCACTCAGGCTAGCACTGCAAGGACAAGCTGGAAAGGTGGGTGTAGGCAGCAGTGGTGTTGCTGGGAAGCATGGAAGTGCCTCTGCTGTCTGGATCTGGGAGCCCCTCGCCCCTTGCACCAAGTGAGCATTCCTTCTGTCTGGTAAGGACAGCCTTCCTCAGCTGCCCCAGAAAGCTGGCCTCTGACTTTAAAGCACCACAGGTTAGGACAGGAAAGGATGGTGGGAAATAGACCAGCTGCATCATGGACAGCCTGGCGGCATATCTGGGAAGAAAGGTGCCCCCAAGTTCCTACATCTGCTCTTAGAATCCTTTGGGTGTGTCCTAAGTCACTGCCCACTTTGCTTGGTCAGGTAAACTGTCTACCAAAAAATTTGCTTCCAACTTTAGTGCCTCTGGCCACCAGCAACAAGCAAAAACTTTGGAGTCAAAAGCCTTGGGTTGACCTAACCCTCCAGGAGGTATAACCATGTAGGAAACCGGAAAGGCTACTTGCCTTCCCTGAGTCTAATTTTTCATGGTTTATGTGGGTCCGTACTGCAGTGGGGTTGTTATGGGGATCGTGATATAATATGCATGAAAATACTTTAGCAAACTGTGCCCATGTTCATTAGTCTCCAAGTGGGAGAAAATTCTTCAGATATTTTAGGCTTTTATTTCACCTGTGGAATTGCCTTCCTTCCTCTGCTTCTTTTGTGGAGGCAAGCCTGACCTCGCAGGACTGCTGTTTTCAAGCACAATATCTCTGGTACAAGTAAATGGGTAATAACCTTGGAATTCAAGGGATAATCTCTTTGCCTCAGACTTTGGGTTCCTACTGGCAACACTAAATACTGTGGGATATCCCAGTAAGGAAGGAATGCAGAGCAGGACTGCCTGATGACTTTCAGTGGTCCTAGGAACTTGTGCCTTGCTGGGCCCATTCCTCCATTTAAATTTTAAAAAATTGTTTTCAAATAAATCATAATAATATTAATAGTTTACAACAGTATTGCTATAAAGATACGTATACAAATATTATATTTTAAAATATTTTCTTTGACCTAAAAGTTCATTTTTTTCCTGCTGACTTCAAAATTAAAACATTTTCATGGGGCCCTAAAAATATCACAGGCCCTCAGCACTGTGTCTAATGGAAAAGTCGTCCCCAAGGCAAAATAAACGCCTTTTAAAGTCATGAGTATGTTTGTATTACGAATATAAAATATTTAGATACCCACAAAATCATGTTTTATGTAGGGACAAAAAGATGCTTGGGTACGATGACCTTGGACTGGGTGGGTGTAATTGCTTGCTGAACAACCCTTCCCACCCTTCTTCTTAATTACACAACTAGGAGATGTGGATAAGGCTGAGTCTAAGCCCCATCACCACCACGACCATCACCGCCAATTCCAAGAATGGGCCCCCAGAGGTTTAACCCATGTCTCTCCCACAGTGACTGAGCAGGGATGGCTCCTACCCCAGGCTTGAGCCAATCGGCACATGGTGCTCCCCTGGCTTTAGGAATTGACTCGGGATAAGAACTTGACCTATGTTGTCAAATTTTATGCAGTCAGAGTAAATCTCAAGACTCTTGTTCAGTGGTTGAGGGAAGAGATATCCTCTTTGTTCGCTGGATGTGCACAAGGAAGCACATACCCATGTTGTATGGCAACCACCTTGTAAACACAGATGGGCAGAACTGAGAGAATTACAGAGAAATGGAGCACCTGATGGCTGGACTTTTTCAATTATGTGAACCAATAAATTCTCTGTATTGTGGAAGCCAGTCTGAACTGTTTTGTTTTGTATCTTTTTACTAGCAATTAAAAGCATATGGGGCTTCCCTGGTGACACAGTGGTTGGGAGTCTGCCTGCTGATGCAGGGGACACGGGTTCATGCCCCGGTCCGGGAAGATCCCATGTGCCGCGGAGCGGCTGGGCCCGTGAGCCATGGCCGCTGAGCCTGCGCGTCCGGAGCCTGTGCTCCGCAATGGGAGAGGCCACGACAGTGAGAGGCCCGCATACTGCAAAAAAATAAAAATAAAAAATTGTTTACTCCCTAAGAGGGAGGGTGGGGGAGTACTCAAATTCCAATAAGATGGGGAAGGTTGCTTTACAAAGTGTCAAATAACAAAGGTGGAGACTGCGTGGCAGGAGAAAACCTCAGGGATAGAAGGAACCTAGGTTAATAGCATTGGAACTGACACCACCCTTCCCTCAACCCACAGGTATGCAGGGAGGGAAACAGATAGGAAGAGCAGACCACCTTGAGAGGATCACCCTTCCATCAGGGGATGCAGCCAGCTGAGCTGACCTACCAGGGAGGAAGACTGTAACTTAAATTCCTTGACCATGTTCTCATCCCTCCCTCCAGTTTCCTGCTGGAGCTCCCCATTGCCCAAATCCGACTGGAACCCAGAGGGCACGAAGCATATTGATGTGATCCGTACACATCAAGGTAGACAGTGGATCTGGAGAGGCAACTGGAAGGAAACCCACACACAGCCCACCTTTGGCCAGGAGCACGGGATGTCCATCCTCGCCAAATAAGTTCTTAGGGCATAATAGGAAGCAAAGTTCAAAATAAGGTCTGTCTTGATACTATCCTTCAGTCCATCTTTTTTAAAAAATAAATTTATTTATTTATTTATTTATTTATTTATACTGTATTTTTGGCTGTGTTGGGTCTTCATTGCTGCACGCGAGCTTTCTCTAGTTGCGGCGAGCGGGGGCTACTCTTCATAGTAGTGTGCAGGCTTCTCATTGCAGTGGCTTCTCTTGTTGCGGAGCACAGGCTATAGGTGCACAGGCTTCAGTAGTTGTGGCGTGCAGGCTCGGTAGTTGTGGCTCGCGGGCTCTAGAGCGCAGGCTCAGTAATTGTGGCGCACAGACTTAGTTGCTCCGCAACATGTGGGGTTTTCCCAGACCAGGGCTCAAACCCACGTCCCCTGCATTGGCAAGCGGATTCTTAACCACTGTGCCACCAGGGAAGTGCCTATCCTTCAGTCCATCTTGCCCAACATACCAGTTACTTGGACTATCTGATTCAACCCTCATTTCTGGCTGGGTTTAAAAGACTTGGTGTAATTAACAGACAAATGCTAGTCTAATTTAATATCTATGGCTAGCATTAGAGAAAGAGAAAGAGGTGAAGCAAGAAACTATAACTAGCGTAGAGAAGGAACAGGAAAAGTGGGAGTAGAAATGCATGAGACCTTGACAGTTTTGATGGAAAAAAATTATGACTTTTTAAAAGTGCTCTGGCAATTGGGGAAAATCAGAAATTAATGGCGTCTGATTACAATCAGGGACTAGATGTTAATTGCATGCACTTCCTTACACTTACACATAGAATGACAATGAGGTGTGTATCGTGAAATGATCACGGGAAAAAGAAAGAAAAAAAAAAGAATGACGAAGAGGTGTGATTACAGGTCATCCGAGTCAGACAGCTTAGCCCCTTTAGTATTTAGGGAGCTGGCTGCAGCTGCATTTGAAGAGTGTTTTGTCCAGCTCTTACCGGTAGAGAGGTGTCTGGGAGCCAAGTGGCACTTGCACTGCCGACTAGCTGGCACCAAGAGAAAGCCATGCCATGTAGTCAGCCCCCAGGGACCTTCTGCTGCAATCCGTGCCTCCTTAGGGCGATAAAATACACTGTAGGAGAAGGGTGGTTAGATATTTATATCTGTGTTCCAGGGGTGAAACAATAACTACAGGAATATGCTTCACCTTCTGAAAAATTCTCAGAGGCAGGATGTTCTTTAAATAGTTCTGTTTCCCTCTCCTGGTTAATGTGTGGAATCACGATCTTCCGGTCTTTAACAGAGATATTTAATTCTCAGGCAAGTTAAAAAAGAATAAGGAGAAGAACTTGTGACTTTTCAGCAAAATCATGTGTTTGGGCTGGAAAAGAATCACAGAGATGCTTCATCCTCATGAAGTATCTACAAATAGAAGAGTGAGATCTGGTTTGGCTCAGAAGTCATGGATCTGGCTGGTGAAAGAGAACGGTGGACATCCGGGGTGTTAGATGTCCAGGGCTATTCCCCTTTCTTGGGAAAACTGTTTCCCCTTCCCCCCCAACAGCATGGTTGTGGTGGGGCTTCCCATCTTGAGGGTCTTACCCGACTCCTGCCCCATCCCAGAGGTGGGGTCTCACCAGTCTCAGCCACCACCTTCCTGGCCACAGAGGTTGGGTCTCAGTGAGCAGGTGTCAGAACTAGAGCCTGTCCAGGTCCATCCCTGGAACTTTTCATGTCAAAGCTTGGAGAGAGTGTCCTCTGCTCACCCTTTCCTCTTGACTCATGAGCCCAGAACTGTCATCAGCCATGTCCCCAGCTAGGTGGAACAGCCTGGCGTGACACTGACCGTCAGAGAGAAGCATGATGTGAGGTGGAGATCAAGAGTAACAGCAGCATCCCGGTTCCCGCCACACTGCCCCCCAGTTCTGCAGGCACCCCTCACAAAGTGTTCCCGTTAAAACCCACTGGTGTTTAAGCTAGTTAGAATCGGGTTTCTGTCACTTACTACCAAGAGTTGTGACTAATACACAGATTCCAGTATAGAACCTCAGACTCTTTTTTTTTCTTTCTTTCTTTTTTTTTTTTGCAGTACGCGGGCCTCTCACTGTTGTGGCCTCTCCCGTTACGGAGCACAGGCTCCGGACGCGCAGGCTCAGTGGCCATGGCTCACGGGCCCAGCTGCTCTGCAGCATGTGGGATCTTCCCGGACCGGGGCACGAACCCGTGTCCTCTGCATCGGCAGGCAGACTCTCAACCACTGCGCCACCACGGAATCCCGAACCTCAGACTCTTGACCCTAAATACCGTGGTCATACCACTACACCAGATCGTTGAAATTCAACACCATACATTTGATAATGCCTTGTAGTTTTCAAAATATAGTCCCTCAAGGGGGCTGACTCTGGAGAATTACAATATCATGTAAGGGAAGAATATATATTTCCAGTATAAAATTCTTAAGTCAGTCCCTTTCTTTCCAAGCACCACTTTGTTTCCCCCTAGTGCTTTTCATCTTTTTTTGTGTATAACCAGAGGAAGGTCTCAATTAGGGAATAGTTTTTAACACCCATACCAAACACCTAAACTCAACACAGACGGATCCAAAAGTGAAGATTGTGACTCCTGGATCGGCAATAATACTAGAGAGACTTTAAGTATCAAAGATATAAATTATGTACCTTTAAAGAGATTTGAGGCAATGTTGCATCCATGGTAGAAGGACTGGAAGATAACATTGAAGAAAATTCACAGAAAATATAGTAAAATAACTAAGAAATATAAAAAGTGGGAAAAAAGATGAGAGGCATAAGCAATCAGTCCAAGAGGTCCAACGTCTGACTAACAGGTTGTTCAAACAGACAGGAAAGACAAAAATAAAGGAGAACAAATAATCAAAGGAATAATATAATTTCTCAGAGCTGAAAAATATGACTCTTCAGATAGAAAGGATATACCAACTGCCCAGTACAAAGAATGAAATAATCTCACACCAAGACTTAGCATTGTAAAATATCAGAACTCCAACTTTCAGAAAAGATTCCAAAGTTTCACAGAAAAAAACAGGTACAAGAATCAGAATGGTGTTAGACTTCTCAACAGAAACTCAATTTCAGAAGCTAGAAAGTTCAAAGTTCAGAGGGCAAATAATATTTAGACGGGAATTACCCACTTGAATCATGATCCATGTACTGTTGACATTTTCAGACATAACTGGACTTCAGAAATGTTTCTTAAACGTATCCTTTCTTATTCAAAAATGTGTTGCAACAAGAAATGTGAGAGCAAGGTCACAGTTAAAGAAAAGCAAATATTTAACATATGAAGAGATTCTCCACCACCCTGATTTTTAAACTACACTGAAAAGCAACAGCTCACCTATCAGTTTGATAAAATCGGCAAGTTTGACAACATAATCAGTTGCCCAGACTATTGTCCTGGAAAACAGATAAGTTTCCTACCTGATGAGAATGCAAGATATTATAACTTCTACAGAAAGGAATTGTCAACGTCTAACACAATTACATATGTATGTATCCCTTGACACAGAATTCTCACTTTCAGGAATCGATTCCAAAAATGCAATGACAAAAATATGATAAAAACATGAACCCAAGGTATCACAGCACTATCTGCAATAACAAAGACTGAAAACAACCCAAACAGCCACCATCTGGAAACTGGATGGATAAGTTGTCATATATATCTACACAAGGGCAGCATTATGTATCTGTAAAAAAGAAAAAATATCTCTACATGCCACGGAGAAGTCACCAGAATAAATTAAGTGAAAAAAAGCAAGATGTAAAAAACAAAAAAAGAAATGTAGTTTGCTACTGCACATCTAAAAAGGGAGAAAGGGAAAGAATGAATATATATACATATTTATTTACTTATTTTTAATTGAAGGATAAACCAAAAACTTGTTTTTCTAAAGTGCTTACCTGGGTGGAAAGTAACAGGAAGAGAGAAGACTAGAAGCTAGAGCTCTGTAGATACACCTTATTTTGTATATTTGATTTTGGAGTCAGGTAAAAATTTTATAATTATAAATATTACATAATTATAAAACAAAATAAAACTTTTAAAATGATCTCTAAATATTGCAATATTTAATATATTTAGCGGTAGCATAACTTCATACAGAAGAACAATTTCAAGTGACTAAAACATGAAGTTGACTATACATATCTTGTAGGAGATACTCCAAGAACAACAGCAGCAGCAAAAAAAAAACCTGCCCCAACCCCCCAAAAAAGATCTAAAACTGTTTTCAGTAATCATGTTGTTGATATTCATATTATTATTCTGAGATTGTATGCGTATTGTATATTGAGTAATTATAATTATTTGGGGGAATAGGATTTTAAATTTTGGAAAAAAGAGATGCAGCTAAGAAAGTTAAGGTTAATTAAAACCTCCACGGTGATGATTTTGAATTTAAAAGTATCAGTGTGAGAACAAAGAAAATAATTAAAAACAGGAAAAGAAGCACAAAAAACAAACAAAATATCAGTATGAACTGATTATTTTTTTACCTTAAAAAATAAATGTTTCCTAGCTCTCTACATTGACTAGGCCTGAACATTGTAACCAATTCAGTAGCAATAAGCACCCTTAGCACCCAGATTATGATAGCTAAATATTTCCTACGAAAAGAAACCAGGAGTCCTTGCAGAAATGGCTTAATCCACAATCTGGGGTAAGAAATGTACAAAATGAGCCTGGAACATCTTGTCATTCCAGAAAGCAAAGAAGCTATAAAAACCAAAACAAACCAAACTACTAATATAACCAACATGAAGAGGCTCTCACAGTCCAAATACTGTATGAGGTAATCTGTGCATCAGTAAAGATAATAGCTGTAATGGATTGGAGCACACAGGTTTAATTGCACGAGTTCACAGTGATTCAGAATAAAAATGAAAACAAACAAACAAACAAAACCTCTCACTGTTCACTGCTAGAAGATGCTAGAAAATCCAACTATTATTTTGAAAACTGGCAAAAAGAAAAGGAAAGAAGGAAACAAACAAGTAAATCAAATATTTGTCCCACCTTGATATGAACTGTACCTCAAGTAACCAAATAGTTCATAAAGGAAGGGTTTCTTTGTTTGTTTGTTTGTTTTCTTTTTTGTTGTTGTTTCATTTTGTTTTGTTTTTTCAGAAGGATGGTAGCTAATAAGTGAAGAAGGAATGATGGAATAAAGAAATCACCATTTTTACAATGCTTAATGCGTTAAAGAGTCTCACTGGCTGATAACATCACACAAAAAGACACAACTGGACACTCTGCATCTCCTGAGTGTAGGACACCACACCACATATGAGGTATTCTTGCCAAAAAAGAAAAAAAAATGAATGTAAATCTGATCCAGCCTCCAGATCTAACTTCACTTTCCAGGAAATACAGGGAATGGGGAACATGACTAACCCCACATGGGATCCAACTGGCAAACCCTTCAGGGCAAATAACTCATTTCCTCAACAAACAAATTCCAAATTAAATTTTAAAAAGTAGGAGGGAGAGGAAGCCTACAAATTTAACAAGAAGACTTCAGAGTCATTTCAACCAATTGCAACACATGCAACTTATTTGCTCCTGATTTGAACAAATTAACTATAAAGAAATTATGAGACACACTGGGAAAATCTTAACATTGACTAGATATTTGATGCAATTAACTGCTATTCATTTTTAGTGGGATAACAGTATTATGGTTTTACTTAAAAAAAAATCCTCCTTCAGAGATACATACTAAAATATTTACAGATGAAATGATGTATTTAGGATTTGCTACACAATAGTCCACAACCGGGAGTGTGGAGGGAGCTACAGATGCAACTAAATTACCCACGACTTGATGCTTGTTGAAGTCGAGTGATGGTTCCATGGAGTTTTCGTTTAATTTTTTTTTATTTATTTATTTACTTATTTTTGGCTGTGTTGGGTCTTCGTTGCTGTGCGAGGGCTTTCTCCAGTTGCGGCTAGCGGGGGCCGCTCTTCATCGCAGTGCGCGGGCCTCTCACTGTCGCGGCCTCTCTTGTTACGGAGCACAGGCTCCAGGAGCGCAGGCTCAGTAGCTGTGGCGCATGGGCCCAGTCGCTCCACAGCATGTGGGATCCTCCCAGACCAGGGCTCGAACCCGTGTCCCCTGCACCGGCAGGCAGATTCTCAACCACTGTGCCACCAGGGAAGCCCTCCATGGAGTTTTATAATACTATTCTTGCTGCTTTTGCAAAAGTTTGAAATTGTCTATGATAAAAATTTATTTCTTCAAAAAAGTTTGCAAAGTTTGTATTTACTCTGTTATATATCTATGCTTGTTTCAATATTAAAATGTAACTTTTTACCAGAAATCTTTGACAGCAATGGATACCCCAGAGAGAAGTGCTGTGCTTACATTAAGGATTTGTATACCCACAACATGACATTCTCTGCCCCATGTGGCAGGCTGAATAATAGCCCCCCAAAACGTCCACATCTAATGCCTGGAACCATGTGAATATTACTCTTTATGGCAAACGGGACTTTGCAGATGTGACTGAATTAAGGATTTTGAGATGGAGAGATTATCCTGGATTGTCTGGGTGGACACAATGTCATATGTATCTTCATAAGTAGGAAAAGAGAGATTTGACTACATAAGAAGAAGGTGATGTGACAAAGGAATCAAGGGGGGAAAATGTGTGGCAGGAACACAAGCTGAGGAATGAGAGCAGCCTCCAGAAGCTGAAAAAGGCGAGGAAACAGATTTCTCCAGAAAGGCCACCAGAAGGAACCAGTCTTGGCAACACCTTGATTTGAGCCCCAGAACTCATTTTGAATTTCTGACTCCCAGGACTGTAAGAGAATAAATCTGTGTTGTTTTCAGCCACCATGTCCGTGGTAAATTTGTCATGGCAACCATAGGGCATGAATACACCCAGTTTGCAAGTCCAAGGTGTCCTGGGCAGAGCTTGCAGGCTGCCCTACCTGCCTGTATCCCAGAAAATGGGGCTCCCAACACCTGAGTAGTGTATTGTGAGAATCGCAGAAAACACAGAACACAGTGGCCAGCTCAGGTCAGTGTCCAGTAAATGTTTGTTCCCTCCTTTCTTCTCTTCCTTTACCTTCTCCCCTGTACTCCATCTGTAATCACAAGATAGCTAACAAGCATGCGCATTTCCTGGAAGAGAAAACATTGAAGGAAAAACAACTTTACCTTCAAGTTTGGGGTTATAAATTAAAGTGAGAAGAAAAACAATACCAAATGTCAAGGTCTTCGAGGTATTTGTTAATATAAACATGTCATTATTATCTCGGAGAACTGACCTTGATGGGAGTATTAGTTCTTACTTATGTCAAAGGGGAAAAAAAATTTTTTTTAATCTGTTTTTCTACCAGGGCACTTTCATGGGTATTTAAAAGTCAAGATTATTACCAGACCAATAAATTCATTTTTAACAATCTGAAGTGTGAATTCCAGTAATTTACAGATGTGATTCCTTTAGACAGGGGAAATTGACTTAAGCGGGGTTTTTTTGTTGTTGTTGCTGTTGTTTTGAAACGGTCCTTTTAAAGACAATTTATTTTATTTACAGATCAGGTAAAATTTACGTACAGTGAAAAAGCATATATTATATCTTAAGTGCACAATTCAGTGTTTTGAAAAATGCATATGCTCATGTAACACATCTGTGTCGACATAGAAAACATTTCTATCACACTCAGAAAGTTCCTTTTTGCCTATTCCCAGTCTCTCCCCAACTGCCATCCCCAGAAGCAACTAAAAAAATTTTTTGGCATAGTTTTGGCCTTTTTTTAGCAGTTCACATATATGAAATATACTGGATTTATTCGCATTTCCCTGATAGCTAATTCTATTAAGCACTTTTTAATGTGCTTATTGGCTATTCTCATATCTTTGTGCAATTCAAGTCTATTGCCAATTTTTTAATTGGGTTGGTTTTTTTTTATTATTGAGTTATATATTCTGTATATAAATTCTTTATCAGATATATAACTTGTAAATGTTTTCTTCCAGTATGTGGCTTGCCTATTCATTTTCTGAATGGTCTTTTTTGATAAGCAGAATTTTTTAATTTTGGCCAAATACAATTTATCCCTATGCCAATTTCTATTTTTTAAAAAGCTACTGAGATTATGATTGGGATTGCATTGAATATATAAATCAATTTGGGGTCAGTTGACATCTTAATAACACCAATGGGTATGGCTTCACCCATAAGCATGGTTTCTGTCTCTAAGTTTTAGGCCTTATTTAATTTCTCTCAGCAATATTTTGCTGTTTTCAGTCTTGCCCATCTTTTGTTAATTTTATTCCTATGTAGTTATAGGTCTTATTTTTACACAACAGCAGACATTTTTAATAGTATCAGAAAGCATAAATTATACTTGAAAAGATGTGTATTCTGCAACTGGAGGGTATAGTGTTCTATACAAACAATAAGGTCTAGATGATTGATCGTTGTTTGAGTTTGCTAGGGCTACCACAGCAAAGTACCAAAGACTGGGTGGCTTAAGCAAGAGAAATTTATTTTCTCACAATTTCAGAGGCGAAAAATCTGAGATCAAGGTGTCAGTAGCGTTGGTTTCATTCTGGGGCCTCTCTCCTTGGCTGTAGACAACCACCTTCTCGCTGTATCCTGACGTGGTCTTTCCTCTGTATGTGTCTGTCCTAGTCTTCTCTTCTTATGAGGTCACCAGCATATTGGACTAGGGCCCATTTTAATGGCCTCATTTGAACTTAATTATATCTTTAAAGACCCTAACTTAAATCCCTAAATTTATGCTTTTTACCTGATTTAGGGAATTTTCAGCCATTACATTGTCAATATTTTTTTTCTGTCCCATTCTCTCATTCTTGCTCTCTGGGGTACCATTTACCCATATGCAAGAATGCTTTATACTGTCCCACATATCGCAGCGTCTATTTTCTAAACCTCTTTTCTCTTTGTCTTTCAGATAGAATAAGTTCTGATTATCACCCCTCAAGTTCCCCAGCCGTGCCCACTACCATCTCCATTCTGTGTTCAGCCCATCCAGAGAATTTTTCATTACACGTGCCGTACTTTTTCAGGTCTGGACTTCCCATTTGTGTTTTGTTTTTGTTTTCAGTTTCCCTTTCTTTGTTCAGATTCCCCCATTTGTTCATTCATTTTGGTTATATTTTCTTTTTAGACATTTGGACATATTTATAATAGTTGCTTTAAGGTCCTTACCTGCTAATTCCAATATCTAGATGATCTCAGTGCTGCTTTCAATTGACTTCCTTTTCTTCAGATGAGAGAGAAGTTACGTCTTTCCTATGTCTTTGTAATTCTAGTTTTTCTATTGTATACTGAACATTGTGGATGACATGTTATGGAGACTCTGGATTCTATTATCAGACTCTGCAGTGTTGATTTTTTTATCTCCATGCAGTTAACTTTTCTGGATTCAGACTCCAGACTCTGCTTCTCCTGAAATGAGAGGTAGCTGAAATCATTCCGTTCTTTCAACCTTTCAGTTGTTACTTTCCACCGGGCTCCTTTGACTCTCCCCTTGCACATATACAGCTCAGGAGTGACCCAAGGATTTTTTGTTAATTTATATTTTGAAATAATGTAAGACATACAGAAGTGTTCAAAAATAGTACAAAGAGCTCCCAGCATCAGCAAAACCAAGAAATTAACATTGCTGGAATACTATTAACTAAGCTATAGATTTTATATTGATCTCACCAGATTTCCCACTAATGTCCTTTTTAATTTAAAAAAAATACTTTTTTCCAGTTTTATTAAGATATATTTGACATACAACATGTGTACGTTTAAGGTGTACAACATAATAATGTCTTTTTTCTGATCCAGGAGCCAATTCAGAATGTTACATCCCATTACTTGTTACGTTTCTTTAGTCTGCACCAGTTTGTGATAGTTCCTCAATTTTTCCTTGACTTTCATCACCTTGACCGCTTTGAAGAAGACTGGTCAGTTATTTTGTAGAATGTCCTTCAATGTGGTGTTTCCTGGTGTTTTATCATGATTAGATTGAGGTTATGCATTTTAGCAAGAATACTGCTGAGGTGACGTGCTCTCCTCAGTGGGTACATGATGTCACTATATCTTATAACTGATGATGGTAACTTGATCACTTGTGTAAGGTGTTATCTGCTGGATTTCTCATTGTAAAGTTATCATTTTTATCTGTGTAACTAATAAATAATTTGGAGTACATATGTTTTAAACTATGCAACTGTAGTTTTTCTTCAAATACTTTCACCCACTAACTTCAGCATCCATCAGTGGATCTTGCCTGCCAACAATTACTACTATGGTGTTCTAGTGGTGGTTTTCTATTTCCATCCTTACTTCTCCATTTATTTATTATAATTCTTCTGTTAGGAAGGGCCATTCTTTCTCTACCATTTGTTTATTTAGTCATTTATTTATATCAGTGTGGGTTCATGGATATTTAGTTTATCCTATGGGTTATAATCCAACACTGTTGTTAAATATATATTTTGCTCAAGTTGTTCCAGATTTGGCTATCATGATCACTTTCAGGTTGGTTCTGTACCATAGCCAAGGATCTGAGTAATGTTGACACACAGATTTGAGGGTTTATTCTTCTGTGACCCTGTACTTTCCAGGACTCCCCTCCTCCCACTTTCCAATTATTCAGTCTGTTGCCCCAAGCTCTGTCCCCTGACTCCTCGAGCCAATGAAACTTTAGTTTTCTGTTTGAGTTCAAGCTGTTCCATGCTATGAGGACTGAGGAAACATACAAGCAGAGAAACTGCTGTATAAATACAAATGTCACCCAGTGCAGTTCCCTTTTTCAAGAGTTGGCTTCCCTTCAGTTTCTGCCTGCTTCCAGGCACTCTCCAGTGCCTCCAAATAGTTGCTTTATCATATCTTACCCAGATTTTATAATTGTTATCTGTGGGCTGGTTAGTGTGATACACACCATTCCACAATTATTGAAAACTATTTGATTGGGTTTAAATTTCATAATTTCGTACCTCAAGAACCTGAATTAGCTGACAGCTGTTACATCATTCTTTGCAGCCTTCAGATTTCTGGTTGTTAGGAATAAGTTTTGTTTATCTCATGGAAAGCTTTTAGTATGATTGATACTATGAACAAATACTGATATTATAGTTATTGTGTAAAGCATGGTCTTTGTCTTCAAAAACTTTAAAAAGCAGTTAAGCATGTAAGGACATGTACGGAAGTGAATTTTAAAATGTGGTAGGTTCTTACCAGAGTATTTAAGCATTTGACAATAACAAAGTTTGGTGAAGATGTGGAGCAACTGGAAATCTCATATTTTATCAGTTACCTTTTTCTGTGTAACAAATCGCCCCAAAATTAAAGGCTTAAAAGAACAACCATTCACTTATGGTTACCAAAAGGGAAAGGGGTGGGAGGAGAGGGATAAATTAGAAGTTTGGGATTAACAGATACACACTATATATATAAAATAGATAAACAACAAAGACCTACTGTATAGTACAGGGAACTATATTCGATATCTTATAATAACCTATAATGGAAAAGAACCTGAAAATATATGTATTTTTATATACAGTTAATATATATGTATAACTGAATCACTTTTCTGTACACCTGAAATGACACAACATTGTAAATTAACTATACTTCAATAAAAAAATAAAATGAAAAACAAACAAACAAAAAAGAACAACCTGGACTTCCCTGGTGGCTCAGTGGTTAGGAATCCGCCTGCCAATGCGGGGAACATGGGTTCGAGCCCTGGTCCGGGAGGATCCCACATGCCGCGGAGCGACTGGGCCCATGTGCCATGGCTACTGAGCCTGCGCTCTGGAGCCCGCGAGCCACAGCTACTGAGCCTGTGCTTCTAGATCCTGTGCTCCGCAACGGGAGAAGCCACCGCAAGGAGAGGCCCGCACACTGCGACGAAGAGTGGCCCCCACTCGCCGCAACCGGAGAAAGCCCACGAGCAACAACGAAGACCCAATGCAGCCAAAAATAAAAAAAAATTTTTTTAAAAAGAACAGCCATTCCACTAGCTCAAAATCTCATGATTCTATTGATCCTCCATTTAAGTCAGGCTCAGCTGGGTGTTCTTTGGATTTTGGCTGTGCTCACCCATGGGTCTACAGTCAGCTGCTGGTCAGCTGGAGTGCTCCATTCCTAGAGATTAGCTGGCTGTTGACTGGGCAACACGTCTCTGATCACCCAGCAGGCTGGCTTCTGCTTATTCACAGAGTAACTGGGCAGGGGTCTGGGACAGTGGGGGCGGGGGGGCACATGGCCTTAAGGCCTTAATATGTTGGCCTAAAACTTACAAAACTTAGTAGTCCTACTTATTAGTCAAAGCCAAAACAAGTCAAAAAATCAAGGAGAAATGTGCTTCATTTTTTGATGTAAAGAGAATATAAAGTCACTGGGTGTATAAGGAAGAGGATTGTAGGCATTTTTGCAATACTCCATATATATACTTGTGAGCGTGTAAACTGGTATTGACACTTTTGAAAACTGTTTAGCTATACCTAGTAAAGCTATCCCCATCAATTCCACTCCTGATATATACCTGATATATAAATTAGTACTTATGTCCACCACATATGTGAAAAAGAATGTTCGGGGCCTTCCCTGGTGGTGAAGTGGATAAGACTCCACACTCCCAATGCAGGGGGCCCAGGTTCGATCCCTGCTCAGGGTACTAGATCCCACGTGCATGCTGCGACTAAGAGTTCCATTGCCACAAGCAAGGAGATTGCATGCCGCAACTAAGGAGCCAGTGAGCTTCAACTAAGGAGCCCACCTCCTGCAACTAAGACTCGGTGCAACCAAATAAAATAAATAAATAAAATATTTTTTAAAAAAGAATGTTCATAGCCCATTTATTCATAATAGCCAAAAAAGTGAAAAAACTCAAATGTTCATCAAGAGGAGAACGGATAAATAAATTACAGAATATTCATACAATGGAATACCACAGAGGAAAAAAAAGAACCTGGTGAATAAAAGAAGTGAGATACAAAAGAGTACATATTGTAGTGCATGATTAGATTTATATGAGGTTTGAAATTAAGCAAAACTAATCTGTGATGATAGAAATCAGAATAGCAGTTTCCTTGGTGTGTATGAAGAGTGGAGGCTGGTTATCCACCAGGAAGGATCCCGAGGGAACCTGCTGGGGCACTGGAAACGTTCTGCATCTTGATGTAGATGATGCTCACGTGTGTGTATGTTTCTGTGTGTGTAATAGTCCTCAAGATATATCAATAAGGTGTTTGCATTTAATTGTAAGTTATACATCAGTTTTAAAATAGTTTTTTAAAGGGTGGTAGTGATGCCAAATACACGTGATTAGCGTTGAGGGGAAGGAAAGTCACTGGGGACCGGCAGGATCAGAGAAGTGGTCTTGGGCCATGGGGAGCTTGCACTTGAAGGAACCGAATAGGAGGAAGATCCAGGGATTGGCCGAGAAAGGGGCAAGCGCTCCCTCTTGACTCAGCTATTCTCACACTCTGCATCAGTCCACCTGCCAATTTGGCAAATCCCCTTGACTCCAACTTTCCAACCTCCTCAGCTTAAAATGAGAGAAGAAAAAATTATAGTGACTTGGACAGGTACATGTTAAATTGCTTAAAAGTGTAAAAACATGTACGACCCCAATTAAGGTAGAGCTGGTAGCATAATTGTTTGTTTCAACACATCCTTAAAAGTCAGAGATCCTCTTATTTACAAAGCAGAAATAGAGACACAGACATAGGGAACAAACGTATGGATACCAAAGGGGAAAGGTGGGGGGGGTGAATTGGGAGACTGGGAGTGACATATATACACTATTGATACTATGTATAAAATAGATCACTGGGCTTCCCTGGTGGCGCAGTGGTTAAGAATCCGCCTGCCAATGCAGGGGACACGGGTTCGAGCCCTGGTCCGGGAAGATCCCACATGCCGCGGAGCAACTAAGCCTGTGCGCCACAACTACTGAGCCTGTGCTCTAGAGCCCACGAGCCACAACTCCTGAGCCCACGTGCTGCAACTACTGAAGCCCGCGTGCGTAGAGCCCGTGCTCCACAACAAGTGAAGCCACCGCAATGAGAAGCCTGCGTGCCGCAATGAACACCCAATGCAGCCATAAATAAATAAACAAACAAATAAATAAATTTACCAAAAAAAAAAAGATCACTAATGAGAACCTACTGTATAGCACAGGGAACTCTACTCAGTGCTCTGTGGTGGCCTAAATGAGAATGAAATCCAAAAAAGAGGGGATATATGTACACATATAGCTGATTCACTTTGCTGTACAGTAGAAACTAGCACAGTATTGTAAAGCAATAAAAAAGTAATTTAAAAAAAAGTCAGACGGGGCTTCCGTGGTGGTGCAGTGGTTGAGAGTCCACCTGCCAATGCAGGGGACGCGGGTTCATGCCCCGGTCCGGGAAGATCCCACATGCAGCGGAGCGGCTAGGCCGTGAGCCATGGCCGCTGAGCCTGCGCATCCGGAGCCTGTGCTCCGCAATGAGAGAGGTCACAACGGTGAGAGGCCCTCGTACCAGGGGAAAAAAAAAAAAGTCAGAGATCCTTTATCTTTACCTTTTTATCAACAAGATCTCACTCAGCCTTGAAACTGAACCGCTCTTTGGTCACATTTCTTTGCTGCTAATAGCCTAGGTCACCTCATTTGACCTTCGATTCCCAGCGGAGAAGGAGTCCCTGTCTCTTCTCCCTCCCTGTATCCATGCCTGTGTCTTAAGAGCATGATGTTCTTTGTCAGTTGCTTTTTGTAAGTCACGTCCATGAAGACTGCCTAGTGCCAAGGGCAGCTCAGCAGGCTGGGAGTCGGGAGACTCAGGTTCTTATCTGGATTCAATCACTAATTGGCTGGGTAAGCCTGAACATGTCACTTAACTTTCTGGAAAATACTGTGTGTGTGTGTGCGTGCACACGTGCACAGGGGTGCATGCTGGTGGGTGATGATGGTAACCTGAGGTTGGGAAACTTTTTCCTAGAGGTTCTCCTTACAGGACAGGCAGAGAGCTGGAGAACGTGAATAGTTAAGGCAAGAAATAGAAGGAGTTCATCTGTATCCAAGGTTGGTGTTGTACACAGAAAGAGACGGATGGATTATAAGAGGGGGGGTGAAAGTAGAGATGAAGAGGAGATGGGCTCGATGGAGGATGAGAAATGAGAAAAGAAGCATGGTGGGGTGGGAGGAAAGGCCACATTTGCTGGCAGGTGACAGCAACAGCTTATATTTACGGGCGCCTCCTACGGACAAGGCTGCTGTAAGTCCCGTGCCTGGCTGTGCCCATTCATACTTCCCAGCCCCCCCACCCCCACCCCCTGCCCGGGAGACACATGATGTGGTCATGCCCATTTCACGGATGAGGAAAGCCAGCTGCAGAGAGCTTAAGTCACTTGTCCAGGGCCACACTGCCGGGAAGAGCTACAGCTAGGATGCAAAGTGGGCAGCCTGGCTCCAGAATCCATGCTTGTGTCCCCTACACTCTACTGTCCCTTAACCAAGGACTCCCAGGAGACACGTGCACAGCAGCGCGCACAGCCACAGCTGGACGTACGTGCACAGGGATGTGCATGCTGTACGGAGTGTCTTTTCAAGTGGATCTTTCATCTCCTCACTTTGGAAACGCAGGAGCTCACTTCTCCCTTTCTAATCGACTGAACCACCGAGGTTCAGTCAGGAGGAGGGGTCCCCGTGGAATGCTGCAGGCCCCCCCGGTGGGCCTGAAGTTATCTGGTTCACTGTCTACACCATCAGTGCCCAGCTTTCCTCTGGCAGTGTAGACCTGAATCAAGAAGACTGGAATGTTCATATATTGGAGGGAAAGTCCCCATCATTCTGTGCATTTTGATTTCATAACTAATTCTAGGGATCCTCTCACATTTAGCCCTGCTTATTCCCAGTACTTGGAATGTTCCTCTTGATTGCATCTGTGCTCTTAGAAAAGTGACTGTACAACTTAGAGTCAGGCCCTGACCAGCAGAATCCTTGTCCCATGTGTCGTCAGCAGAGGGCTGGTGAACCCTATTCACCCTGGGGCCCTATTTCCCAAGAGCACAATCCATGTGGGATCTTGACACGAAAAACAGCCTGTCTGAACAGAGGCAACTGACTGATTGTTTCTTGGGGGCTCAGATGAAAGCTGGGAAGTGTGCTCAATTGGAGAGGAGTGTTCTTTTGGTTTAATTAATTACCGATGTGGACATGAGAGGTTGCAAGTTCAGGGCTGACATCACTCAGGCCCTCGGATAAGGAATCTAAGCCAGTGATTTGCTGGCTGCTTAATAGCACCAAGCGCTGCCTTAATGCAAGTCAAGGGCACTGCCAGGCTTTTGATTTGTTGATTAACTTTTTAAGTACTTAAGGTAAAAAGTGACTGTCCTTTCCAATCCTAGTCCACATCTTGCTTTTCAAGGGGCCCTGGGGGATCTGTTTTCCTGCCCTGACGCTGAGGGCCAACCTGGAACTGCACTGGGACTGCAGGCTCCAGCCTTGTAGCTCTGTTTGTTTTGGAGTTCCGTCAAGCAGGGCAGGATGGAACGCTCTACTTGAACCATGAAGATGTCAGGCCCACCCCTCTGACCTTCCTCTGAGCCCAACGGCTCTGATAAGTGGGCAGGCCTTGAGTCTGGAGACCCACAGACACACTTGGATGATTTTACAGAAATCAGCTGGGCAACCTCCTGGTAGAGCTCTGAGCAGCTCCGGAGGGGCCACCTGCCAGTGCCGCAGGCATGGCCAACCGGACCAACGCCTCTACCGCATACTACAGCTACGAATACTATCTGGACTACTTGGACCTCATTCCCGTGGATGAGAAGAAGCTGAAAGCCAACAAACGTGAGTCCCGAACTGGGAAAGCTGGCCAGGCAGAGGCTGGGGTTTGGCCCAAATGACTTTTCTCCATTCACTTAAGAACTACAACAGATGTCACCGGGAAGCCAGAACATGACTTGAGCTCGTGGATATAAGGGAATGGGGGGTGTATCTGTTATCTTCTGTAATAAGTTTGGAAGTAACCTCCTGAGAAACTAAGACACTTTGGGAGCAGAATCTACTGGTAAGATAGATTTCTTGATAGAGTTAGATTTGTCTGGGATTCCAATAAGCTAGATGAGTTTCTGCAAATTGCAGATTTCACGTTTTCTGTTGTCTCTATACAGATGTGGGAGAGAGTTACTGTGTCCACTCCTAAGATGTGTGACTTACTAATTCTTATTAAAATACCCACCAGTGTTTCATCTTCACAGTCTCAGAAAAGACAACCAGACAAGTAAACATTCTTTTCCTCCTTGCCCCTGCCCAGTCTTTATCTCTTGCGTAACTTGGTACTTTGTCAGCAATCTCCTCTGATTATTCCAGCTAGTCAGTCAAGATAATGAGTTAACTGAGTGAATGAACATGAAAAACAAAACAAAACACAAACAAAGTCTCAGTTTCAGGAGCCCATCCTCTCTGCCTATTCTGAAGTCCCTTGCGTTCCTTGGGATTTCACTACCATCACACACTATGTCCTTCAAAAAATGAACGCAGTCCTTAGAAGGAACCGATGTTTCTCGTATGAAAAGAAAGATAGTCTGTTACACACCAGCTCAAAACTGAAAAACTCGGATGGTATCATTTAATAAAAGGAGGCATATCCCTGGCAGGGCCCTTGGGGAAAGTGCTATAGAATGTCTGGTTAGGAAGTGTTCCTGTTTCCTGTTTCATTTACAACTAACTTGCAAAGGCTGAGGACTTCTGTTTCATGTTTGCTGAGGACTTCCTGTATCCCTGGCACTGTAGCAAAACCTCTGGAGGGAAAATGATTTGGCATGTGTTTTCTGATACAAGGTATATAATCATGACATTAAAATGCAGATTTCTTTTCACCTAGGACTCACAGTAAGGAAGACATATAGTAATAGGGAGAAAGTGGCAGATTTGAAATAAAAGCCCACATAAGTACATTATCAAAAGTTCAGAACTTCGGGACACATATTGATCTGGACAACATGTAGATCTGCATTCAGGAAAGACTTTTTGAAATTAACATGAATTAAATAAAATTCTGGCTCAGCTTCAGACACTCCTGTCCTTTTGTGTGCCAGACACCCCTCTCAGCCACCACCTGGGCTCCAAAGAGTCTCCCAGCTGCTTTGGGTGGGAGGACCGTTTGCAACTCTAGAGATTTAGAACCCGTGATCTCAGTCCTTTGCCCTTCCCCCCTTCCCCACAAACAACTTCCATTTCTGACGAAGACGGCTGGTGTTCTCTAAATTGTGTATGAGGTTTGAGATGTTCTTTCCTGCACACTTGAACTAGAGTTGGAAGTTTACAACCTGGGGAGCTAGAAATGAGGTCAAATAAGAAATTCCTCCTCAAACTCCCAAACCCAGTAAAGATGATCTCAGTGAGGAATCTTACCAGAGAGACAAGTCACTGCCTTGCCACCCTCCAGACAAGCTAGATGTTGGGGGCTTTTGACTCCTACAGGGGGAAGCCAGTTGCTGGGTCATCACTCCCATGAAGAGTAAACATCGATTGGTATTTTCTTTCTTTTTTTTTTTTCGCGGTACTCGGGCCTCTCACTGTTGTGGCCTCTCCCGTTGCGGAGCACAGGCTCCGGACACGCAGGCTCAGCGGCCATGGCTCACGGGCCCAGCCGCTCCGCGGCATGTGGGATCCTCCCAGACCGGGGCACGAACCCGTGTCCCCTGCATCGGCAGGCAGACTCTCAACCACTGCGCCACCAGGGAAGCTCTCGACTGGTATTTTCATAGCAAGGATTCAAGTTATGCATCTTAGGGGACTGCCAAAATAACTCTCCCATATCTGCATACAGACAATAGAAAACATGATATCTACAATTTGAAGAAACTCACCCAGCTTATTGGAACCCCAAACAAATAAATTAAACTCTATCAAGAAATCCATCTTAAGGAAATTCCCTGGTGGTCCAGTGGTTAGGACTCGGCGCTTTCACTGCTGAGGGCACCAGGTTCGATCCCTGGTCGGGGAACTAAGATCCCACAAGCCACGTGGTGGTGTGGCCAAAAATTAATTAACTAATTAAAAACATAAAATAAAAAAAATTTTAAATCTCATTTATTTAAAAAAATCCATCTTAAAAGAATATTCTGTCTCAAAAGTGTCCTAGTGTCTTAGAAAGTTAACTCCAGATTTATTACAATGGATATCAGATACCATTTGATACCCAACCCCTAGGTATCAGGAAGCTTTGACACCCACAGGGAAAGGTGCTCCTTCTGGGATCCTTTATTCCTGTGTGTGTCTCACATATCCCAGGCTTCATGTCTTATCTGAATTTAATTTCTAATGTCTCTGGAAAAGAATTTTGGGGCTAGGCAAAAATCCCTGTCCCACCAGGGTGTTTATGCCCTGAATAGATTAATTGTCTTGTTTTTTCTGGGTGACCAGCCATGGGGCTGTGGCTACGTCAGGGCTAGGTGCATGGACTCCCAAGCCTGTCCGCTGTAGTTCACATCTGAGCTCTGCTACTTACTAGCTCCGTGATCGTGGGCAAATAAGTTAGCAAGGCCAGGCCAGATTCAGGAGGAGGGAATTAGATGGGTTTTAGTGGGAGAAGCATTAAAAATTGGAGGCAGTCTTCAATTCACAATAAACAACAAAAATATGGCAGATGGCAAGATGTGCTCCACAGAAAAATCAAATAGGAAGGGTGGCTAGGAGAGCTGGGGCCCAAGGAAGGGTTGACACCCTGACTAGGGTGGTAGGTAAAGGCCTCTCCAAGGTGACCTGTGAAGAGGTGAGAGATCAAGCCTTGAGGATGTCTTGGGAAGGAGTCTTTTAAGCAGCAAGAATACCAAGGGCAAAGGCTCTGAGGGAGGGGAGCGCCTGGTGTATTCCAGGAATGACAAAGAGACTGCAGTGACTATTCCCGTATATTTTTGGAAACTACTTTGGAAATATCATTTTTCTTTTAAAATGGAAACCACTTTATTATTTCATAAGTCAACACAACCCATCCATCAACAAGAGCAAAAATAATAGAAATATATGGGCAATCGATATGTAAAGACAATAACAGAAGGAACTCAGATGGCCAAGGAACATGAGGAAATGCTCAATGTCAAAAGTCATCAGGGAAATGCACTGGGAAAGAACAATCAGATACCATTTCCCACCCACTGGATCAGCAAAAATTAAAAGGTTGGTATTTCAAGTGTTGGAGTAAGAAGTACAGAAATTAGTGTTGTCAAATGCCGCTGATGGGAGGAAATCTGGGTTCACCATTTGGGAGAGCACCTTGGCAAGGACCAGAGACGTTGCAGATGTTCACAGGCATCATTCAGCATCCCTCTCCCAGGCATCCACCTCGGGAGATGCTTGCATGTGTCCACAAGGATGCATGTATTTCGATGCTCACTGCAGCACTGTATGTCGTAGGCAGAAACAGGAGATGGGATAAATAAATGATGGTGTGTTACTATGACCACTTTTTTTTTTTTTTTTTTTTTTTTTTTTGCGGTACGCGGGCCTCTCACTGTTGTGGCCTCTCCCGTTGCAGAGCACAGGCTCCGGACGTGCAGGCTCAGCAGCCATGGCTCACGGGCCCAGCCGCTCCGCAATATGTGGGATCTTCCCGGACCGGGGCACGAACCTGTGTCCCCTGCATTGGCAGGAGGACTCTTAACCACTGCGCCACCAGGGAGGCCCTGACCACGTTTTTAAAATATATTTTTTAAAGGTTGATATGCTCCTTAGTAAATTACTTCACTCTACCAGTCAGAAAAAAAATCAGTGTTAACATTTCAGTGCCTAGCCAATTAGGGTTGTTCTGTGTCTGTATCCTCATGTGCACACAGACACATACACATGTGCATGCATGGACATACACACACACCTATACATCCACATACAATTGCACTCCTACTTTGTGTGCTGTTTTGTAATAACTCCTGCCTGGAGCTGCTGAGGGGAAACTGAGAACTCCCTTGGGTCCCCTCTCTCCTCCCTGGGCCTGTCTGTAACTGTATGAAGCTGGGTCCAGTGGATGGGAAAGTGGACATCCTCTCCTATGGATGCTCAGCAGAGCTCAGGTGGGGAGGACAGGGCGCTGAGCTTGTGGGAAGTTGTGTTATCAGCTGGTGACCATGACTCCATTTTCTGGTCCCTTTGGAAAACATCAACCTACAAGCTTATCTTCTTCTTTCCCCTGGTTTCGGTCTCTCTCCATCTTCACTTCCATCTCCTCAACCTCTTCTTTCTCTTGCTTCACTCTCCTGAGGGCAACCAACCTTCTAGGTTTGCCCAGGACTGTCCCATGGATGCATATTGAGAAACCCAGGCACATCGGATGGTCACCTTAATTCTCCTCTCCTTCCTCAAGCCCCACAAACATAGGAACAGGGCTGCCACTAACCTCCATGGTAGAGAAAATTAGAAAAAAAGCCTCCTCCTTTGGGCACACAGCTAATCACAACCCATTCAGGTGGGGTCCCTTGAGCAGTGTGCAGCCTGTGTAACTATTCATGGCGTCCTTGCATAGGAGGGACTGCAGGCTCAACCATGTGCCCTTTGGTCATTTCCCTGCCCCTGCCTTCCCCAATAGGTCTACGCCCCCTTTTCCTCCTGCTAGTCCCTCTGAAATTAGGCGCTGTCAATTTTGTTTTCAATCTTTTCAAAGACATCCACTTCTGCACCAGACCAGAAACACTCCATACCTTTTCCCACCTTCTGGCCATTGCTCATGATTAAGTCAACAATCAAAATTCTGTACTATCCATTACACGTCAGACAGTTGTATGGGAGCTGGAGGTATAAAAGCAAATTGACTAACTCCACGTCCTGTTTTATTCAACAACTGTTTTATTTTATTACCACGTTGATCTATTTTGTGCTGATGTATTTCCAAGTAGGTTAGAGACCTCATGACACTCCTCCAGCAAATTTAGGCAACTATTAAAAGTTAGGCCATCACAGTACATCTAAACTCTTCAACAATTATTTCTTAGTATCATCTAATCTCCGGTCTATATGCAAATTTTCCCAGTTCCCCCCAATTGTGCATGAGAGTTATTTTGTCCACTCCATGCTGATGAGCTGTGTCTGGTCCCTGGAGTCTCTCTTAGTCTAGACCAGACCCTTTTTGTAGATGACACTGGCTCGAGGAAGAGATCAAGCAGGTCACTCTGTTTATCCTCAACCCTCCGGTCAAGTGGGAGATACTGATCAGTAATAAATGTTTATTCAGTTAATGGTGTTAGGCTGGAGATTTGGGAAAGTTGCCCACAGAGCACAGAGAAGGACACCCCTGGGGAGAAGTAAGAGGTGAAGGAAGGCTTCCCAGGGAAGATGTGGCAAAGCTGAGTCCAAAAAATTGATGAGAATTTGCCTGCTACTCAGGGCGCGGGCACAGGGTAGAGAACAGTTACACTCCTGTATATAAAAGATGTGCTTCCGGGAGGGTGTTTTGGGAAGAGTGACAAAGGATGAGCTCCAGATCCCCGGGGGCCAGATTCTTGCAGGCCAGCCTGGGAGGATCCCTGTAAACTGCAGGGAGTCATTTAAAATTGTAAGCAGGGAAGAGACAAGGGCCGATTTTCTTGCTAAGAAAATGGTTCTGGTGAACATATAAATGTGAGGGTCAGTAGGGTAGTGGTGACACGTGGGCAGGAAACAGCCATGTGCTGGGGCCGGAAGCATAAAGTTGAAAAGATCCCTACCCTTAGGAGTTCACAGTATAGGAGGGAGTGGCCGCATAAATGAACGAATGAGCGTGCTCCGGTGTTACAGCCATGGGAATAGAAGTACGTGAGGCTCAGAGAGGCCAAGTGGCTTACTTAATGTCACCCAGCTGACTAGTCACAGAGCCAGGACCTAAATTCCAGCTCTGATGCCTCAGGACTCTTCCCAGGACACTTGTCATGATCAGGAGGCAGATTCTCACCCGGATGTCAGATCCAGCAGAGCAGGAACCTTTGTCCACCTTTCTCTCTCTCTCTCTCCCGAGCTCCTAAATAGTGCCTAGCACACAGTAGGCACACAATAGCTGTTTGCTGAATGAATGAATAAACTAATGTGAAGTAGGCGGCTCTTGCACACATTATTAATTTTTATGATGAATATTTGCACCAATTATCAATTTATTGCCTCTCAGCTCTGAATGCGCCCTTCAAACTAGGCTCTGTGATCAAAGGTGGAATTTTCTTTAAAGTGAGCACGTGTTAGGCTTTCTCAGGAGAGGGCTCTGGAGGGCACCGCTGGAGCACCAGGGTTGGGGGTTCAGCAGTGAGGGCGTGGGGACGTCTGGGGGAACTAGCCCTGGTCCCTGGCCCAGAACACCGTCTCCCTGAGATCTTGCAGCCTCGGGTGTGGCAATAACCTCTCTGCAGCCATGTAGACAAAGAAACCAAAGCCCCCGGGGAAACCTGTGGTCGGTGGGGGAGGCGCCACAACTCCTCCATCTTCCTCCCTTCCCCCTCAACACCCCCACCCCCCCGACACACACACACACCAGGCCTCCAGAGGGCTCTCCATGGTTTGTCCAGCAGCTCCAGGCAAGCTCAGGCCCGGCTGAACGACCCAACCCCTCTGCCATCCAGTGGCCAAACCACATCTCCTCCAGGGAGGTCTGAACCCCTTCCAAGTTCGTCCTTCCTTGGCGTTATAGGCTGAATTGTGTCCTCCGGCCCCCCACCAAATTCTTATGTTGAGGTTCTAACTCCCAGTACCCCAGAAGGTGACTGTATTTGGAGATCAGACCTTTACAGAGATGATTAAGTTAAAATGAGGTCATTAGGCTGGGCCGTAATCCAGAGCGACTGGTGCCCTTGTAAGAAGAGATTAGAACACAGACACACACAGGGGGATGACCATGGGAGGACCCAGTGAAAGACAGGCCAAGGAGAGAGGCCCCAGAAGAAACCGACCCTGCTGACACTTTGGTCTTGGACCTCCAACCTCCGGAGCTGTGAGAAAATTAATTTCTGTTGTTTAAGTTACCCCAGACACGGTACTTTGTTACAGCAGCCTGTATTAGTCCTTTCAGGCTGCTATAACAAAATACTATAGACTGGGTGGATTATAAACAACAGAAATTTATTTCCCACAGGTCTGCAGGCTGGGAAGTATGCAACAGACACATAGGGAATGCCCTGGATTGTCCCCATGGACTCGAGGGCAGGGCACCCTCTCCTACAGGATGAGGGTCCTGGGGGACTCCAAATACTATCTACTGTCTCTAAAGAAAATTCCTTAGAGCTAAGCATCACCCAGTCAGAGTTTAAGTAGTCAAGCCCTGTCTTAGTCTCCTTGGGCTGCTATAACAAACTATCACAGGCTGGCTTAAGTAACAGACATTTATTTCTCACAGTTCTGGAGGCTGGAAGTCCAAGATCAATGTGGCAGTAGAGTCTCTGCCTGGTGAGGACTTGCTTCCTGGCTTGTAGACGGCCACCTTCTCTTTGTCTGCTCACAGGGCCTTTCCTTGGTGCAAATGGTGAAAGAGTGTATGTGTGTCTCTTTCTCTTCTTATGAGGTCGCCAATCCTAATGAGGGCTCCACCCTCATGACCTCCTCTAACCCTAATTACCTCTCAAAGGCCCCACGTCCAGAAATCATCACACTGGGGATTAGGGCTTCCACATATGAATGGTGGGGAGGAGACACAAACATTCAGTCTATAGTGGCACCTTTGTCTTGGCCATCAGCTGAAGCAGACAGAGAGAATTCACTCTGCACATCCTGCCTCCTAGATATATTTCAAATCAGATCTGGCTGTGCATGCTGTTTTGTACCCTGCTCTTACTGACCTCACAGTATTTTGTTTTCCCATGTTGTTAAATATTCTTTCACAAAAATTTTGCCAATAGCTGCATGGTGTTCTAGAAATATGTATCTTTGAACATACAGAATGTTTCCAGAATTTTGCTCTTACAAGCAGTGGCCTTGGGGAGAGAAGAACTTCTGCCACTGTTGTGTGTTAAGTAAAGATGTCTCGCCTATTTTTGTCCTTAGTATTTGAATTCAAAAAAGTTCACTAAAAAAGAAAAAGCCTAAAAAGTGCAAAAGCAGAAATCTCCCTCATCCAATCTCTGTGCTCCCGTTATCACTGTGTCACTTTTGTTTTCTGCGATGATCAGCAAAAGGCAGCATTGGGCAGTCTCAGGGATGCTCTGTTACTTGGCTTCGAAGGTACGGTAAGGTAAGCGTGAGTCCAGGTGAGGGTGGACAGAGGTCAACCACAGCAAGCAGGTGACCTCCTTTGCTGACCAATGTGACTTTCTCTGCCTGCCAGTTCCTCTGGGCTGGATCGCCAACCCAGTCAAACAAATCAGAAAGCATCCTATCCCAGGTCTCTGCAGGGGTGCACATCAAAGACAGAAAGATGCTGGGAATGCTTTGGGCAAAGAGGCAAAGCTCTCGCTCAGATCGTCTCACTAGAAGGTCACCTAGGGTGGCTGGTAGGCATGGCGAAGTCCAGGCTGGGTTCAACTCCTATGTCAAGTAGAGAAGACAAAAATAGAAGAAAAAATCCCCGAGCTCATGTGTTAACCTAACAAGCAGGAAGGAATTTAAGATTTTTGTGTTCATGCCCAGACAGTGCAATTTATTCCACCATGGTTGGGCAGATAATTGGAAACGTCTAGGGATTTAGATATATTTTTATGAGCACTCAGTGCTCACTTGAAGGCTGTGGGTTGCCCTTTCCCAGGATGGCTTAAAGGCTGGTGTGATTCTGTTACAGGGACATCACAAGGATTGTTAGCCTTGTGATTTTTCAGACGTGGCTTCTGTTTCACGGAAAGGTTAAGAATCTTCCCAACACCGTCAGAAAGGTGGAAAATGCAAATCTGTTTCCTGAGACCCTGCCTGAACAGACTGATTACACGTTTGATCTTCTATTTGTTCCCTTTTCAGCAGCTAAGCTTAGGAGAAAAAAGCAGTCCCATATTCCAGTCTTACAGCAACCATACAGATTATTTTAATACCATGAGTCTCCAGATACTACTCAAGTACTCCCTTGCAGGGAGCAGTGAGATGAATTGATTTTCCTTGGGTAGTGTCTGGCTTTACTGCTGTATTATTTACTTCTCAGGTCAATATGTCTTCTTCGTTTAATTAGGGGTTAGGAAGAATTTGTCATGGCCCATATTGACTTCTGCTGATGCACTGCCTCTGGCGGCTGCAATAATAAGGAAGTCTGGTAAGCTGGGATGAAGTGAGAGAGTGGCATGGACATATAGACACTACCAAATGTAAAATAGAGAGCTAGTGGGAAGCAGACGCATAGCACAGGGAGATCAGCTCGGTGCTTTGTGACCACCTAGAGGGGTGGAATAGGGAGTGTGGGAGGGAGACGCAAGAGGGAGGAGATATGGGGATATATGTGTATGTATAGCTGATTCACTTTGTTATACAGCAGAAACAAACACACCATTGTAAAGCAATTAGACTCCAATAAAGATGTGAAAAAATAAATAATAATAAGGCAGTCTGTTCATCTGCTTCTCTGACAGCTAGGAAAGGAAGAACAAAAACACACCACTAACCAATCTCTTCGGAACACAATGCATAGATTTCAGGGTAAAGATTGAACAAAGGACCTATATATAACTCTTCTCTTTTGGTCAGAGGGATCAAGTTCAGGTTACAACTTTAATTATGATGTTTAAGTCTTCAGCAAATGGTCAGTCCCATGGACATGACGTAAGCAGTGAAAGTGATTTTTAAACAAAGATATGAGTATGTTTACCTTGGAACAAATTTCCCATCTAGCTAGCCCCATGTGGAACTGCCAAACTTGAATGAGTCTGTCATTGCTCAAAAACTGCTTGGAACTCTTACTTTGGAAATGACTTTGGTGGCCATGACACATTCTATGAAATGCCCACAGAGATAAATTATGTATTTCTTTGGAGAGTGGATTTGCTTCTGGGAAATAGTTAAGAATCACCCAGAAACCAATCAGGTGAATGGACTTAAGCTGACTGATACCAGCTGGTTGTCAAAAATAAAATATCTCATAAGGTAGCAAAATTGGTGTGTGTGTGTGTGTGTGTGTGTGTGTGTGTGTGTCCTTCAAGGTAATTGCAAAAGAAGAATTTATAAATGTTTGATCATCGTATGTATTTTAGGAAAATTTAGATGACTCTGTGGTAGAGAGCGGATGATTATTTTGAAGGTCCGCCTTCATTTGGATTTGTCAGTTTTGATACGTTCATTTAAAAAGTCCATTTTTTTATAGATTCAATAGAGAAAATTGGTTAAATTAACAGAGTTCCAGATAAAACAGATGTTGATTTCTCTTTCATGTACAAGTTTGAAGGATGGGATGGTAGGTCAGCTCCATGAAATCTTCAAGAAGTGGCTTTGTTGTAGCTCATATCTCTGCCATCCCTGCCATCCAAGCCTGGCTCTAGCCATCACATCCATGTTCTGGGCAACAAAATGGAGTAAGGGCATAAGAAGGGACATGGGTTTTAGAAATCCAGCCATCTCTGCAGAAGGACTCCTAGAAGCTGTCCTGTAACTGCTCCACTCACATCTCATTGGCCAGAACCTTGTCTCATGACCCTACTAACTGAAAGGGAGGCTGGGAAATGTAGTCTTCATGCCAGGAAGCCACGTGACCTGCTAAAAGAGGGGTTCTATTACTATGGAAGCATGCGAAAGCAAACATTAGGATTGACAGCCAGCAGTCTATGCTACAATTACCTTCACTCATAGCTTACATTGTAGTGAGCTTGAAGGATGCTGTGATATTACTTGCCACAAAGCCCTTGTAACTGAAATAATATTAGTTCTATTTATACCTTGGTTCATGACCATTAAACAAGGAATCGTGCCATGTACATTGCATATACATATTAGTTTATTTAATTTGCCTAACAGCCAAAAAACACATACTGTTATCCCCATTTAACAGATAAGGAGTTTATCTGTTAATAAATTTAGAGATGTAAAAATCTCAGATTGCCTGAGATCAAACAGCTAGGAAATGACCAAGTCAGAATTTGTTAGCCTCCAGAGCCTAGGCCCTTAACCCTGTTATTATTCCCCAAGAAGGGAAAACCCTTGGGGTTAATTTTATTCTAGGACCTTGGAGAAGAGGGAAGGGAAGGGGAGATTTCCGTGGCCGGACCAGTTTCATGGTCAAGCCAGCCTGGCGCTCCTTGTTGTAAAGACAAGCCCACGGATGGTTAAACATTTCCAACACGGGGGAATGACAGCTCTCACCCTTGGTACAAAATGTTCTCTCAAGCACTTAGGCAGAACCTTCAGGAAGAAGAGGAAAAAACCCTATTTTCTTGGCTGCCTTTTTCAACGGAACACGATGAAATAGAATACAGTACAGGAAACAGCTAGTGGCTACTGTTTGCCTTTTTGGTCTGGCGAAATTAAAATTTCACTTCTCTGAAGACACTGTGTTCTGGGAGCGGTAACATCTCATTTCCTGCTCAGCATCTGGAGATAATGACCAAGGGCTGGGACAGACAGTGTGAGCCTGGGAGAGGGGAGGGGGGTGTCTCAACTGCTCAGGGTGGAAGCTGTTTTCTTAGAGGCTCTGACGGAACTTACTTGGGTGCCAAAGACCTCAAATCCTGCATTACTTTTATGAAAGTAAAAGAGCGTTAGTGTCTGCAGACATCTGAAAGTTCCTTATACAATAAAAATCCCAAACCATATTTTCTGAAAACATGCATACTCTTATACTTTGAGGGTTATACAATAAATGGTGACTCTTTGGGACAGAGTTGAACCGAAGCAGATATTGTGGAATAATACACAGTGAGCAGGCAAGGAACACTAAGAAAGTCAGAGGCTTCTTTTCTTTTTTTTTTTTTTTTTTTTGCGGTACGCAGGCCTCTCACTGTTGTGGCCTCCCCCGTTGCGGAGCACAGGCTCCGGACGCGCAGGCCCAGCGGCCATGGCTCACGGGCCCAGCCGCTCCGTGGCATGTGGGATCTTCCCAGACCGGGGCACGAACCTGTGTCCCCTGCATCGGCAGGCGGACTCTCAATCACTGTGTCACCAGGGAAGCCCCAGAGGCTTCTTTTGATTGACATATACACACTACTGTATATGAAATAGATAACTAATAAGAACCTACCGTACAGCACAGGAAACTCTACTCAATACTCTGTAATGGGGGCTTCCCTGGTGGCGCAGTGGTTGAGAGTCCGCCTGCTGATGCAGGGGACACGGGTTCGTGCCCCAGTCCGGGAAGATCCCACATGCCGCGGAGCGGCTGGGCCCGTGAGCCATGGCCGCTGGGCCTGTGCGTCTGGAGCCTGTGCTCTGCAACGGGAGAGGTCACAACAGTGAGAGGCCCGCGTACCACAAAAATAAATAAATACTCTGTAATGGCCTATATGGGAAAAGAATCTAAAGAAAAGAGTGGATATATGTATACGTACAACTGATTCACTTTGTTGTATACCTGAAACTAACACAACATTGTAAATCAACTATACTCCAATAAAAATTTTTTTAAAAAGTCCTTAAGCTTAAGACAGATGGCAACCACCTCGTTTCCTATTTCCCAGGAGCCCATACGTCCCCTTCAACAGTTTGTTGCTCTAGGGCACCCCCAGCGGTTTCTCAGGTCAGGGACAGAAAGCAGGGAGGATGTGAGAGTCAGCCTGGGGGGCTTCGCTGTCCTTGCCTGTCTTCAGTGTGAGTGCCAAGTTGCTGATGCATTACTAGGTGGTGGAGGTCCATGACTCCTTTTGCAAATACTGCATCTTTTCCTCATCACCTATTTTTGACACTTTTAGGACCTAAAATCAACTCTTACAAGGTCTCAGTTCCTCCCTCTGCCTGTCTTGGATCATAGAGGGCAGAGGCAACGATCTTTACTGAATTACTATTATTTACCCCACGACTGACTCATAGATCTCTAATCCTCCATTCATTCATTCAGTTATTTGTTCATTTGTTCACCCATTTATAAACATCTTTTCATTTGAATCCATCACAAGGACATCTTTTGTTTGAACAGAATCCAACAGAAGGCAGGGCAGGGCTAGCACAGGCAGTGCAGCAGGAGTGCCGAGGAGGAGGCTGGGGGAGAGATGCAGCATCCTGAAGGGGGTCAGCGATTTCTGGTGGGCTAGGTTGGCCCCCTCTGAATCCTTAACAGCCCCCAGCAAAGCCTGGCTCCTGTACGTGCTTAATACACGCGTGTTGATTACCATCCTTCAGTGGCTTCCTTTGGTCACACATGTAGGTGCCTAGCATATCCTGGTCTGGGGCATCTTGTCCTGGGGGCATGAGTGTGTCTGGGATAAGATACTTGCAGACACTTATTATGAGCCTGGTACTCTGTGCCCAGAGCTAAAGACAACCCCCACGAGAAACTATACCCCAGCAGTTCCCTAGCAACTTGCCGAAAGTTCCAGACCCTGAGTCTCAGAGAAAGGAACCTCCTGGCCTGCCAGGTTCTACCCAGGGCCCAGAAGAGACTAAGCATCTTTCCTGTTTTCCCTATGTCCTTTCACCTCCGGCCACAGATACAGCCAGAGTAGTGGCTGCAATAGTGCTTTTTCCTCCTGCCACTGCCCCACAGCTGGGCCTGTCCCTCGGAAAGAAAGGGACAAGCTCTTTCCACCTCTAGCAGGCTGGCCGTGGCAGGCCTTGGGTGACAACTCCACAGCAGGAAGGGCCTGGCCCGTCATGCGGCAGGCTGGCACAGTGGCCTAGCGCACATCCTTTTTTCTAAGTCTCTGATCTTGGGGTCTTTGAAGCTGTCCCTAACCAGGCTGGTAGGGGCTGCCGCCCTCACAGGGGAGGGGAGGCCGTCTTGCCACGAGAAGTTGCTCACAGCTCTTTCTTCTCCCTCCGCAGAGGAAGGGAGGAGGGGAAATCCGTTCTCTGAGCATCAGTAGCAGCCGAAAAAGCAAACCCATGAGGTGTCACCCAACTTCATTTACTGTGTTTTCCCCTCAGGAAGCCCCCTACACTCACCCAGAGGCCCGTGGCCCTGGGAAAACGCCAGGTCCCTGCTGTTGACCGTTTCCTTCCCAAGGTTGTCATTAATGGAAAAATCTGCCCCTGTACCTCCACCCCCCCATCACAGCCGAGAAGACTTAGCCCCAGAGCCCCATCCCCAGCACATGCGGGCCCTCGCTTCCCGGGGCCCTGTGACATCACACTGATGCGTGTCCACCTCCCACAGATTCAATCGTCATCGCCTTCTGGGTGAGCCTGGCAGCTTTCGTGGTGTTCCTGTTCCTGCTGCTGCTGTCCATGTCCTGGCCAGCCTCCCAGCACACGAGGAAAGTAAGGACAGGCGGAGGTATGTGGTAAGTGGCCACCTGAGGGGCTAAATAGGGGGTGTCTGTATGTCCCAGGTGGAATATTATTTGGCCATAAAAAGGAATAAAGCCCTGATTCATGCCACAACGTGGATAACCCTTGGAAACACTGTGCTGCGTGAAAGAGGTGAGGCACCGAAGACCACACGTGGTGTGATTCCCTGGATGTGAAATGTCTACAAGAGGCAAACCCACAGACAGGAAGCAGACTGGCGGTTGCCCAAGGCTGGGAGAAGGCAGAGTAAGCGGGGCTGACTGCTAAGGGGCACAGGGTTTCTTTGGGGCACGAGGTAACGATTCCAACATGGATTGTGGTGATGGTCACACAACTCAGGGCACGTACTAAAGACCATTGAATTATAAACTTTAAACGGGTGAACTTTGTGGTGTGTAGACTCTAACTCAGTTAAGCTGTTCCAGACCGTGAAGCAGAAGTTAAACTGGAGGTACAATCCATGCGTTCCAAGTAGTAACTAGAGCCGAGCTCGTTGTATGCTAGTTCTCCTGTGCTACGCAATTGGCCTCCCGCATCCAACTTTCCCTTCCAGCTGAATCCACCCAACACAGCCACCGCTGTCCTAAGGACAATGCTTACAAGGGGCCCTATACCACCTCTCTCCCTGCCATAGCTCATGGGACCAGGGTTGAGCAACCAACCCGGAGAGGGCTGGTGCAGGGCTGGCCACTGGCCCTAGAAACATATGGCCTGGCAGGGGAGCTGGGGCCACGAGCCACTGAGGGGGCCAGAGGAAGATGGTGGCTGGGTGCCATTATGGACCAAGAAATCCTGGGGTGTGGGAACCGTGAGTCAGCACAGGCAGCTGGGAGCAGGGAGAGGTGGGCAGAGCCGTTCTGAGAGGAGGGCAAGAGGAGCCTCCAAGCCCCTGAAAGAACCAGCGGGCAGCCCCCCTGCCTGACGGGGTCCCCCTGCCAGTTCCCCGAGGGCCTGTGGATCTGCAGAGTCACAGACCTGCCTGGAGGGGCCTCTGTCTCTCCTACGCCCTCGTCCACCCGCCCTGTCCATAGTGTCTCATGCACCGGGTCTACACACACCAGGTCATTCTGGTTCCCTTGGTCACATGTGGGAGGCGGGGACCAGCTTTCGGGCAATGAAGAAATCCATTCTTTCAGTCTTCAGAACGCACGCTGAAGCCAAGCAGATTTTTACCCCCCAAGAGATCCCCGAGGGACAAACTAATGCAATTGACTTTCTTTTCTACTCTTCTGAGGTGACCTGGAGCAAGCCCTGTGCTAGGGCCAGTTTGCGAGGAGACTCAGCTACCCTCCCAGCGGAAGGTTCCCCGGTCTGGTGAGCACACAGGGGTTTTGCACATCTTCTGGGCTACAGTTTTACAACAGGGCAAAATAGTGACGCTCTTTGCCCTGACTGGCCGCGTGGCTTAGTACAGAAAATGCTCTCTGGGAATTTTGTGACAAGGAATGCTCAGGGCGGCCAAATAGATCCTTAGTTAGATTTAGGAAAGAGAATGCTGAGTTGCTTCCCGAAGAGTCATTCTTTTCATGCTGAAGAAAAAAAAAAAAAAAAAGATTGTGCTAGCCTCACCTGAGTCATCTGGAAGGAGGGCTTAGCGCCCTCGTGCTCCCTTCCTGGCCTTCCTCATTCACGTTCCAATTATAACCACGTTTGAACTAGTTCTCTAGCTTAGACAGCTATCGGGACATGGCCTCAGCTCGTCCTGATCCCCACAAGGCAGTTATCATCCCACTTCACCGATGAAACTAAAGGCAGGCGGGATGCGTCCCGCGCCCCCAGCACCTCGAGTGCAGGAGGGTCCATCTAGGGAGGATGGATTTCTGGCTCAGATACAAGTTGGCGTGAGGTACGGACACGAGATGAGCTGCACTCAGACACGTGGATGGACGGAAGGTCAACCTCCCCCCATCCCATCCCCCCACCGCTGCCTCCGCCAGCTGTGAATCTGTGACGTGAGGTCAGAGGGAAAGCCCCAAGGTCAGGGTCACCATCGAGCACTTCCTCTTCCATTTCTCCACTGTGGTAGCCTTGGTGAGCCAGGCTGAGCCCCACCCCCACTTCCTGGGCCTGCTTCCCTGGCAGAGGGGCTCTCGCCCTGTGACTCTCCCCTGCAGGCTTTGGCCAGGCAGGAGGGTGCAGCAGGGAGTCCCCTCCCCAACCCGGGGAAGGACAGTTCTCCGGGCAGCTTGGATGCCTCCTTCCCTCTGCTCTGTCCGCAGGAACAATGCCCAGCACCACCCAACGTGCCCATGGAGTCTCGGCCTCAACCTCCCTGTCTGTGTGTGGAAGCAACCCCAGCACCAGGGGGCCCCCCAGGGGACCCCGTCGCCTCTACCAAGCTCGGTCGAGGAAGCAGGTGGCGGAGCATCGGGCCCCACCCAGCAGCTGCAGCGGGAGAGTCCCTCCACCTCGGCCCCCTGCCACCCCCAGGGCCACCCTGCTCTCCTCTGGGAACTGGCCCTCGATGGGGACCCGCACGGCACCAGGTGACGCCAGGAACTTCGAGCCCAGTGAGCCTCCCCTGCAGACAGAACCTCTCGATGGCAGAACCAACAGCCCAAACCAGGGCCATTGCTGAGTGAGCCGGGGAACTCAAACCAACCCGGACACGCACGTGCCGTCTGAAAGCCTGTTTACAGGTAGCAGGATGTGCAACTAGGTCAAGAATGACTGTACAAGGGGGCGCAGGTATGCATTTACCCAAGGCTGGCAACAGCCCATCTGGCTGAGGGGGAAGCCCCCAGTATTGCTCATTTTGTTTAGTGCACTTAACCTATTTACTGCTTATGCTTGCTTTGGGAAGGATAGAAAAGTAAAGTATGTATGAATTAAAATTAAAAAATATTCACTGACCTCTACTATGTCACTTTATAGTTTCAGCTATTACTTCTGCAATGTTTTTTTATCAACTCTGAGTTCGCTTGGCTGATCTGCACCTTTTTGTTTGTTTGTTTTGCGGTACGCGGGCCTCTCACTGTTGTGGCCTCTCCCGTTGCGGAGCACAGGCTCCAGACGCGCAGGCTCAGCGGCCATGGCTCACGGGTCCAGCTGCTCCGCAGCATGTGGGATCTTCCCGGACCGGGACACGAACCCATGTCCCCTGCATCGGCAGGCGGACTCTCAACCGCTATGCCACCAGGGAAGCCCTGATCTGCACCTTTTTTAGGACGCCCAGGGAATGCCTGCCAGGTCCCCCTCCATCCCCCACTGACACCCACTGTTACTAAGATGGGGCAGTGTGTGCCCGGCCAGACTCGCTGACTGTGGTCAGGGGACCTGAGCCACACCTCCGACCTCCCCAAGGCCTTTCATACACAGAGCCCAGGGAGGCGTCTCCCCAGACAGGGCAGTCGGGTCCAGCAGGCAAGGCTTAAGCCCAAGTGGCAGGAGGATCCCGTGCTGTGTGACTTCATGTGACCTCTGATCTGAGACCCCCGATGGACCTAGTTCTCTAGTGCCCGACAGCCTGCCCCTGGCAGGGTGCCAGCACCATACCACGAAGCCCATAAACCTCACCCCACCCCATCCCAGGAGACTGAAAAATAATTCTGTAAGGTGAGGGCCAGGCTTGGCCTCGCCAGCCTGGGGGACAGTGGGTTAGAAGGGAAGATGGGGGAAGGGAGACTGATGGGCTCCAGAGATGCAGAAAGAGGGCAGAAAGGACCACATGGGCTTTCCAACTTGAATCTAAGCGTAGGATTCTGGCTTCACGATATTCTAAGAACATTGTTGTGGGTGTTTTGCAGGGGAGGTAAACGCTCCTTGTTTTCTAGACGATGAGCCCCACTTGTGGGAAGGGGACAAATGCACAGAAGCGTTACTCTTGTCTTGGTAAAAATCTTAAGTCATTAAAAAAAAAACCAGAAAAGAGTCTAAACAACACTGGAAGGAGACAAAAGTGTAAATGTTTAAGCTGAAACCAAGCCATTGCCAGTGCTATAAACGTCATATGGGCAAATAAACAGCCACCTCCCAGGTGGCAGACAGGGAATGCGTGTGCTGACATGGCACGAGGGCCCAGCAGGCCCCTGGGCACCTACCTGGGTGTGCAGGAGGGTACATGCAGAGCTTTAAATGATCAGGACCAAATTTTATCTGGGAAACCCATGAAACTTCATATTCAACATTCGTCAGCTACAATATCAATTAATGTAGGAATCTTAAAAGTCAAATCCTGACCTCTGAAATGCAGGTCTCTGTAGAATAAAAATAGCCTGTGATTAAATCAATTAAACAAAACACAAAAACCTAACAAAAATAGACATTTATTAACAAGTTATAAAATTCTAAATCCCCCTTTGAAACAGAATTTTTAAAAATATAGGCTGTCTTTCCAAAGCAGAAGTCAAAACAATTTTATACTTTAAGGATTTAGTGTAACATCCTTTTTATTTACTAAAATAATTTAACACAACACTGGCAGGGCTTATTTATTCAAAAAGTTACACAAAGCTTTGTTTTAAAGCCTTAAGGCAAACTTTAAACGTCTCTCTTCTTGCTCTTCTGTCTGACATATCTCTGGACACTTCAGCTTTAAAGTCCATGAATCCCTTAAGCACTCAGAAGCGCCACCTCGATTTGTGGTATTTCTTTGAGGAACAATGAGCCCCTAAGAGGAAGGGTCTGCGCTGACTGGGGCTCATGGCCCGAAGGTCCCCAAGCCCACTGTAACCCTGACTGCTTCGCACACGTGGTCCCTTGAGCTTATTATTTATCAGTCAGTTAAATGAAGCCAACTTTTCCTGTCAGGACACCTGGTCAACATTCAGAGCTTGTCATCTCACAGGCCTTCCATGGAAACCCTTGACTCAACCTGACTCCTAGAGCCTGGAGCCGGAAGCGCCAGCCGCAGGGGGTTAAGTGTCAGGGATCGCGGCCGCGATGTCCTTGCAGAGCCTGACGATGGCCTCCTCGTCACCACCTTCCACGTCCTCCGAGGCGTCGAGGACCATCCGGACGTGGGTCAAGAGGGTGTCTGGCCGCTGGGCCCCCAGCCAGACGTCCTTAATGTACAGAGACACCAGGAACACAGCAGTGGCTGAGGAAAGGGACAAGGCCATTAGAACGCAATCCGGTCAGTCGGAAAACAAGTCACCCGCCCACATGCACAGGGGCCCGGGGCTGTGCGAAGCCCCAGATGGCAGTGAGCGTCCACTGCCATAAATTAATTCCACCTTTGCTTGACTTCTAGGTTAACCTTTCTTGTTCATTTTAAAATTATCTTTTCATGTGATGAATGAATGTGTGTGAAATGTAAAAAAAAAGTTACTACAAGTCAAGCCTCTTCCTTGGTGCTGACCACCCAGGCCGAGAACCACAACCGAAGTTTGGGAGGAGCGGCCTGAGTCACTTCCCATCATCACCTCAGTGGCACAGGTGAGAAGGTTTACAGGCCCAGACTCAACTCCCCGACTGCGGCCACAGGAGAGGGCAGGGCACCCCGGTTACCAGGTGAGCTCACCTGCCGCGCTGTGGGACCGCCCCCTTCCCTGCTCCCCGTCGTGTCCCCCATCCCTCAGTGAAGGGTCCACCCTCCCGGATGGAGGAGCCACATGGTCACAGCCTCCCTCCTGTCCTCCTACAGCCTTTGCTGTTCCCTCGTCTGTGCAGTCACGCCTTTATTAAGAACCTGCAAAGTGCCAAGCACATAAATTGTGTGACTTGTGTGTTTGTGTGCGCTCTTGTGCACGTGTGCTCGAGTGTACACACACACACACACACACACACACACCTGGCCACGACACGAAACATAACTCTTCATGTGGGTAATAACGGTAGAAACTTAGGGAAGCCACTGCTCTGCAGTAGAGCGTCCCGGTGGGACACAAGGTTGTGACGTGAGCATCTTTCTCCACTGTAAGCAAAAACATCACTAAAGGTTTCTTTCACCTGAAGGCAAAGGCAGAGACTTCCTCTCCCCCTACACTCAGGGTCCCATGGCCCTCTCCGCGATCCCCAGAACCGTGGAGAGAGGCCCCCAAAGGCTCACGACAGGCTCTAAGGAACAGGAGATGCTCCCCACCCCCGGCCCACTCCCGCGTTTCTTCAGCCTCCGACCTGAGCACCAGGCTTACCTCGCGTGGCTGCATCCTCCGCGTTCAGAGAAGAGAGGTGGACGGGCTCGAGCATCGGCCAGTAGGGGCTCCCGGCGGGGCCGCGGGCCGCCCCCAGCTGCAGCATGACGGCGTTGAAGAGGCCGGCCACGCTCTGCTCGGTCCCCGCCAGCCCCTCAGCGCCGCAGAACCGGCTGTACAGCCTGAACACGCCGCTCGCCACGGCGCTGTCCTGAAGGAGGTCGGCCACGACCGCCGGCCGTGGCAAGATGCGGCTCCTGAGCCAGCCCAGGAGGCCCGCCGTCTCCGCCCGACTGAGCGGGCTCGCGGCCGCGGAGCGCAGCACCCAGCCGGCCACCAGGACGGTGACGGCGCCCACGGGGCCTGGGCCTTCGCTCTCAGGTTCGGGGTCAGGAAACGCGGGCCCCCAGTGGGTCAGGATGGACCTCAGGAGACCCCTGCACGCCTCCAAGGTGGATGCCGGCAGCTCAGGGTCCACCGCCTCCTCGGCCTCCCCAGGCCTCCGCTTCCGGCCCCGGGGGCCTTTGGCTCGGGCTGGCCCAACTGGCTTGTTCTTATCCTTGAGCATTTCTGTCTCACACACACACGTGTGCGTGTACACACACGCACAACACACGCACACGCACACATACACACACGCGCGCACACACACGTATACGCACACACACATACACGCACAGGTGCGCGCACACACATACGCACATGCACACACACGCACGCACGCACACACACACACAGAGGAAAGAGAAAAGGCGGTGAGACTAGTGTTCCGCCCACCCCCAAACACACACACATGCAGATGGTAGGGCGGCCCACGGGCTGTGCCCTCCCGGGACGCGTCCCCACGCTTGGAGCACAGCGAGTGCTCAGTGCTTCCCTGTGACCCGTCGTTACTGTTATCGTAGCAGCCAAGCGCTGGTCAGCGGCAGAGCTGGGACTCAAAGCCGGCCCCCAGCCCCCTCTCGGGCTACAAAGTCGGACAGGCCCTGTCTCTAAGCTGCAGACATGCCGCTCAGGGACGGTAAGACGCCGGCTGCTCCGCGGGGCAGCGAGCACGGCTTGGGGAGCGGGTCCGACACTCACTCAGCAGCTCCCTGACTTGGCATCTCTCCGCGGCGGCTCTCAGGTCCTCCTGGAGCCTGACGTCTCTCTCGACGAGGCTCCACTGGTGCAGGAGGACGAGGGCATCCCTGGTGGACAGCACAGTCTCGTTCACGGTGAAGCGGTTCATGTCCCTGAAGGCCTGCAGCACGGTGGCCCGGTACCTCAGCACGGAGTCCAGTGCCCCGAAGAAGCTGGTGAGCTGGGCGGGGGCCAAGGCGGGCCTGCGGGAGCCAACGCCACGGACTGAGCCAGGGCCACCTCCTCGTCCGGCAGCCCAGGACCTCGTCCTGCGGCTCAGCACACCGTCCACTCACAGCCCGGGCGACCCTTTACAACAGACAAGAGCGTGGAGCCCAGCGCACAGCGCAGGAAACGGGGAGCCCCTCCAGGGGAGGCAGAACGGGGCCCGGAGTCTGAGCTCCACCCTGGGGGCACCGAAAGCGCTCTGGAAACCGGGAGAGCTGGGCAGAGCCTGTGGTGAGGGCGCCAGCTGCCACGCTAAACAGCTCCAGCACCGCCAGTTCCTCTCCGACTCAGGAGCTCTCAGCCTCGGGGGAAAAGGCTCGGCAAAGCCCGGGGACGGCACCACCCACGGCCAAACCTGACTGGTGGGCGCTGCGAAGACGCACATCCCTCCGAGTTCTAAGGAATTTAAAATTCAAAACCATCTGCCTTCCACAATTTTAACATTTATGATCAGTATTCTGAATAAGAATCGGTTCTCAGAGACAACCCCAAAATAAGAAACGGGCGCTCTGGCATGAATCCAACAATTGAATTCAGAACAACAGAAAACCAAGTGCCCTGTCCTTTATCAAGAAAGTTTCATTCTGAGATGACAATCAATCCATTTGCTATCGATCCTCTGGTTTCCATCAGCATACCCCTGTTCCCAAACCAGAAATCTGAGGGCACACGGTGTACTTTCTCTAACACAGTAGAATCTGAGAAGAACTGAGCTCTCCTGAGGAAACCAAGAGTGTAATTCCAAGGGGAAAATACTGACATTTTCAAGGAAATTCATGGATAAGGGAGCCCGTAGGCTAATGAAGGCGGAGGCGAGTTTGGGAACAGCTTAACTTTCCTAGGCTTAGATCATGGAAAATACGTTCTTTCTATAAAACATTTTGAGTGCTCGGATCCAAAACTCCAATAGACGGTTTGCCTGCTAAAAATGACCTGGCACGACAGGCTTTAGGTTTTTCGCGTGTGCTCGGTTCTCACGGTCTTGAAAGGAACCTCCTGAAGTTGACGCGGGAAGACGAGCAGCTGAAGGAGGTTTCCCGGCGTCACCGCAGGGACGGCAGCACCCCCCCCCCCGCCCCAGAGCCCACCTGTGGAGCCGTGACTAAGGGGAGGCCGACAGGTGACCTCCAAGGGGTCGTGGCCAGTGGGGAGGGGCTTACCTCAGGTGCTTCGTGAGCACAAGGAGGACGTGGAGGAACTCGTCGACCAAATGCAGGGCGAGCAGCTTCGGGGGCTCCTGGGACCCAGGCTTGCGAGGAGGCCGCTCCCCTGGCTGCACGCCTCTGTCCCCCAGCGTGGTCACCCACAGCGTGTGCAGCAGGGAGATGAGGCTGCCGAGCAGCTGAGCCTCCAGGAACCTGAAACCACACGTGGGAGAGTCCACTGCCTGTCCCATCCTCTCCTCCCAGTGACGTCTCCCGGAGGGCGTGGGCGGCAACCATGCAGGAGACCGCGACGGCGGTGACCTTCCCGAGTGGCAGACTTCTCCCCTCTCCCCCAACCGTCTATCCTCGCACCTCCCGCTGCAGCCCCCAAAGAGGGGGACGCAGCGTCTGAGTGAACACAGGACGTCTGCTCCAGAAATGCAGCTCCACCCCAGGGCGAGGCCCCAACCCTCCTTTCTAGACAGCCAACCACCTCAGTCCCCACTAAGGGACATTCTGGAGCCGCTGCGGCACCCTAAGAAGAGCCTTCCCGCCCACGAGAACAACTCAACCCTAAAGCATAAAGGTAACAGCCAGGAACAGATAATCGGCCAATGCTGCCTTTAGATATAAGACATCACTTTCTTTCAGAGAAAAATCTTTTAATTCTTTTTAAAAAATGCACAAAAGGAAAAAAAAATACATGAAAGAGCCTGGATGTCCCCAGGCTTATCATCATAGGTAGCTGTCTGAAAGAAAGATCCCTGCCACCAAGGGCTGTCTGCTGAGACAAGGTCTTCATCTTTTCACACAGCCTCAAACTTAGGAGAGTGTTAGGAATCAAAACAGATCACACTATGGACTGAACTGTGTTCCCCGCCCCATTCAGATGCTGAAGCCCTAACCCCAATGGGACTATATTTGGAGGTGGGGCCTTTGGGAAGCCATTAGGCTTAGAAGTCATGAGGATGGAGCCCCTATGATGGGATTAATGTCCTGTAAGAAGAGAAGGAGACCAGAGCTCTCTCATTCTCTCTCCCTGGTCACGTGAGGACACAGTGGGCAGTGTGTCTGCCAGGAAACAAGCTGTCACCAAACCCAACCATGTGGCCCCCTGATCTCGGACTTCCAGCCTCCAGAAGGCGAGAAAATGAAACTGTGTCGTTTGAGCCGCCCGGTGACGGCAGCCCCAGTAACAAGACAAACACCCGCTCCAGCCCTCGACGCTGCTCCGGCACCGGCTCTTCGCGGAGCACCTTGACCCCGGGCGGGAGTGGAGTGCGAACCCACATCACCGCACGAGCGTGCCTCAAACAGGAGTTCCCTGTTTCTGCCTCAGGAAGGGCAGAGACCTTGACACCTCGGATGGGGGACCCCACTCCAGGGGAGGAGCCTGGACCTGGCACAGGAGACGGAAAGGTGGTGTAGAGGATGCTGTTTTGGGAACACAGATTCTCCGGGACACTTCCAGCGGACACGAGACACGGCAGGAGGCACCCCGGTCTCTACGTCACCTCCTTCTGCTTGACGCACAGCACACACACTCTCCTGCTCTCACACACACACACAGAGACACAGACAGAGACAGAGACACAGACACAGTCACACAGACACACACACACAGACACAGATACACACAGAGACACACACACACAGAGACACACACACACACAGACACACAAACACACACGGTGCTTACTTGCTCTCCAGGATGTGTAGGATCCACGTTAAGAGGCTGTAATCCCGCAGGATCTCATAGGCAGATTTGGCATCCCGGGCAGCGTTCTGCAGAATTTCCAAAATCCAATTCTGCAAACCCAAAACAAAAAGTTACTCTTCAGTGGGAAAACCTGACTTACTTGATCCAGGGAACACTTTAAAAAATAGAATGGTATGTTCCAATTACAGGCGGCGGCTGCACCTGACATCTGCTAAGTCTGTAAGGGTGGTGGCCATGGGGGACCACCCTTCCCCACAATGACAGCCAGAGGACACAGATGGCCACAGCGAGCTCGAGCCGGGGGACGCCCACCCGGTAATCCATCACGGCCCGCATCTGGGGCAGCCTGAGTGGGGAGGAGGGCGGACCCATTTCGAGCCCAGCCATGAACTGCCGGTGGCTCATTCATTGCCTTGAGTTTACCCCCTGGAGAGGATAGAAAGCTGGGACTCCCGCTGGAACTGTTAACTGGGGGCTTTAGGGTTCTCACATGATGTAAAAAACAGACATCTACCACACTCGAATTCAGTTTATTCAAACTCACTCCTATTTACCCACATTTTACATGATACCAGAAGCAGAAGCTGACCGGGCTAGAAATTAATCAAAATACGGATGAATTCTCCCAGTTACGTCTCACGCGACACGAGCTCTGGCTCCAGGGGCCGAGCTAATGTGCAGACTCTCTCGTCAGCCGTGAGGCAGGCAGTTCCGACTCGTGACTCATTTTCCCGGCCGAGTTTTGATAACCTGCAGCTTCTGTGCATCGTGAGACATCCTGGTGGCTTGGGCGTGTCTCCAAGCACCTCAATCATTTATGGGGTGACGAGTTTCTAGAGCTCTCAGTCGTTCCAGAGCCACCTGGGTACTCATTACCTCCCTCCCTCTCCACAGGCCCCGCCCCCAGGCCAGGGCACAGGAAGCTAATGTAGAATCGGGAGACCAGGCTGGGTGAGACTCCACGGGGACTTGACTGGCAGGTGGAACCCCGCGCAAGGGCCCAGGCCTCGGTCCCCCAGGAGCGCTGGCCGCCTACCTGGGCCACGTCGTCGCAGAGCGGGCTGCTGAAGAAGGACAGGATGATGTGGAGGACGCCCCGCCTGGCGCAGAGCTCGTAGCAGTACTTGTCCCGCATCCCCTGGCGCAGAAGCCCGAACATCCACTCCCGCTCCGTCTTCTGCTGTAACCCAAGCAACCAAGAAACTATCGTTAAATAAGTGAAGACCTTTTCCCCTGAAAACCCTTCCAACACCAGTACTTTCAACTGGGGGCAAAGGCTGCAGCACGGCTGCCCCCACCCTCCGTTTCTGGGTATGTTATTAAAAATCCTCCATCTCCTCTCTGCTTCCATTTCTCCAGGTCAGGAATAAGGGACCAGGTCAAGTTTACCCAGTGAACTGTGCTCACTCACAGGGGGTGTTCTGTAAAAGCACATTAGTATTCAAGCCAGTGCTTCACCAAGAAAATACAACGAGGATGCCATGACTCGAGGCCTCTGGAGTAGTCTGTGAGGTCTGAGAAGCCACCCAAGAATCAAGGTGTGGAATGGGAAGCGTTTCCACACACAGGCCCGCCTGGCCCACGGCTCCACCCCAGCCCCTGCTCTGTAGCTGACAGTCTCCTCGGGGAAACGTCAGCGCCGTGGCTGAGCATCCCATTTAGGAGCCTTTCCAGGACCCCGAGACCTCAGAGCGTTACCTCGAAGTCCGAGCTGTAGAAGAACTGGTAGAAGCCTGGAACCTTGTTCATGTTCAGGTACTCATGGGACAGCAGGAACTTGTTGACCTTCAAATACATGTGCTCCTCTGTGAACACAAGGAGACAGTCACTCACCAGAGCGCCAACAGGACAGCCCGTGGCCGGCTGGAGTAGTGTAGTAGGGCCCTGGCGGGGTGGGGGGTCAGACATAAACCCCTGCCCCCTCGGGGCTTTCCAATCCTGATCCAGGTTATTAGTTCTCAAGAATTAAAACGCAGTTAAGACACCTTAGTTCTACACAGCACACGGGCTTCTCTTGCAGCCCAGGAACTACGTGAGGATGTCCAGTCCTTCGGAGATGTCACCCCTCCCCGGGCATCAGCCCACTGCCTAAGCTCTAATCAGCTGGTGGGGAGAGTGGGGCCTGGCCACACTTCAGACAGCACAGGGCTAACACCCAGCCCATCAGCCTCCCGCTGAGGCAACTGCCACAGCAAAGGGGGCTCACACGCACCGAGTCACTTGGCTCTTGAATGCAATGGGGCCGACACCTCCTCCCCTGGTCCCAACCCTGGATCACTGATGCTGCCCTGTGCTCCAACACCGACATGAGGTCTGATGTGGGACAGCTTGCCGGTGGGGCACAGACTGGATGGGAGGGAGGCCAAGACCATCCACCTTGACCTCTGCTGGGGTATTTTCACAGAAGAGTTTGTTCCTTTGGAGTCTAAATGGCTAATTACCTTCTTTCCTCCCATAATTTCTAAGGTAAAGAGAAAACCATGTAATAAAAATGATACGGGGGGACTTCCCTGGTGGCGCAGTGGTTAAGAATCCGCCTGCCAACGCAGGGGACACAGGTTCAAGCCCTGGTCTGGGAAGATTCCACGTGCCGCGGAGCAACTAAGCCCGTGCGCCACAACTACTGAGCCTGCGCTTTGGAGCCCGCGAGCCACAACTACTGAAGCCCGTGTGCCTAGAGCCCGTGCTCTGCAACAAGAGAAGCCACTACAATGAGAAGCCTGTGCACCACAACGAAGAGTAGCCCCCGCTCGCCACAACTAGAGAAAGCCCACGTGCAGCAACGAAGACCCGACGCAGCCAAAAATAAAGATATGGAGGAGATGAAAATCAAATCTGAATTCTGGGCTTCCCTGGTGGCGCAGTGGTTAAGAATCCGCCTGCCAATGCAGGGGACACGGGTTCGAGCCCTGGTCTGGGAAGATCCCACATGCCATGGAGCAACTAGGCCCGTGAGCCACAACTACTGAGCCTGCGCGTCTGGAGCCTGCGCTCCGCAACAAGAGAGGCCGCGATAGTGAGAGGCCCGCGCACCGTGATGAAGAGTGGCCCCCGCTCGCCGCAACTGGAGAAAGCCCTCGCACAGAAACGAGGACCCAACGCAGCCAAAAATAAATAAATAAATAAATTGATTAATTAATAAAAAAAAAAAAAAAAAAAAAAAATCTGAATTCTAACAGCAACTTGACTACAGATTGATTGTGGGGCTTGAACAAGCTATTGAACCTTGGGGGCCCCAGCTGGGAGGCTGTCTCCTCATCTAAAAACAACCCTGTGGTCCCTAACGTTATCGACATTCTATGACTTTTCACTAATTACCAAAAAAAAAAAAAGGTCCTATGATAGACTGACTTGTGCTCACACTACCTCAGCAGTGCCCTGCTGTGAGGAACAAAGCAGAGTGTTTTGTGTTCCATGCCCTGGGTGACACCTGCGCTGGGACCCACAGGCCGCTTGTCCTCTAGCTGGTGAGCTACACTGACGCTGACCCCCGAACTCAGAGCAGCAGCCGCCAGCATGGACGGGCCTCCATGTCAGGTCCCTCTAAGTGCTCACGTATGGATCCGTGACGCCCTCGAGCAGTCCCTGTGGTGGGAGCTGTGATTTGCTTTCGCCACAGCTTTATACCCCCACAGGCAAACAGGAGCACACGATCTCCCCCATCACACACACTCTTCTGCGCCTGGCACGTGTGACCCTGATCCGTCTCCCTCACACGTGTGGTGGACTGGTGATGCCTGCGGGATGAACGCCTCCAAGTGGCCTTGCTCAGCCTCAAAACTTCCACCTCACCCCAACCTGATTCTGTCAGTGGTACCTGGTTTCAAAATTTGCAAGGCTGCTTTGGCGATGAAGAGAGTCAAGGTGAAGGTGAGTCTCATGTTCTTAGTTCGGATCCCATTCCGGACTACGTCCAACAGGTACAGTACCTTCAAACCAGGAAAAAGGGGGAAAACAGAAAAAGAGAGAATTTGCAGAACGGCTGTGATCAGCCTTATCTTGTACAGCCTAAACCACGGCTTTGCAGAGTGGCCTGCTCCTCGCGCCCCAGGGACCACCCAAGGTGACGCCTGTCCCCACCCCCTCAAGGCGTGGCTTCTGAGGCTCTGTGTGTCCTGGGTGACAGCTGCCGTCACCTCTGAGTTCAACAGAAATTAGAACTGCTCTGCCCACCGCGACACAAGAAGACCACTTGTAAGGGGAGACCTGTCTCCATCTCCCGGGGCTGAGGACCCGAGACAGCCTCAGGCATCACCCCCCTTCCCCCAGCAGGGGACAGACTTTGTCCTGTATCAGTCTCTCGGCAACGCCTCCGATCTCTTTAGGAAATCCTTCCACCAGGCCGGGGCGGAGAGCCGTCCCCGCAGCCCCGCTCACCTGGGGCTGCTCCCGGAAGCGTGCCCCCTCCAGCTGTGAGTAGTAGGCTGCCAGCACGGAGTAGGCCGCGGCTCGCATCGGGGGGTCGTAGCTGCTGAGGGCTGTGACACTTAGGCCCAGAGCATTTGAATCCACAAATTTCCGACAATCCACCACAAATTCTGAGGGAAATAAAATACAGCATTAACTACACACACACACACACACACACACACACACACACATGCTATGATTCCGTGACGCTCGTGCAACACAGAGAATTCCATTCGCTCTTGCGTCTTACCACCATCAGCTACGTGTGCGTGCTCGGTACAAGAAATGCAAGTCTTCCTCCTGCTCTCCTTAACTTCTGCTAAAGCCGGGTAAAAGACTATCTCCTCTTCCATGGCAATAATCACATGCCTTCAGTTTCTAAGATGCTTGTAAATCCCAAGAATCCCAGGAATCTTTCATTACTTCTCACAAATACCCAGAGATCAGAGGTGACATTCGGACCCACCACTGAGATCCCAGCATGCGGAGGCCTGGGGGACACAACCAGAGGGTCAGCAGAGAAAGCCGGCTCTCGGGTCTACCCTGTTCAGCCCTCGGCCTCTGAGTTGCCACCCACAAACACGGCCAAGGAAAATATGTAAGGCGGCGATGCTGGGAGACACAGCCAATGCGAACTGGTCTGAGCTGAACTATCGATTTTACGAAGGATTAACTTATATCCACTCTGCAACCCTAGTTCTTTCTTCAAACAAATGACAGAAATCTCACAGAAGAGTGGCTCACCAAGCCTGAACAAAAGCTACAGCCCAGAGCTTGCTGGCTGATATTCTCTCATCACCTGTGAGGCCCTGAAAAACTCACATCACTCCAGGAGAGGATGTGACGGGAGAGAAGGTCGGATACATGAGGGGACCCACTTGATCACACCTGCAATTCGGGACACTTCAAATCCTCTTTAACAAAAACCCAGGCCTTTTTACAATACAAACATTGTCAAGAAAAACCTCAGAACAGGGATAGGTCACCTGGGGAGGGTGAGATGAACTGGGAGATTAGGTTTGACATAAATACATTGTAAATCAACTATACTTCAATAAAACAAACAAAAGACCAAACAAACAAAAAAGAAAAATGCACTAGATGGGCTGATCAGCAGATTAGACATTGAAGAAAACAAGAACAGTGAACCTGAAGACAGCAACAGAATCTAACCAAACTGAAACACAGAGAGAAAGAAGAATTTTAAAAACATGAGCATCACTGAGCTGTGGGACAATTTCAAGCAGGCTAATACATGTATAACTGGAGCCCCTAAAAATGAAGAAACAATGGCCAAAACTTTTCCAAATTTGACAAAACCACAAACCTACAGGCCCAAGAAGCTCAGTGAACACCCCAAACACAAAAAACATAAAGAAAATTACACCCAAGCTTATCATAATCGAATTGCTTGAAACTGGTGATTTAAAAAATCTTAAAAGTGGTCACAAAACATAGAGTGGAACAAAGATAAGAACACTGTTTCTTGTTAGAAACAATGCAATCCAGAATCAAGGTGGCAACATCTTTAAAGGACAATAAGAAAAAAATCTGTCAACTGAGAATTTCCTACCCCATGAAAATCTTTCAAAAGTTAAGACTAAAAGCTGAAAGAATTGATCACCAACAGCCTTGAACTATAAGAATTCTTAAAAGTATTTTGAGGAGAAGGAAAATGATAGAAGATGGAAATCTGGATCTACACAAAGGAATGAAGAGAATAAGGAATGATAACTATGGGGTAAATAAAATATTTAAATCCCTTGAAAAGGTAACTGACAGTCTGAAGCAAAAACAACCACATAGGGCTTCCCTGGTGGTGCAGTGGTTGAGAGTCCGCCTGCCAATGCAGGGGACACGGGTTCATGCCCCGGTTCGGGAAGATCCCACATGCCACGGAGCGGCTGGGCCCATGAGCCATGGCCGCTGAGCCTGCGCATCCGGAGCCTGTGTTCCGCAACGGGAGAGGCCACAACAGTGAGAGGCCTGCGTACAGGTAAAAAAAAAAAAAAAAAAAAACACATATTGTAGGCTTTTTAACATTTATCAATAGATGGAAAATGTATGATAATTATAGCACAAAGCCAGGAGGGGAGAGATATATATTATTGTAAGGTGCTTCTACTGTCCATGAAGTGGTATAATCTCACTTGAAAGTAAACCACAATAAATTGAAGACATATACCATAAACCCTAAAGCAACCAATGCACACAAAAACACATACACACACACACACACACGTACATATGCTGACAAGCACACACACAAATTATAGCTAAAAGCCAAAAAAGAAAATAAAGTGGAATCAGATCGATAATCACATTAAATGTAAATGGTGTATACATTCCAATTAAAAGGCAGAGATGGTCAGATTGGATATAAAAACAAAACCCAAGTATACGCTGTCTACAAGAAACCACTTTTAACCTCAAGATGCAGATTTTAAGTAAAAGGATGGAGTGGTGATTACTTTGAAATGTAGAGAAATAGGTAATCACTGTGTTATGCACCAGGAACTAACACTGTTGTAGGTCAACTATACTTGAAAACAACAAACAAACAAACCCACAGGAAAAGAGGTCAGATTTGTGGTCACCAGAGGCAGGAGGTAGGAGGAGGGAAAATGGATGAAGGCGGTCGAAAGGCACAAACTTCCAGTTATAAGATAAATAAGTACGAGGGATGCAATGTACAACATGGTAAATATAATTAACACTGCCATATGTTATATATGGAAGTTGTTAAGAGAGTAAACGCTGAGTTCTCATCACAAGGAAAAAAAATTTTTATATTTCTTTAATTCTACATGTATATGAGATGACGGATGTTCACTAAACTTACTGTTGTAATCACTGCATGACTTATGTTAAGTCAAATCACTATGTTGTACACCTTAAACTTATACAGTGCTGTATGCCAATTATATCTCAATAAAACTGGAAGGAAAGAAAAAGTAAAAGGATGGAAAAAGAATAATTAGAAGATTCTTGGGCTCTAACAGCTTATGGACTAAATTTTCTCATTTCTAACAAGTGACTAGTTTTGATGGGAGGGGGAAAAAGGCCAAATGATTTACAGAGCATCAAACTGAGGGATAAAATTGTATTTTTTGGGAAAAGATGAGATATGTTTAAGATACACCCACATAACTACATAACAAACACACATAAATGGAATAAACCTGGAAAAGAGAACACTCTCAACATTTAATATTACACTCACTAAACATAGCTAGTACGTAGCAGGGATATTTTTAGTAATCACTGACACGCTCTAAGAGAAAAGGATTTCCCACGTGTCCATGAGGAAAAGTCAATTTCATGTTCTGTAGTCACCTCTGTTATTCTCCGGAAGTCTTGGCTTTGTAACATGTATGGAAAAGAGCTGCCCTTGAGTGCTGAAAACATAATAGGCTATCAAAACATAGTTATAAATACCACTCTCTTTGTTTTAAGAAGCTCATTAATAGAAATTCGGCCTTGTGATAACAGATTTTCAAACCAAACTGGCTTAACCAGGACAATGATCAAGGATTAAACGAACAAGCACCCCACATTTTACGGGCTTTGGTGGCAGTGCAGCTGTGCTGTTGGAGCAGAAAGAGCCGTTCGTCACGCCTCCTCTCACACCATCTCCTAGAGGCAGCCCGGCCAGGAAGCCTCGTCACAGGGAGGGGTCCATGGAGCCTATGTCCAGTGGTCTGGTGAGAACCGCACGTGGGCCTCCCTGTTCTGTGAATGAGGAGCCAAAGAGTTCAGCCCGGTTCTCTTGAGGACAAGAATTTGCTGTGGAAAAAGCATTTGTCACTGCCATTGCTAACAGCCTTGGCTGGCCCTGCTTTTCGGCCAAGGACTCAAAGAAAAGAAGCAGTAAGGTTAAGAAAACAGGTTCCGTTTTCAGCAAAGGGTTGACCTGGAGCAGTGAGACGAGTTTCTCTGAAGCCTGGCCACCACACACACAAACTAATCACACACCCAATTTAGGACTGCAGAATGTTTAGCAACACTTGGACCCAGGTGCCACGGCAGGAAGTAAAGACATGCTGTGGAGAACTTCTGCTACACACAGCATGGATGAATCTCACCAATATAATGCAGATAAATGAAGCTGATACAAAAGAATATAAAGTGTTTAATGCCATTTACATAAAGTTCAAATACAGGACACTGGTCCCTTCTGGGGAAGAAGGGGTACTGGCCAGGAAGGGGCCTGAGGAGGAGCCGCCGATTATGTTCTGTTCCTATCTGGCCAGTGGTTTCACCAAAACTTGAGCCATACATATATGATTTGCACTGGTGTCTATATATCACACTTCAATAAAAGTTTACTTAAAACATTATTCATGTTTAGTTATCCACCAAGGCAACAGTAAATGGAATAGTAACTTTTTAAAAAATAATAAAAAGAAGAAAAGATTCGTGACAATTCAACCACAGTAAACCTCTGGCCATTGTACAGTTCACAGATTTCTGTTCTGTTCAACTTATCATTTTACTGCTAGGAATTTTCCTCTCCTGTTGAACTGGTATACTTCCTTTTAACAGATGATGAAATTTGTTTAAAATATTATGCTTCCATTTTTTTTTGTTCTGGATTATAAGTAGCCCAGAGCAAAATTTAATGAACCTAGTTTTTCTTGGTTTGCTTATTTGTTTTGCATATCTATTTCCCTATCCACTTATATGCTTTTTAAAATTTTCTACTTCAACATGAATGATTTTGGTGTAAGCAGTATTTTAAGCTACTGCAAATCCTTTCTGGGTAGACATGCTCTGCAAATTTTTCTACCTATATTATACCAATAAAATGTAAACGTGGCTGTATTTGGAGATTTCCCTAACTTGAAAGAGCATTTACTAGTTCTCTCTTCACAAAAGGCCTTCCAGATCCTGTCCTTCCCCCTTACCCCAACTATTCAAGATTCTGGGAAAAACACTGTCCTGATTTTAATATCTCTCTACTGTTTTCCAAGCCTTTGCCTTCTATCTCCTAAAAGCTCTCCTGAAAGAGCAACAGACTAAATGATTTGTTGTAATTCACTAAAGCTGCATCATATTTTTAGACTGTGGAAAACCTATTTTCATGTTTGATGAGAAACAGACTTAGCCAGCACTGCCAAGACCTGGGGGGAATCAAAGAGCGTAGTAGATGTGCCTCACTTAGCCGCTGCTAACAGCCACCGGGGCAGTTAAGCTATCTGCTGGCCATCATCATCCTCTGACATTTGCATGAAATGAAATGCCCCTGCTCTCTTGCAAAGAAACTCTAGCTCAGCCACAGAACCCAGTGGTCATGGGGAGGCTAGTCTCTGAGAACACAGCCCTCTCATCTTTCTGTTAGGAGCTAAGGGCAGTGGTGGAGGATCAGCAAATCCATAAGGAAGAGCATTTGAGTATAAAAAGACCATCAAGGGGTTTCCCTAGTGGCGCAGTAGTTGAGAGTCCGCCTGCCGATGTGGGGGACACGGGTTCGTGCCCCGGTCCGGGAGGATCCCACGTGCCGCGGGGCGGCTGGGCCCGTGAGCCATGGCCGCTGAGCCTGCGCGTCCGGAGCCTGTGCTCCGCAACGGGAGAGGCCACAACAGTGAGAGGCCCGCATATCGCAAAAACAAACAAACAAACAAAAAACAAAGACCATCTTTCTGTTAGGAGCTAAGGGAAGAGCATCTGAGTATAAAAAGACCATCAAGTTTAAAAGGGGAGAACACAGGGCAATCAGTGAGGCACGGTTTCCGGGTGCACCTCATCTACATGGCCATTACAAGCAGGAGGGAGGAGGAGTGAGAGAGCCCCTCAGGCATCACGCTGGCTGGTCCCCACTGGGCATCAGAGGGACCCTAATACAGAGGAAGGACGAGGCTCCCGCTTGGTGCCAGTGGAGGCCACGTGAGGAGCAGTAATGGCCACTCCCGCCCTCCCAGCCAGGAAGTGTCAGTGCAGGGGCGCCAGGACTCCCCAGCCCGGCAGTAACCAGGAGGTAGGGCGAGGAGAACAGATGGAGGACCGACAAGTGGGGACGGGATTGGAACACCCACAGGCGAAAAAATGAAGCTGGACCTAAACTTCACACCTTATATAAAAATTAACTCAAAACAGGCCGCAGACTTACATGTAAAACTTACAACTATAAAACTTTCAGAAATAAACATGGGAGAAAATTCTTCAGGATGGAGCGATGGGCAAAGAGTTCTTAAGACTTGACATCAAAGCATGACCCGTAAGAGGAAAAACTGATAAACTGGACTTCATCAAAATTGAAAACTGCTGCTCTCTTAACTCTGTTAAGAAGGTGAAAAGATAAGCTACACAGTGGGAGAAAATATTTGCAAATCACATATCAAACAAAGGACTAATAGGTACAATATATAAAGAACCCTCAAAACTCAACAGTAAAAACAAATAAACAAACAAAACCCATTAGAATGGGCAAAAGACGTGCACTGATGTTTTACCAAAGAGGATTACAGATGGTGAGTAAGCCACAAGATGTTCACCATCATTAGCCATTAAGAAAATGCAAATTCAGGGCTTCCCTGGTGGCGCAGTGGTTGAGAGTCCGCCTGCCGATGCAGGGGACACGGGTTCGTGCCCCGGTCCGGGAAGATCCCACATGCCGCGGAGCGGCTGGGCCCGTGAGTCATGGCCGCTGAGCCTGCGCGTCCGGAGCCTGTGCTCCGCAATGGGAGAGGCCACAACAGTGAGAGGCCCGCGTACCGCAAAAAAAAAAAAAAAAAAAAAAGCAAATTCAAACCACAGTGAGATAGCACTACACACCAATCACCGACAAAATGCCCCAAACCAACAGACCTGACCGGCCTGGGAATCAGACGCTGGTCTTTACCAGCGTGTACTGATACACGTTTCTGTTCTTTCAGTCTCTCTGAAGCATTCACCCACAAAGATTCCCACCCTCAGGGTAGCAGACACAATATGCAATTTCAAAAATATACTTAAACCAAGAAAAAGCCAACCTTAGCAGGCTCTCACTCATTGTCAAAGACAAAGTCTCTCATTTCTGCTTGTACGTGACCACTATTCAGTGAAAATTCAGAAAAGGCTCTTGTCATTAAAATTAGGAAAACATCAAAGACAAAGGGACACTCCCAGATTTTAAAATTATAATTAAAAAAAAATCACTGTGTATTCAAAACATTAACTGTTACTTTGCTGAAAATCACTGGAATGGAAAGGTGAGAAGGCAGCTGAAGATCCTTCAAGAATTATTTTCAAGATTAAGGTCCTAATTTGGTAATTATGGTAATAATCATGCCCCCTCAACCCACCCGGAAGGCTGCAATTACCTGGCCTGGTCAATTCACTGAAGAGATGAAGGAGGAAACAGGGGTCATAAAGGTCACTGAGATCCATCGTGCTCCTGTCTTTAAATATCGGCTCCTCTGTGTCCTGAAATAGCCCGAGACAAACAGAAACGTGTGGTTCGACTGCATGAGTGTAACACCATGTGAATGTTTGCCCACTATTACCTAGAGTTCAAATTATTTTGAATATTCAAGCCCATTAAAAAATGGTTCTATTAAAAAACAACAACAGGGGCCTCCCTGGTGGCGCAGTGGTTGAGAGTCCGCCTGCCGATGCAGGGGATACGGGTTCGTGCCCCGGTCTGGGAGGATCCCATATGCCGCGGAGCGGCTGGGCCCGTGGGCTGTGGCCGCTGGGCCTGCGCGTCCGGAGCCTGTGCTCCGCAACGGGAGAGGCCACAACAGTGAGAGGCCCGCATACCACAAAAAGAAAAAAAAAAAAAAAAAAAAAAAAACAACAACAGTGCTTGTACATGAAATTATACCTTTGATATTTGCTTTTGTGGAAAGAAGTTATAAGAGAAACAAGTATGGCCAGTGCTGACAAGTTTTGAAGCTGGGTGGTGGGTATATGGGTCCTGTCTCTTTGCATATGGTTGGAATTTTACTTATAAAAAGTTAACAAATCACAAGAAAAGCAGTGCTTGTATTTTATAGCAGCTAAAACCTGATGGCTTGCCCCTGGGCCCCCCGCACCTCGGCGGGCAGCAGCCTCCGGTTCTGGGGGAAGTGGAGGACAGTCTTCATCACGCGGTCCGGATCCAGCAGGCGGAGGATGTCCCCGACGCTCGGCTGCTGCCACAGTGACTTGCCCAGGCTCTGGCACGTCTTCTGATGCTCCACGGCCGCTGGGCCCCACGCTAGCAGCCTAGAGCCGGACGGGAGAGCAGACGGGTCACAGGGCCCCATCGGGAACAGGGGCGACGATGGTGATGATGGCACTGCAGGTAGCTTTGTCAAGCAGCTAGCACGCCAGGCACTGAGTACCTGTCCTGTGTTGTATCATTTAATCCCCATGATAACTTCGGGGGAAGGTGGGAGCGATGGAGAGGCTGACAGTGATGAGGGCGGTGCGACAGTGTCGGGGATGATGGAGGCCAACACTTACGGAGAGTTTACGATGTGCCAGGCACTATTCTAAGCCTTTCAGGTGTATTCATTTCACGTAATCTGCACGGCTATCCCATAAGGTAGGTACTATGGTCATCCCTATTTTGCAAATGCGGGAAGAGAGACACAGAGAGGATCTGGAACGTTGCTCAGCTGGTCCCCTGCCCAGCTGGTGAGTCGCAGAGCAGGAATTCACATTTGGGGGGCCTGGCTCCAGAGTCTGCGCTGGACACAGTGGCAGAACCCTGGCAGCTCAACGATGCTCTACTGTTACAAACCTTTCCTTGTTGCCACGGGGCCGTGAGCGGACCAGGTCCCCAGCTCTACCTTTCGCGCCACCAGTCCCCATGGCAGCCGCCCAGAGAGGTCACCTTGCCTTCCTCCTGGAAAGCGACTGAACCCGTCCATTAACCCGAGAGGGGGTTCTGAGGCCGCGGGGGTTGGGTAGGACGGCTCGCTCTTCACTGTGAGGGAGACTGCTTCTGTTTTCTCTCCTCTCCCTCATGTGCACAGGGGCTGTTTATTCCAGAAAGAATACCACTGACGCAGAACCACCTCCAAGGCAGTAAGTGGGTGAGGCCACGAGGGGAAGGGAGAGACAATGTTTATTCATGACCTGGGCTCTTTTAAGAGGCAGAAAATGGTTCTCTTTACTGCTTTTTTTTTTCGGGGGAGGGGGGACTTCTAGGCTAATACATCTTTAATCTTTAAAAAAAAAAAAAAGAATTCTACAAGGGAAATATATTTTTCCCTTCCCTGCAGAGTTCTCCTGAACTATTTTTCTTGGCCCAGTAAGCTTACTTCCTGTCTCAGCACACAAAGCTCTTCTTATGTACTGGGCAGATGCTGGGGTGCTGGTCCCAAATTAAGGAGAAAAGAAACTAGGGCGGCAAAGAGAATCTCAGATGCTGTCTATGAATAGCTTAACCCCGGCCCTCGCAGAGCTCAGGCAGGGCCCAAAGGGAGAGGCGTCAGCCCATCCCCTCAGGGCCCAAAGCTGTGCTGGCCAAGGAGCAAGCGGCCCCTGGGAACCCAGGAGAGACAGACAGACACAGAGACAGACAGACAGGAAAGAGACAAATCTAGGGACAGACACCGCGTGCGCGTGCACACACACACACGCACGCACACACAGACAAGGAAGAGGGCGGAATTAACATCCAGCCAGCGCTCCTCAGTCTTTTCCCAGATCCCCACCTAAGTCACTCCCACCTAAAGGAAGGCACCAAGAGAAAGGTTTTCAGAAGAATCAACTAAATGACCCCCAGGTCAGGAGTGAGTCCGAGGGCGGGTCTGTGACAGACACACACTGTCAACCAGTGAGGTGGCCCAGACCAGACAGGCCCGGCCATTGGGGACCATCCTCACAGTGAGAGGCCAGAGCAGCCCACGCTGGCAATGGTGTGTGAACCGAGGGGTCCACCCAGCCCCCCTTTTCCCTGGGGGAGCTTACTGGGTGGGGCCTTCAAGGCCTGCTGTTCTCACCTCCAGGCCCAGCGCTCACCTGAAGTTGACCAGGCTATGGTTGTTCTGTTCGTAGGCCCGCAGGAGAAGTAAGATCTTCTGGTCTAAAGTCAGTTGAGGGTCAGTTTAGAAAGCTTCCTGGTGACCCCCGAGACCTCATACGCTCTGATCGCACCGCCCAGTCCCCGCACCCTCACCCAGGACGCTGAGAGAGGCTCCGTAGGCCCCGAGGAGCACCGCGAAGTGGCTGTTCTCGCAGACAGAGGGGCACAGCCTCACTGCCACCAACATTAGGTCCACCAGCGCTTCTGGAAGAAAAGAACACTGAGATGCCCAGCAATTCAGGGGGATGGGCACATGCAGAGTAAACGTGGAGAAGGAAGCACTTCAGCAAACACAAATGCTTGAGATATCCTTCTCTAGACAACACTGGTCTGAGGACTGTACCCGGTCCCTTCCCTGCTTTTTCCTTTCTAAAAATAAACACAACTTTGACGAGGCTGCCATCAACCTCTCCAAGCCCCCTCCCAAACTTTAAGGCAACAAAGATTTTTAAACCTAAGCATTTTTCTCCATGATTATGTTACCAAAATCTCTAATATTTCTACTCCTGCCTGTAAGCGGGGAGCCTTTCTACTTTTTCTACTGCCTGTACCAGGAACTTGGGTAAGGGTTCTCTCCAGTTCAGCAGTTTATTACAGACCAGCTCTGCAGTGATTCCTAACAGTTTGGGGATGTCAATTTTGTCTCTAAACAGGGTATGGTTTCGGGAGGGCAGGACCCCTCAGACCTCTGCCATCTCCCACAGCCTTCGCCACGCTAATGTAAACGCTCACCGAACCGACTAGGCAAGAAGCCTGGGCTGTACGAGTCCCTAGCAGGGACCCACCAACAGGGACCTTCGAACCCTTCACCCTTGATCAAAGTTTCAATCACCCCATTAACACATTTAATGCAACTAAACAATTTCTCCCAGGTGAGAAACCCCCGCTCCTAACTCCCCCTAACTCCCAGGTTTTAACGCTCGCCCACGATACGGCAGAAAACCTTAAATCTGGCTTCTGCAGGCCAGAATAGGCTCTGAAGAGAGGTCTGCGTTTGCTGTGTGACCCCAAGTCAGAGGAAACATTTCTTGAGCTTGGATTTGACAGACATGAAATATTCGGACACCGTTTGGGTAATGCTTCCTTAGCTCTGAGAACACATGAAATCCGGGAATAAGCTCCGCGTCTGAAGTGGGAGGTGGGGTAAGGAATCACCTCTGACGGGACTGCCTGGGGTTTCCTCCTCTCCAGCCGTCAGCAAAGTGGGCAGGAACAGGGAGTGCTGGGTGAGCATCACGTGGACCACCGACAGCTGAGTGAGCCGCGAGCGCGCGGCGCTTTCTGGGAGATACAGGAGCTGGACGGCAGCACAGAGGGCCTTTAAAAATGCATGGTCCTGGTACCGAAATCTAAGGGAAAACCAAAGGGAAAACTAGCTTCATAAACAATAGAAAACCTTTTTTCTCGACATTTTATCAAGGAAAACTTCCAACATGCCACACGGGTGAGAACCCTGGAGTGCACAGTCATACACCCGTCACCCAAAGTACCCGTGTTCCTGCAGCACACCTGCAGCATCACACACCTAGTCGCCCGCCCATCACAGGGAGCACTTCTGACCTGGCCTACCTGCCAGGTCAGCTTCCCTCCTTCCTTCCTTTCAGCTACTCAAAACGCCCCTCCAACGGTTCAGAAGCCTTCTCATCTTAAATCCCTTTAGAACCCACTAAAGAAATGAAAGTATCATGCTCTGGAGAAAAACGTTTTCAGTCATATGTGAATATCGTTAAGAATCACTTAGCACACAGGGAACATTCTAGAAACGCAAATGAACCAGAGACTCAAAGAAATGTCGTCATGTCACGAAGGTAATCCTCCGTTGCCATTAACCTCTGACTCACCTTCACTTATTTCTCTCTCTTGGGTATTTTTCTCTGTTTCAAACTGATGAATAATCAGGGAAATGAAAATTACAGGTGCAATGAAATACCGTTTCATGACTACCTGACTGCCAAAAAGAAAGAGTCTGACCACATCAACTGCTGGTGAGGAAGCGGGGACAAAACGAACTTCCACACCATGTTACGTTAGCTTGGAGAACAAATCAAAAAATCTAGTGAGGGCTTCCCTGGTGGTACAGTGGTTGAGACTACGCCTGCCGATGCAGGGGACACGGGTTCGTGCCCCGGTCCGGGAAGATCCCACATGCTGTGGAGCGGCTGGGCCCGTGAGCCATGGCCGCCGAGCCTGCGCGTCCGGAGCCTGTGCTCCGCAACGGGAGAGGCCACAGCAGTGAGAGGCCCGCGTACCACAAAAAAAAAAAAAAAAAAAAAAAAATCTAGTAAAACTGGAGTTGTGCCCACATTAAGAGCCAGCAGGCGACCCCTCCCCCAGAAAATCTGGCACCTGGGCACAAGGAGACATGCAATGTTCACTGCAGGGTCGGGAGGGAGGAGGGAAGGAAAGGAGGGAGGTCCTGTCCACGAGTAGGACACTGGCTGCATGAACTGGGGCACGGTCGTAAGACGGAATGCCCCACAGCAGTAAAAAGCAATGACTCGGATCTCCACGTATCAACATGGGTAACTCAAAAACTTCTGAGTGCAAACAAGGGACAACAGAGTGATACATCTGTATACAATGTCAAACTCAATAAACACTGTGGTTTACTGTTTAGAGACATACTGACATGCAACCGAAGTGTTAAACACACAGGGCCATGACAAACTCAACCTCAGAAGAGTGACACTTTGGGGCAGGGGAGGGAAAAGACGCAATTAGGGCAAATAGGGAAAACTGTCAGCACTTATTAAATCTGGGTGCTCCTGTATTGTTCTCTGCACATTTCTGGCTTTTAAAAAATATTTCAGTAAAAAAAATTATTTATTATTATTTTTTTCGGCCGTGTTGCGCGGCTTGTGGGATGTTAGTTCCCTGACCAGGGATCGAACCCGGGTCCTTGGCAGTGGGAGTGCAGAGCCCTAACCACTGGACCACCAGGGAATTCCCCAAAAATATTTCACTTTTTAGGGCTTCCCTGGTGGCGCAGTGGTTGAGAGTCCGCCTGCCGATGCAGGGGACACGGGTTCGTGCCCCAGTCCGGGAAGATCCCACATGCCGCGGAGCGGCTAGGCCCGTGAGCCACGGCCACTGAGCCTGCGCGTCCGGAGCCTGTGCTCTGCAACGGGAGAGGCCACAACAGTGAAAGGCCCGCATACCGCAAAAAAAAAAAAAAAAAAAAAAAAATTTCACTTTTTAAAGGCTGCTTCTCTCATCGCTGTTAGAAGCACACACATGTCAACGGGCAAATCATTTTCCCTCCCCAACACTGCTGTCTCGTCTCGTCTGCCCAAAATGGGAGCAGCATCTGCTCCACCACGTCCTTTACACTAATAACAAGCTACACCGCTGGCCCTGCACCAGCAAAGACACTCGCCGCCTTACTGAACAGCACCAAGAAAATAAATTCGACTTACCTGAGTCCAGTCTTCACAAATTTCTGCCAGTCACCAGGATCAACTTCATTAAGTGAATTCTAGGAATAAGGTAAGCAAGAAATGTATGTGGAATATCCGAATTAATTTAAAATAGACACAGAATTTAAATTACAGCCCTACAGTAAATATGGAATATAGTTATCTAAGCAATTCGCAAAAGCTTGTAGTTGCTTCTTACTTTGATTTTTTTAAATTGTTTTGTTATTTCCACTAGTAGCTCGGTCTTAGCATACCTATGATCACCAAATGACCAAAAGAAAATTCCCAAGATAGCTGTGCAATTTTCCCCTTTGTCCACCATTGTGAATAGCACTGACTGATCTGCGACACACAGCGGTGCAGCCACATGTGACTGCTTAAACCCAGAGCAAGACCACTGCACCCTAACAGGGCCGACGGAGATCCACAGTCCCTGATGTGGAGAAAAATCTCCAAACGTGGTGCATTATGTTACATCGGAAGAGTGGCTGCTCTGGGGGGAAGGGGACCAACTGGGAGAAAGCACGAGAGAGCTTTCTGGAATGATGAAAATCTTGGATAGCACAGGGGTACGTGTATCTGTCAGCACCGAACTACACACTTAAGACCTCATATTCCACGAGATGAAAACCACACCTCAACTGCAAGGAAAGGGCTGCTGGAGATGCTGACGGTGAGGAAGCTGTGCACGTGTGGGAGAAGGGGGCATGTGCCACCTCTGAGTTTCCACCCAATTTTGCTGTGAACCTAAAACTGCTCTAAAAAGTTAAGTATGTTAAAAAAGGGGGGGGGGCGAAGCAAGAGCAAGAGAGAGAGAGAAAGAAAACAGCCAAGTGGGGTAAGGAGGGAGGCCTGTCCCGAGAACACAAATCCCTAGAAGAGCAGAGCCCAGCACCCCCAGCTCCACAGCTCGGCTCCCTTACATCCCAGGGATGCTTCTCCTCCTCATTCCTAGCTCTACGGGGTCAGGGTCCTACACGCCTTAAGTTCACAATCCTGGAACACAACACATTAAGTGCTTCAGGATGCTAATGATCTCTGTGCAAAAATGTAGCATTAAAAACAAAAGAGGGGGCTTCCCTGGTGGCGCAGTGGTTGAGAGTCCGCTTGCCAATGCAGGGGACACGGGTTCGTGCCCCGGTCCGGGAGGATACCACTTGCCGCGGAGCAGCTGGGCCGGTGAGCCATGGCCGCTGAGCCTGTGTGTCCGGAGCCTGTGCTCCGCAGCGGGAGAGGCCACAACAGTGAGAGGCCCACGTACCGGAAAAAAAAAAAAAAAAGGAAAAGAAAGGCCCAAACAGCTAAATATTTCCAAATTTTATGAAAGCTCTAAACTCACAGAGCCAGGAAGCTCGTTGAACCCAAAGCACAGAAAACCTGAAGAAACGACTCTCAGGCATATCGCAATCATGTTGTTTAAGCAATGTAAAGAAAAAAATCATCAAAGCAGCTGGAGAAAAAATGCATCACGTAAAGAGAAATACAGATAAGAATGAGAGATTTCTCATCAGAAACAATGCACACCAGAAGACAGTAAAGCAACATCTTTAAAATGTCTGAAGAAAATAAAAACTGTTACCCTGGAATTTTGTACCCAGTGAAACTCTTCCTAACTCAACCTGAGGCCAGTATTACCCGATCCTAAAGCCAGACAAGGACACTGCAAGAAAATAAAATTATAAGCTAATACCCCTTATGCACACAGATACAAAATTTCTTGGTAAAATGTCAGCAAATCAAATCCAACACTACATAAATATGACAACATATCATGACCAAGTAGGTTTATTCTAGGAATGCAAGGGTGGTTTAACATTCAAAAATCAGTTAATATAATTCACCCCATTAACAGTCAAAACAAAAAATACCATATAACCATCTCAGTAGAATCAACAAAAAAGCATTCTGACAAATTCCTGCAACCATTCCTGATAAAAGATGGCTCATCATTTCAAGGTTTGCCCTCCACCAGCCCTTCGCCTCCTAGACATGGCTCCTCTCATCCCCGACCAGGTCGAATTCATGCCACCTGGCTTGAATGTATGTGCAAACCTGGGTTTGTCTGTCTCACTCTTTCCCTTAAAAATTTAACCAGGGGCTCTAATAAGAGACACCTACCAACAGTTCGTTTAATCTTAGCAGCATCTGCTTCTCTCGATCCTGGGTACCATCATCTTGCTGGCCGCCGCTAAAGGACGCGATCAGCCACTGTACACAGGCCTCCAGCAGAGTCTTTTTCCAAGCACGCAGCTCTTCTGCCGACCCTTCCAGGACAGCCGAGACAGGGTCAGCCACGACCCAACTGCGGCAGAAGACAAAACTCAGAGTTACAGGCATGGCCCGAATCCCTCTAGCTTTAAGTATATATAATCCAACATCACAATGGGCCGTATGAGGCAGATGCCCTGAGCCCTGGTCCCTACACTAACTACCCAAGCACAGAGATCACAGGCTTCCCCTGCCCCTTAAGCAAACTTCAAAGACGTACCAGAACTTTTACGACTAGGGGAGACGCTATTAGCACACCAGAAAAAGGATATATTGTCCAGACTTTGTCTAAATCGGGCTATCTCAGCCTCAGCACTACTGACATTTTGGGCCAGATAATTCTCTCTTTGAGAATTAGGTTTATTCTAGGAATGCAAGGCTGGTTTAACATTCAAAAATCCGTTAATATAATTCACCCCATTAACAGTCAAAACAAAAAACAATACCATATAACCATCTCAGTAGATGCAACGAAAAAGCATTCTGACAAAAAAACAACAAAAAAGCATTCTGACAAATTCCTGCAACCATTCCTGATAAAAGATGGCTCATCATTTCAAAGTTTGCCCTTTGAAATGAGGGGAGGGGGCCTGTCCTATGCATGACAGGATATTTAGCAGCACCCTTGGCCTCCACCCTCTAGCAGCCAGAAGCAACAAGCCCCCCATACCCAGATCGTGACAGTAAAAGGTGTCAGGCGTTGCCAAATGTTCCCTGGAGCGGGCAAAATCACCCCTGGTTGATAACCACGGCTCTAAGGGAATCAGAACCACCCACTTATGGAGATGAACTTGCTCCAGCCAGAATGGAAGTAGAGTTCTCGGAGGAACTGCGTTCTCCCCAACTGCACAACAGCAATGCAGCAATTTCCACTGCTTTATAACCACTACAGGGAAAAGGGAAGCTGAGACAGGGAGAGCCATTAAACGATCTGAGGCTTCATACCTCTTGTGACTGCCTGGAGCCTGAAGCAAGCGGGGCAGTCGGTCCATGAGGACACGGAGGTCCTTGGCTCTTGCAAATGGGACCAGCTGGGCCAGGATCTCCTGATGCAGCCCAGACTCTAGGGGCCCGTCAGCACTGAGAAGCCTGGTCTGCAGCGGCCTCCACAGGGCCTTCCTCAAGACAGGAATGACAGCAGAGGATACTGGGGCAGAGACAAGCAGGAGAGGGAGGTGAGCGCCGTGAGCGTTACAACCGGCTCACAAGGGCTGGGGCTCTGTTTCAGGAAACCTGTGACCTGGGTGATGTCCCACTGGTAGCACGAGACGGACCACGGCAGGAGCTGGGATGCCACGGAAATTGGCAAATGCTACAAATCAGTCTCCCCCAAGAGCCAGTGGTTAAAACATTTACCAGCACGCCACTGGTCACCTCTCATCACTCAACCCTGACAGGGACTGCTCAGTCCCGCAGGCCCTGGGCATAGCCCCAGCTCGAGGGTCATGACGAGACGGTGAGCACCCAGGTCCTGAACTCACTCGGGAACGAGAAGAGCCCTGAGAACCACTGGCCGGAAGGCGCCCTCCTGCAGGGGGCGCTCTTACTTTTTTAAAACGTGTTATGGATGATATGAAGCTATGCAGCACAGAGGCAAAGCAGTGAGCGAAAAATCATTCATACACACAATAAAAATGAATTCAGTTGAACTGGAGGTGATCAGGAAGTGCCTTGGATCTGAAACCCAACGGGTGGAGAGAGGAGAGAGAGCGGGGCCCAGCCGAGTGCCTCAGCTCAGCACGGACTCACCAACGCTCCCAACGGTGGGGAGAGGGAGACGGGGCAAAGGACCATCACCCGCGCCACTCCCTCGACCTAACAAGACCCAGCCGGGGCCGCTCCTTCCTTGGTCCCCAACGGCCATAGCTACCGCCCACCGCCGGCCCCAGCTTCCCGTGGGTAACTCAGGGTCGATGGGAGCTCCATCCTCAGAGCTGGGTCAGACATCGGAGGAGAAACAGAACTAACCGATACCCCCAGAACGTGAAGTCCCAGGGCTTAAGGGTGGACACACAGTTCTCAGCACCCCCGGCTGCCCGAAGCCCCCGCTTCCTGTACCTCCTGCGGGGCGCATGAAGTGTTCCCGGGTCCTGCACTGAAGGTACGTGTGGACGACAGGAAGGAAGTCGTCCAGGGCCTCCTGCAGGCAGAGCCCCAGGCTGGCCCGCCTGCACCACCGCTCAAACCGCAGCAGGTGGGGACAGCTGTGCTGCAGGAGCAGGGCCGCGGTGCCCAGGGCCACCGGCGTCCGCCGGGCCAGGCAGTAGTCGAGCAGAGCGACCCCGACGGCGGGGGCCAGAGCCGGCTCTCTCTGCAGAGCCTGGAGGAGCACGGCGTCCAGCTCGTCCACGGCCAGCGTGGGCAGCAAGGCCCCCAGGCCTCTCACGTACTCGCAGGCCTGGAGGAGCTCGCCACTCTGCAGCTGCTCCTGGGGGCGGCTGGTCAGCAGCTGGACCAGGGTCTCCCCAAGAGCGTTCAGGTGTCTCTCCTTCTGGCGGGACTTAGTGGGTCGCTGGGCCACCAGGTGGGCCTCGGGCAGGCTCAGCAGGGCCAGGGTGACCTCCCGGAGCTGGGCGCCCTCCATGTACGGGTGCAGCCCCTGCAGGGCTTCGAGCTGAGGAAGGGTCTTCGGCATCGGCGTGGCTGCGCGGGCCCTCCGGTTCCGCAGCTCTTTCAGGACGCTCTGGGTGACGGCCTCCGAGTACCTGGCCAGGAGCCCCAGCTGACCAAGGCTCTGGAGGACTGGGGCACTGGCCACCAGCAGCGGAAGGACCCCTGCGCTGAGGTGGGCCGCCAGGAGCTTCACGAGGACGGGACTGAGGGTGTGCGGGGGAAGTGCCTGCTGCTCCAGGGCCAGGTACCAGCCCTCCAGCGTGGGGTGCTTGAGGATGGCCACGAGCACCTCCTCCAGCGTCTGAAACACAGTGACGGGGCACAGGCCTCACCCACGGCCCAGCCAGCGGCTGCCCCTGAGGAGGACGCAGAGCAGAAGGTAGCTTTCCTAAGCCACTCCAGCCTCAAGCCTAAGTCCCAGTGCCCCCCTCAGGGGTGCCCGTGGCACCCCAACCCAAGCCCAAAGCTCTAACCCCATCCTAACACACCTCCTCCCCTGTACAACGACGGGGCCTGGACTGTGACTCAGTCAGCGACCCCTGGACCAGCAGGAATCTGATGAATGCAGCCTGAATGAATTTACTGTGCAGTGAAACTGCCCTCCACGGTCACTCGGGCAGGGCCGAGCCACGCAGAAATGCCAAAATGGGATGACGATCGATTGTCTCCTGGTTTCGCCCTAGCAGCCCTGCCCTCCTAAATAAATCTGGCTGAGGGACGTGGGTACCACCCGACCACCAGGGCAGGGCTACCCTGGCTCTGGAGAGACTCTGTGGCTGGGGAAGATGGGTAGGGGTTCAACGATCCAGAACTGAAGGTGAAACTGCATCCACTTTCAGAAGGAGACTGGGCCTCGAGTGACCCCCTGAGAACTAGCTCTGACCCCAAGACTAGTTTCAACCACTGAGCAGAGAGCTGCTGAGTGTGCTCTGCTGGATTAGATGATGATCTGATGCAGCCTCGGTGAACGCGATTCCTGGTCAATGAAGCCACCCAGTCCCCGGGGACAGAAATAAACTTTTTTCCTTATTTACTCTTCAGGAAGGCAAGAGGAGCCTATCACACCTTCCAGCTGAGCCTCCCCAAATAGAAAGAAAAACAGAAAAGCACACATCAGGAGTGCTTTGCCCAACGACTGGCTAACAGGTGGTCTTGCACCAACAAATGCCCCCCCAAGAAAGCCCCCTCGGAGATCAAAGGAAGGGAGCCATGCGTTCGACTGTGAACTGAGGCACATGCCTGCACCCGAACCCAGTACAACAGGTCAAACGGCAAATGGTGAGAAAGATGCGGCCTGGCCCCAGGTAAAAAGCGGACTCACGAGACTGCCATCAGGAGAGGAAGGCTCACTCTTCCCCAGGCAGTGTGGTCCACGCGTGTGTTCACGAGGAAGGGCCCCACCCACTGCCCAGCCTTTGCTCAACACAGGCTGCAACCCTTTAAGAGGAAAAGACGCAGCCCGAGTTCTCAGGACGCTCATGGCACGGTGGGAGGGAAAGTGCTCGCAGCAGGGCCAAGTGTGAGCAGAGAAGTGACTGGAAAGACGAACGCCCCAAGTAAACCGTGCTTCTCTCGGGGTGGGTGGGGGGTGGTGCTCAGGGCCTCCTCTGGAGTTCTCTGCGTCCCCCTACTTCCCTGCAATGAACACGTACTTGCTTTTAACCGGAATGGAGGGAAAGCCAGTGGCTGTGACCTCACAGGAGAAGGCGAACCGGAAGGAGACCCAGGGAGGAAGGGTGGCGGTACCTTGTCATTGGCCAACTCCAGCGAGGCCACGGACTCCACGTCCAAAAAGAGGTCAGACTCAGCCTGCGCGGCCTGGCGCTTCTGCTGGTTCTGGGCGTCCAGCTGCTGACAGTGGATGACCAGGTGCCTGAGGAGGTCCAGGAGGAACTGCAGCAGGGGAGGCCCCGTCCTCCTGCCCAGCTGTGAGAACGAGAGACACACGACCCTCAGGCCCAGGAAGGGCTGACAGTCACCAGAACACTGACTGCCGCGTCCCCCCAGGGCCAGAAGGGGCGAGTTGCCAGAAACAAGAATCAAGGAGGGAAGCAGGCTAAAATGGCAACTCCCGGTAAACTGCCAACGACCTCAAAGTCATTTCTTTTTCTTTTTTTCTTATAAAAGTTTTTTTAATTAATTAATTTATTTTTGGCTGCGTTTGGCCTTCGTTGCTGCACGTGGGCTTTCTCTAGTTGCGGCAAGCGAGGGCTACTCTTTGTTGCGGTGCGCGGGCTTCTCATTGCGCTGGCTTCTCTTGTTGCGGAGCACGGACTCTAGGTGCGCAGGCTCAGTAGTTGTGGCACGTGAGTTCAGTAGTTGTGGCTCGCGGGCTCTAGAGCGCAGGCTCAGTAGTTGTGGCATGCAGGCTCAGTAGTTGTGGCTTGCAGGCTCTAGACCGCAGGCTCAGTAGCTGTGGTGCACGGGCTTAGTTGCTCTGTGGCACATGGGATCTTCCCGGACCAGGGCTCGAACCCATGTCCCCTGCATTGGCAGGCAGATTCTTAACCACTGCGCCACCAGGGAAGCCCTCAAAGTCATTTATTAATAAGATACGTCCTCCTAAATCTTGATGAAACACACAGATTTATTTTGACCAAGATGAGGGGGAAAAGCCCACCTCAGAACCTAAACTAAGGGACTTCCCTGGTGGTCCAGTAGCTAAGACTCTGCGCTCCCAATGCAGGGGTCCCAGGTACAATCCCTAGTCAGGGAACTAGATCCCACATGCTGCACCTAAGAGTTCGCCTGCCACAACCAAAAAAGATCCCGCACGTGGCAACAAAGACCCGGAGCAGCCAAATAATTAAAACAACAACAACAACAACCCTAAACTAAAAATCTGTAAACCACCTCAGGGACAGAGGCCCAACAATGAGCCGCCGACTTAAAACTTATGAAGGCAGAGGGGACGCCTGGTCGTGCCGCGGACCCGCTCAGCCGTGCGAGGGGTCCCGCCCGGCCTCGGCTGCCCCAGCGACCTCGTTCAGCTGCACGTGGCTCCCAGTCTGAGATCTGCGCCTCTGCCCCGGGGAGAGGGCACAGCACCGGGAGCCGGGGCTCCCAAACCGCGGGCCACTCGGGGCCCTGCACACTGGCCACCGCCCTCCCCGCGTGCGGACGAACGGGGCGCCAGTGGGGCCCCAGGCCTCCATCCACACCGTCACTCAGCGTGGACCCGACCCGCAGAAGGCCACGCTCTCTGCAGGTGGCGAAGCCAGGGAGCGGGGGCAGCGCTGACCTGGCCGAAGTTCTCCACGGCGCTCCTGATGTACAGCAGCAGGTGTTTGGCAGAGCGCAGGGCCTGGTGCGTCGGGAGGTGCAGGAGGGCGGCCCGCAGCCGCCCCTGGACCCCCTCGTCCAGGAGCGGGAATGCGCCCGGGCCCTGGCCCTGACCTTGGCCCTGGCCCGTGTAGGCCATCTGCAGCAGGGCACTGAAGGAGGGGGCCGGGGGGTCCGGCGGAGCAGGGCTGCCCGACGTCTGCAGCGCCTGGGAGACAGCAGAGGAGGAAAGAGAAAAGACAGATCAGCACCAGGGGCAAAGGGCACAGGGTGCTAAAACAGGGACAGGGCGACACGCACAGAGGGACGTTTCACAAAAATCACCTACTGATACTAAAATCTATGGGACCCTGTGGCATTTTATTCACGTGAAGGCCCAACACGCTCAGTCACACGTATTTTCCTAGCGTGTGTCCACGTGAGGGCACTGAGCCAGGGAGGTATTTACACGCTCTGGAGAACAGGAGCCACGCGGCACAGAGACAGGATTTTAGGCACAGGAGTCACTGTGATTAATCCCTGGAAACTGGGAAATGCCACCCTGGGAAGGAGCCGGCTGGGTGAGCTGCACGCCTTCCAAAGGCCTCCCCCGGGAGGACGGGAGGATGAGAGGACGTGGCCGGATGGAAGGTAAGTTCCTGAAGTCATTCCCTCTCCAAGTGGGTCATTTCTTCTAACTTAATTCCCAAACTGCCTTCTTTATTCACCCCACGTGGCTTTTCTTGTTATAACTCCAAACACTGTTTCCTAAGGCCAGTACAACTAGGCTGCATGGTGCCCTGAAACTCAGTGGGGCTCGACCCTGGACCAGGAACAGCGTGACCTGGGAACTTGCTAGAGATGCAAATTCCCGGGCCTGCCCCAGACCTGCTGAATCACACGCCCAGCGACCACGTCTGAACGAGTATCTGGGGGATCCTGACGCGCCCTCACAGGTGAGAACCGCCAAGTGCCTGACTCCACGGAGTGGACGCCTACACTTGGAGCACTGTGCAGCACAGCACGGACTGCTGACACCCACGGAAGCTGCTGTGTGGCTTTGACCACCTCCTGACCACGGCCTGTCAGGCAGGGAAGGCGGTGATAGCTGTGATGGGCCTGGGCTCTAGAGCCCAGAAGCCTGCCCGGATCCTGAGTCCACCACTGCCTGGGGGTGGAACTTCTCTGAACCTCAGTTTCCCCACGTGTACAAGGAGGATAGTTAAGTCCAGATCCCTCTGAGTTGTGAGGATTAAATGGCGTAAAATACGTGTGATGCACTTAGGGTTGAGGCCCTAACAAACTGTGAACATGCAATCAACACAGGCTCCGGCTATCAAGTTCATAAGAGGAAGAGGTCCTCCTGAGCCACCTGCTTTTTCAAGCACAGCCACAACTGAGTGAACACTCAAAAGCGCACACACAAAGTGAATTTCTTGCTCCACCCAGCAATCCTGAGCACGCTGCATCAGAGCAGGACCTGCAGCACCCCTTTTAAGAATGCAGTCCCCACCAAGAGAAAATCATTTTTTTCTTTCTTTTTTCACTTTCCCGTCTAGCAGAGCGTAGCCTGCTAGCGGCCTTCAGGTCTCACCGCTGAGCACGCCAAGTCTAGGGGCCGCTGAGGTGTGCAGACGAGGGCCGTGAGGCGAGCGCGCACAGACCACTCGGGAAGGGAGGAGAAGGAGACCCCGCCCCCAACCCCAGCCTCAAAGCCCAAACGTGCAGCCAGCGGTGAATTCAGTTCTGCTGCATCGCGGAGCCCCTCGGGGTCTCGTCACGTTAGCTGAGCGGCAGAGACACCACGTGCCTTTCTCTCCTACTCTGGGGAAACGAGAAGGCGAAGACCGTTCACCCTGTGAAGCTGTGAAAGCTGCACAGCTGGGGTACAGCCCGCCATGGCCCACAGGGAGGAACCTCCGGGGCTTTCTAGGTTTCCGCAGGAGTGGTGGTCCCCGCAGCTCACCAAGGCCTCCCGGGCTGGCTCCGGGATCCAGAGGCTGTAGTATCTGTTGAAATTGGACAGCTGACGGCAGCAAGGTGGGAGCGGAGGCTCCAACTTGTCGTAGGACTGAAGCAGAAGACACAGAGCCAGCGGGTCTCTCTGGGTGTGGAGGAGGTCCGTCAGCACCCCTGTCAGATACGCCACGATGCTTTCTCCTGCAAAGGAGGGAGACACGGCAGGGAGAGGCTTGCGGGGACCGCCCTTCTGTGACCCATCAATAACACCAACTCCCACCCATATCCAAGACCCAGAAAGAGTCATGACCATTCTGCAAGCGATCACACAACCACGCTGGAAAGCAGATGCTACCACTGCAGACCATGCCAGACTTTTATTAAACATACAGCACACAGTCAGACTTCGGGTGCTGAGGCCCAGAAGTGGAGAGCCAGGCACTGAAGAGGTGAGGCCAAGGCCACCGGGACAGGGACTTGCTTGGTGCAAACCAATCCATTTCCACTTCCTTGGCACACAAGCCTCCCTTGCAGTTAGGCTGGGACAACACGACTCGCTTAGCCACTTCCAGGCCTGGCCAGAACACCTCTGCTTGACTGTCCACTCTCTCTTCCTCTTCCACAGTGACCTTGGAAGCCATATGTTGAGATGGCACAGCTACAGGATGGGAGCAGCCAGGATCCCTGAGCTACCTCCTGGACAACAGCCACTCAGGGGAGCACCTGACCTGTCCTGGACTATGACACAGTCGAGAGACAGACCTTTATTCCTTAAACCACTGACGCATTGGGGCGTATGTGTTACTGCAGCAAAGCCTGAGCAATCCTGACTAATTACACCACTGCGATCTGTGAGTGCTTTCTCGGGTCTATGTTGCCTGGATACCCAGTAAGGATGAAGGACTTGCACCTTAGCATCAAGATATCAAGAATAAAGACTGAAGAGAAAATACCGGTGTTACAGCAGGTGTCTGTGCAGCCACGCAAACACATTATTTCAGACTCATCCGTCAAACGACCCATTTCCCAACAGCCTAGCCAACCTCTAGATTCCTACCCCTGTACACTTAGTTCTACCAGCTGTGCAGCTATCACTTTGGTGGGTCTGAACCCTTGCTGCCTTGGGTTTTCAGCAATTATTTCCAAAGCCCTTGGAATCCCACCTCCTACCCCACAGAGACCCAGCTGGCCTGATGCAGCCAGAACATCCTCACTACACACAGGTACCTGCTTCACTTTCTGTTCCAAGGAGCAACTTATTCCTGGCTTCCAGGGCAGCGGGGACCACAGCACTGAATGGGAATGTGAGCAGGATCATGTCTTCATTCAGTAAGAATCCAACCTCCTCATCCAAGCCTTCGCTGCCCTCCACCAGGACATCCACCATGTCGAGAACATCTGAGGCAGAAAGTTGGGTATCAAGGCCAGGCAAGAGGTGCCAAAGGAGTCTACTGCAAGAATCCCACAGGTAGGGCGAGCAAGAGAACGTGTGCAAAAAGAGGAAAAAATAAAAGCTAAACTTCTCTTGGGGGAAAATGCTTAGTGTAATGTTTGATTCTAAACAAATAAGGGCATTATCTATAAAATCTTAAGATCTCTGCCAGACAAAATGCAGGACTATCCAGCTCAGGTGATAACAGGTTGAAGTTTCCTCGCGTGACACTCAGAAGCCCAGAAACTTTAACCTGGATAGTCATGGAAATAAGCCAAAATCTGAGAAGCCACAGAGCATAAGGGTTGATGCACAGACTAGGGCCAGAGTGTCTGAAGTCAAATCCTGACTTTGCTACATCCTCGCTGTGTGAGGCTGAGCAGATTGCTTAACCTCTCTGTGCCTCAGCTGCCTTGTCAATATATAAAATGAGGATAATCTCCCCCAACTTGGGGTTGTTTATGAGGTTACGTGAATTAGGATTTATTAAGAGCTTAGAGCATCACCTGGCACAAAGTATAAACACTGCACAAGTAAAAACAACGCAGCCAATAAGCCCTGTACATATTTCCTGTTACATAAACAAATAAGGGGATTTCCAATTCCAGAGGCGGCTGATCTCTGATGCAAAGAAATGGGACGTCTGCCCTCCGCACAAGGCTTCAGTGCAATTCTGTTTTGCCTCTAATACGCCACCGAGGCTGGCTCTTCAGAAGCCCGAGGAGCGCGGGGAGCGGCACCCACCGTCAATGTGGGAGATGGGAATGCTGACATCATCGGCGTCCTGCCGCGTCACGGAGGCCTGCAGGGCGCTGGCTTCCTGGACAAAGTCAGACGCTTTGTCCGTGTATGAATAGGGATTCGCCACCAATGTCAGGAGAACCTGAGCATTAGAGTCAAGTAGGAAATACTTAGATGGTCACACGTGAAATGAAAAATGCCCCCAAATGTCGCAGGTAAAATAAAGGGAAGAGCAAAAACCTTAACAGGCCTTCAAAGAACAACAGTTTTTCTGCAAAGTTTTTTTAAAAAAACTTTTTGTTGTAGAATTTTAAAAAGTATCTCCTTTTCGCATCAGACTATTGCTTTTAATACTGCTCTTAGTGTACCACTAATCCCTCCTACAAAAACAAACGCCCAAAAGGAAGTTAACAGCACACAGGAATATAGTCCCATTTTACAGATTCTAAAACTAAATAGTTCTGACATCTCAGCAAGAATTAGGAAGTGAGTCAGGAGGAGAGGCGTCTGGGCTCTGGCCCATCAGAAATGCCTTCATTATACTGAGGATCACTTAGTACGTCGTCCCGAACATGCTTCTTTACGTGGGAAATACGTGCTCACGCGTTCCAAAAACTGAATCACGGCCTCCTTGTTCTCCTCCGCGGTGTCATCCAGGTGCTCCAGCCACAGCTCCAGCTCCTGCCAGGTGTGCTCAAACACCCCTGTGTCCCGCAGGATCTGAAAAGTCAGGGAAGAACCCGCTTTCCGTGGGTCCTCTGAGACCCACGGAGCACAGAGGGGGTAAAAGTTCCATCCAGTTTTACTGTAAAAGCTACGCTTCAGAACAACACCCACTGTTGAGGCAAACGAGGAAAAGAGGTCGCCCTGGGCTCGATCAAGGAGAACACAGTCCCTCGTCTCGCTGCTGCTTATTCCTCTCCTTCAACTCCTAAACAATAAAAAGGGAAAATATCCCGCTGCTACTTGAATGTCTGCTTTTCAACCTGGGACTTGACTCCTCCCAGCCACTCAACCCTCAGCCTGCATGAAATTCTCCAAGACAGTGACCCAGTCAGGCCGAATCATCTCAGTGTGGCTTCTCAAGACCCAGGCCTGGGCCGGAAGCACCAGCTTAGTTCTGTCCTAAGGGAGCAGAACTTGTAGCGAGGCAGCACCTGGTGAAATGACGTCCCCAAACGGCCCGACGACACAACTCAGGGTCTCAGCAGCCCCTCGGCACGAGCCCTGCAGAGTGCTCCAAGGGAGAGCATGACGCGCCATTCCACCCACATGCAGGGAGTGATCACGGAATCACACCTGCACAACCTTGCAGAGGTCACGACCTAGACTTTCGCGTCCTCCAAGCAGCTCAGGAGAGGCTGAAGGGTGGCAAGACTACTCACACGTCAAAGGTAAGATCTCTGTACCCTAAATACAATGCATGTGATTTTTCTAGCAACCCGCCCGGCCCCGGCCCTGACCGGGATGTCTGCTGCCCAGTGGAACCAAGGAACTAGATTTCCTAGCGCTGCAGCAAGACCTGACGTAGCCCTGGAAAATGAGTTCAAGTGTAAGAAAGAAGAGACGCCAACAAACTCCTCATTCCCTTCCGCTGACTCTGGCGACACCTGTGCCATGGGTGATGGCTGCGGTCAATCGCCAGGGCCCCGGAGAAGGCTGAGTCTGGAGCTGAGGGAAGAGGCATCGCCTATTAAATTGTTCCCCAGAGGGCCAAAATCTCATGTTTACTGAGTCTAGAATGTGCCAGGCATGGGCTACTATTTGATCACACGTAACCTCGCTTGCAACCCTACGGTTTTGTTATTCCCGTTCACCACAGAAAAACTAAGTTCAGAGAGGTTAAGCGATTTGTCCAGTGCCACCCAGGAACGGCAGAACCAGGACTCAAACCTTGGAACAGGACTTCAAAGTGCCCTCTTTTCCCATTTCACCAGGTTGCCTCTTGGGAACACAGCCAGGTTAAGACAGAATACATTAAAACTGCCATAAAACCTTCTGTTTTTAAATTGTAACAGTCTTAGTACATCCTTAAGTCAACAATTGTTGACTAAGCATCTACTATAAGGAAGACTGTACAAAACGCTTCTAGAACTAGGAGCTGGTAGAAAAGGCTCACCTTCACGATCAGAAGTTTGGTTGATGACTTGAGATGCGAATGGCTACTGGTCACAAACATCTTCATCAGTAAGTAAAACACGGATCGTTTTCCTCCAATAATTTCTGCATCTGGGCCTTCCTGGAGTTTGAACGATAGAATATGATAAATGGAACAAAGGCCACTGCTTGCTGAGCGAACAGGTACTGCGTGCCCAGTGTTCCTCCCGGCCTCTCATCTCATCTCATTTTAACCACCACGCGGCAAGCCCGCCAGGATGCTATACACGAGGAACCACAGGAGTTAAGAGCTCCTCCCACACCCCGGAGAGCAGCTGTAGTTAACAACAGTCACAGCAGGAAGCACGGGGGCCCTTCAGGGGCTTCACATACGCTAACTCACATTGTCCTCCCAACAAGCCTGCGGTGGGGACAACCGTCACCCCCATTTCACATGTGCAGACACTGAGGCACAAGGAGGTAACGGCTGTTTAATGACCGAGGTGGGACTCAAGCCCAGGAGCCCTGGCGCAGACGCAGCACTGGCTGGCGGGAAAACACACCACCCAGGGCTGCCTGACTCCGTCCAACGCCACGCTTGCTGCATTTCAGCAAGATGCCGGCGCGGATATAATCGGCCTTCTCCTTACACATAAGCAAGCCTCTTAACAAAGGCTTCTGGGCTTTGAACACGTGGAGCTCCAGATTCCCAGCCCAGACTCCGATGCATCTGTGTCTCCCTGGAGTGTCCCCACAGCCCCGATCTGAGCACGTGAGGGCTACCGTTCACAAAGCCCAGCAGACCCATCGTATGAGCAGAAAACGAAGCACGGGATATAAACTCATATGTTAATACCAGTTCTTTCAAGGTAAGAGGCCTCTGTTCCCTTTCCAACTAAATCGTCAAGACCCCAATGGCCCAGTTCAGCTGGGGTAAAAAACTAAACACCCCAGACTCATCCGTCATCTCACTGGGGTCCTGGCAGTGACCTCACGGGGGTTGTCAAGTTGAGAGCAGGGTCTGGGCAACACTGCCTGGGTCCAATCCTGGATCCCCTACTTACGGCTGGGACCCCACAGAAGTCTCCTAACCACTCTGCACTCCAGCTGTCTCGTCTGTAAGTGGTGATAAATGAGATGATACCTAGCACACTTGTGCCAAGCCTGGCATTCAGTTAAGTTCTCAGTGAGAACTATCCCCAACTATGAGGCAGGTGAACCTTAGAAAGAGGTCTTAGGGGAACACAGAGATCCCAGTGCCATGGTGTTTTTCTACCTTTCTGGACATATCACCTCTGAAAGTGCCAGTGTATGTTTCCGCACTACTGGTTCCATACAAGAACCCAAAGAAGACGTTAAGTCATTAAAACAGGTCATCTGAGCCACTGAGAAACACACTCAGACAATGCTTAATTTGGCCTGGTCATTTTCCCTCTTTGGATAGAAGTGACATAGCGTCCTGTGTTTAAATACAGAGGTAGGTATCTGTTACATCTTGAGTTCCCTTTACGATTCAACATTATGTTCTCCAGAAATCCTAGGAGACATTATCAAAGACACAGAAAACAACGCCAGCAATCTTGACGGATTTTTCCACCAGCCTCAACCCTCTCGTGGCTTGGTGTCTATTCCCATCTCTGTCTTCAGTCCTTCCAGGATGAGGACAAAGGAGAAGGAAATGTATTTTGTTTATTTCCAAAAGGGTTTTTAAAAGACACGAAAAATGTAAAAGAGTCAAGAGAAAAAAAGTAAAAAAAACTCCCAGCACCCAGCAATAATATATTTTCAGTAAGGATAGCTAAGCACCTTACTTTGCAAAGCAAAGAAATTCCTGGTTCACAAATCAGGACCTGGCCTCTGCTCTAGAGGCTTCTCTCTAAAAAGAGAACCGTCAACGTCTTCCTTCGCAACCAGCAGTCAGGGTTCTGATGCAGCTAGAAATTCCCAGGCCAGAAAGCCGACAAGCCTGCAGGTGAGCTAACAACAAAGGCGGGGTCACGGCCTCCTACCTGGGCCTTTAACCACAGAAACTTGCTGGCGGGCAGTACCAGGGCCACCTTGAGAAGAAGGTGCTGCAGGGTGACAGGCACCTCCTCACGCAGGCCCTCCTCTGAGATGACTCCTGTGGGTGGGAAAGAGGAAGACAGATGAGACGTCGGGGGGTGGGGGGCGGGCACAGGGGCCCAGCTACTGCCGCCCTGGCCACGAGGACGGGACAGGGAACTGTCCAGGGAACTAGGCAGAAGACGTGGGGTCCCGCCCGTCCTTGTCCTGCGGTCGCCCTCACACAGGCTGTGCCCACTCTCCTGCCCACACACCTCACGGACACATCCCCCCGTCCCAAGGTCTATCCAAATCCTTCACCAAAGAGTTGGGGTGCTGTCTGCCCCTCCCTGCACTCGGCCCACAGTGACCTCCTCCTACAGCTCAAAGCCCCCCGTGCACACAGTCTCTCGTGAGTGTGACCCCTGGTGCAGGGCACAGGCCTTGCTCCCTAGACAGCAAGCATCTTGCGCACAGCCTGCGGCCGCCTGGGTCTGAGAAAGGGTCCTCAGCCTCTGGCCTGATTTCTGGGTTAATCCTTTGCTTGGGAAGGACGTGGTACCAAATGTTAAATGGCCACTTTATAGTAAATCTCATATTCTCACAGCAAGAGAACCTTTTGCCTTTAAACCATCAAGAAGTTAATTACAGCTTTTTGAATAGGATTATTTCAGTAGCTTATATAAATTCCAAGAATGATATTTCCGCAAGTCTTCCTCCATAGGCCCAATTACAAAGTCAGTTTTATTAGACAAACTTTTCCATCAAGGAAACATGGCCAGACAAGCATAATGTTACTTTTACAAGATGTGGTTTGAACGTCACTGGGTAAAATACGAGTAACTATGTCTGAAGTGCCTGTGCATGAACGGGACCTCCTTCTAAGGGGCTCTCATTTCTGCACCCCTCTTCCTTTGCAAAGAGGCTTTAGAATTAACATCACATAATCTCATCTGTCTATCACCCATGGCAGGCAACTCAGCCTGGCTGGCTTCTCCCTTCTCTCTTGAGGCTGCCAAGTGTGCATCTGATACCTCCTTAAGGAAGACCAGCTACTTAAAAAACACTGGTCCGGATGAAAACACCAGGCTGGTGGATCACACACGCCGGCCACAATGCCCAGCAGCCTTCCCAGTCCTCGGCTCCGGAGCGTCTGCTCCAGTGTATCCACACTTCCTTCACCCCCACCGGCAGGGCCAGCGGAGGGGCGCCCCCCATCCCTCGAGACGCACCTCTCAGGAGCTTGCTGAAGTCGAAGTTGTACTGCGTGACCACGTGCGGGACCACCTCCTGGTAGAGGCAGATGACCTGGAGCAGGACGGCTTTCAGAAGAATGGTTTCTGCATCATCTGAACCAGAATTAAACAGCCTGAATCAGGAAACGCACTTGTTCTCTGTCCTCGATCAGTGAGCGATCGAACCACCCGGGACCCATTCCGGTCAACTGTGTGTGGAACCCTGAAGCTGCAGACAGATCCCCATGGAGCGAGATTTAAGGAGTCAACGTGGTAAAAGTCAAAGCGGTTCACACAGGCTGGGTCTACATCCCGATTTCACCGCTGTGAACTTGGACAGGGTGAAGCTACTCTCTGTGCTTCAGCGTCCTCGTCTGAAAAATGGGGACACGCAGCAGTGCCTACCCCTCCAGGGCCGCGCGAGGATGAAACAGGACAGAGATATAAGACGTGAAGCCCACCGCTTCACCAGTGACAAGGTCTGAGTCAACACATCTTACTTCCAGGGGGACCGTGTAGCCCACTACTCTCCACAGAACAAAAGAGAGGCCTCCTCCCTCACGGAAAGGCCAGAGCACATCACACTCATCATACAAGTTTTTAGAGAGACACGGTGCTTGCATAAATCTTGGGCACATTTCTAACAGATGTTAAAACTCAATGTATAAAAACAAAAACCAAAAAACAAAAAAACAACTCAGTGTACAATGCCATGCTCATTCTTCTCCCTAAGCAAAGAAGGACACAGGATTCATTCAGAGCCAGTGAGGCCTTCACAAGTCCCTCTAGACCAGCCCCTCTGGACAGGAGGCTCCCAGGCTGCCTGTGTCAGTGGTATCTGCAAACAGAAGAGGCCCCTCACCGCTCTGGGGAGCCACGCAGGTAGCAGGGGTCCTGTTGCCCCTTTTCTTAGCTTTCTCGTCATCCTGTTCTGTCTCCTGCTTCCTAAGTGACTGCCAGACCCACACGATGGCGTTCAGATCTGGTAAAATCTAAAAGGGAAAACAAAGAAACAGAATATCAGTCACGTTACAAGGAAGAGAAACAAAGGAACTGAACCTACTAAGAAGGAGAAGCAAAGAACAGAGGAGAGGGGCCAGCACGTGCAAGTGTGTGTGTGTGACCGAAAGGGGTCCCAGCCTCTGGCAGCTCTGTTTTGGGGTATAATTCCCAGAACTGAACACTGTAAGAATGTGGTGAAAACACAAGCACCGATCATTAAAACAAACCCCTGAAGACTTGTTCACCGGAGCCAGACACTGGGAACCAAGAAACTCCTCCTTACAACCGGCTGGGGGTACCCAGCCCAGCAAGCCCTTGGCTCTTCCGGGCAGCCACCCAGTCTGCGGACGCCTGGCCTCCCTGCTCACCAGACCGAGCCCCAGGGAGGAAGTAGCAGGCCACCCATCACTGCAGCCCCAGTCCTGATGAGACCTGAGTCCCAGGAGCACCCCAACCCCCTCCCTTCACTTCGCACCCGCCCTCTGGGCCCCCAAGCTCGCCTTTTCCCTCTGGTGTGCTCGCCTGTGACCTCTGTGAGCAAAGCCCAAGCCTGGCTCCGGGGCCTACCTTGCTCAGGGCTTCTCTGAAGAGCCGCACGAAGTCCTCCATCATCGCGGCCGTGTACACGCCCGACTCCTGCCAGGCCCCTTTATTCAGGCAGTAGTCAATGGTCTTTAAGGCTCTCTTCAAAATGACGGAAATAAGGGATAAAGCTGTGTGTTTCACTGATTTGCTGTCCAGCTGGGAAGAAAAAGAGGTAAATCCACAAGTGTCTTCGGGCCGCACTGGTGGACACAGAGCACCCAGGCCCCGGCCCTCCCCAGGAGCCCGCCGGACCTCTGTGCTGTGCAGAGGTGGCCCGGGGGCCCTGCCTGCTTCACCTCCTGCAGATGTGACCTCAGCAGGTGCCGGGAGCACAGTTACTAAAGGTGGCGTCCGATAGTTATTCTTAACTGCTGTTCCACAGCCTGTTTTTGGTAAAGTCTTCCCTGACCACCACTCGGCTCCACAGATTACCTGCCTCGACAACAGCTGAGACCCCACCGGGACCCGACGGGCCTCTCCACTTATCGTCAGATGGAGAGATGACGGGCAAGGGCACCAGACACCCAAGTCCGGCCAGCCACCTCTAGGCGCACAGCCTCCACCCCAGGCCTCCCACATCCAAACTCTCTACCTGGATTCAGACAGCCAGGAGGGCCTTCAAAATCCTCACTCGCTGAAGAGGTTCAAGAACCTGTGCTCTTACCACAAAGGGGGAAAGGCTAGGCCCCGGCCGGTGGCAGTATGTCCCTGGGCCAGCAGCAGCGAGGATGTCTCCTGGGCACTTGGGAGACACGTTCGATCTCAGGCCCAGCCCAGCCCAATGCCATCAGCCCCAGGTGACTCCCAAGTACAGAGAAGTCCGGAGAGCACCAGCTGGGATGCTGCAGCTTTACAGTCACGTAGAAACAAGAAGGTTTTCTGACGGGCCTTCAGTTTAATAACACTCCAGGCCCCCAGCGCTCCAGCTGGCTGGCGTCTCATTTTACATGGACATTGTACGCTAAAGCAGCGCTTCATTAAATGTCTTAAACCAATAACCACGCCCAACCCGTCATCACTTCAAAGGCAGGACGCAAACGAGTGTTACACTCACCAGCTTGGAGCGCAAAGCTCAGTCCACAGCCTGAGACCCTGTCTCCAAACACGTTCTTGCTTCCTGCTTCTAAAACGAGCTCACTCTTTTCTTTCTTTCTTTCTTTTTTTTTTGCGGTACGTGGGCCTCTCACTGTTGTGGCCTCTCCCGTTGCGGAGCACAGGCTCCGGACGCGCAGGCCCAGCGGCCATGGCTCACGGGCCCAGCTGCTCCGCGGCATGTGGGATCCTCCCGGACCGGGGCACGAACCCGTGTCCCCTGCATCGGCAGGCGGACTCCCAACCACTGCGCCACCAGGGAAGCCCTCACTCTTTTCTTTCTGATCTAAAATGCACGCCATTAAAATTCTGCATATAACACCGTAAAGAATACGAGAAAAACGTCATTAAAAAACCCCACGCACTCCTAAGTCCATCCCCCAGACACACCTGTCTCTGGTGTCACTTGTACGAACACACTGTCACGGCTCAGGAAGCGCCAGTGACGAGAAGGCGAAGCTGTGGCTTCCCCTCCGCTGGCCCTGGGCCTGCCCAGGACAGCAGCCTCGGCAGAAGAGGAGGCCATGAGCTCTCCCCAACCCAAGGCCACCCCGTCCAGTGGATGCAACACCCCCTAGGGGCACAACCCCTCTCTCCTGAAACAGCGTGACAGGGAGCGAGACAGCCTTTTATATCCCAGACTGGGGTATGTACCGGGGTCAGCTCAAGGGGCAGTGTAAGTGCAGCCGGCCAGATCGAAACCATCTTCTACCTGTGAAGAGGCGGCATCAGATACCTTCCTTTCAATTCTACTTTGCAAGTCCCTGGAATAAGACATCTTGTGTCTCTCACAAAACAGATGGGCAAGCTAGCTGGGTCCTAACCTTGATTCTGTGATTTGGCAACCACAGCAAAAGGCCTTCCTAGCTGGTCCCACCCAGGCCTCTTCCTCTTTACTCCAGCGCCTCCCCACGGCCCCCTGGCTGCTCTCAGCACAACCCCTGGATGGGCATCAAGAAATGCTCACTCCCACCGCCCAGTCCAATGAGTCTTCACCAATTTACGAACTGCCCCATCACCACTGGAGCCGACCCACTACGGCAGACCTGGTCCTGCTGTGTTCAGGTAACAACCCAGCCTGCCTGAAGGATGGGGTCTCCGCCCGCACCGAGGAAAGCCCAGGCCCTGCACTCCTCTGGACACCTGGTCTCCCCCAGGTGGGTCTTGAGGCAACCTGGGTTTAGGAGGGGCTGGCTGGCCTAGGACCCGTGTATGCCAACAATTCATGGCTGTTCACCTAAGGCCATGATTTATGGTGAAAAATGCATGGGTCCCTCACAGTGTGATTTCTGATGGGACTCGGGAACCTTTGTAATAAATCATGACACAGACTTGAAGTATCCATTTTTTCCTTGAACACGTCCTCCCCCAACTCCTGAAACAGCTGGTCCTCAAAGTAAATGTTCCCCAGAAAACTTAACACTATTCATTTAAACCACAAAAGAAAGGATTTGCTAGGCAAACTTCAGTCCTGCCCTAGCCAGAGTTCCTGAAGTAATGAGACTTTAACACATGACATTAGGCCGTAGCTGAGCACACTTCCCCTCCCAGCCTTGGGAAGGCCCAGAGCCGTGGAGGGGTCCCGCCGTCCCGGCTCTGTGCTGGAGCAGGGCAGGCATGTGCCTCGGGCCCCAGCGCACCGTCTGCGGGCGAGTGGACACGTGGAAAGCCTCAGAGGCTCTGACAAAACGCAAACCAATACATGCAGGCCGGTATTCTCAGCACAGTCCCCAGCACGGCCAGTGGGGCAAGCGGGAGAGAGTCTGGAGGCAGGGTCCCCACTCACGTTCAGTGCTTGGGTGAACATGACCTTGGTGCACACCAGGGGCGCAGTGGTCACCATCACCATGGCCAGGAGCCGGGGGAGCGGGATGAACTCTCTGGTCTGAAACGCCCGGGAGATTTCTGGCTGGGCGGCGTAGATCTAGGGAAGGGAGAACGGAGAATGAGCTGGTGGCAGAGGTTAGCTTGCAAGCCTGAGTCTGTCTAATTGTAGGTACCCAACAGTAAAGCCGCTGCAGTGAAACAACTACAGTAATGAAGGTCCAAGGCTCGCCACAAGGAACAAGGTCTGGAATATTAACCCCAAAATCCACTTGTTAGAGACAAGTTGGGTCATGAGACTGTTACTGGCGACAGCGATCTTCAAAGCAGAGCCTGGTCTGTGGTCTGGGGAGCCTCTTAAAACCTCTGATGGCAAACAAGTCACTGCTAGAACTCACAACCGGATTATCGACTCACCAGTTACTGCACTCGGCAGGCACCTAACCAAGTATGTCATCTTTTCAACACTTCATGACAACCCTTTGGGGTAGGGCTATTTTATATCAAGATAAAACATGTTTACAGATGACACAAGTGGACCTCGATGAGGCTAAGTAATTTCTCTAGGGCCACGGGGCTAGAAGGCAGAGAAGCAAGGACTCCCATCCTGCCCTGCGACGGCCGTGCGCCTGTCCCTGCCCCTCCGGAGAGCAGCGGCAGGGCAGCTCCCGACAGGGGTGGTGGCCACAGGGATACCGTCATCAAAGTGGGGGGCAGAGGGCCTCCTTCTTGTCCCAAATACACACTGGGAGGGAATTCCCTGGTGGTCCAATGGTTAGGACTCAGCGCTTTCACTGCCAAGGTGCAGGTTCGATCCCTGGTAGGGAACTAAGATCCCTCAAGCCACGTGGTGTGGCCATAAAAAGAAAAAAAAAAGCAAACACCCAAATACACGCTGGGACCACCGCGCACACAGGCATTCAAGGAAAATGAGGGAATATGTGAATAAAAGTTTGCTTTACAGGTAACCCCGTGCCCAGGTCAAAGCACAAGACAATAATCCCAGGTGCGTCACCATTAGGCAGTCCATAAATCAGAGAGAGAGAGAGAGAGAGAGAGAGAGAGGTGAAGCGAGCCGGGCAGTACTGCCTAAGCATCTGTAGCAGGCACTCCCTTTGGTGGATGAGGGGAGGTTGACATCCATGATCAGATGGAAATTAATTCATATCCACTTGGACAGACCACCAATCACAGCTTATTTCAAGTTGTTCTAAGTACTTGAAACGGCAATCTTTAAAAACTATTGTACGGTTCAGACATTTCACTGATTCCGGCCCAGCTGTGCCGAAACTCATCAAGATCTCACTCTGAGCAAACTCTGGTTGAAGAAGATGCAACTGGCTCAACGGATTCAAAAGCATAAACCTCAAAACTCAGCTCAGTGAAAAGTCAAATGTCTTTAGAGGATAAAGACACCAAATTAACATCGTGTGAAGTACGCCGTGAAGAGCGGCTGAAAGAAGTCCCTCAGCCTGCAGAGTTCATCAGAGCGTCACTCACCCCCGACCACTACCAACTCCTCACGCCCACCCGCCCACGGCCCCAGCTAGCGGACTTCGAAATGCCCCTGGCCTTCACCTTGTTGAGCAGTTTGATGTTACTGGACCAAGTGGACTGCACCCTTGGGAGAAAGGAAAACGTCACTTCCTTGAAGTACTTGTTCAGTAAGTCCGGGCACACTTTCAGGATGTTCACCACAAGTTCAGCGACCAGCTCGTCGTCTGCTGCAGTTTTCAAACCCAGCAGGAAGTGCAGGAGAGTCAGGTTTCCTCCCCTGCCAGGGAGAGAGGGGAGAGAGAGGGGTGAGCAGGGCGCCTTCACAAAGCACTCAGAGCTCAGGATGACGGGGGTAGCTCCGCTCCGTCAACACGGCTGTGACACAGGGATGGGCAAATTTCATTTCTGGTGAATTTCCCTCCCGGCAGAAAGTGAGATGTTTTCATGGTCTGTAGGGCTCCCGCTCTCCACCAGAGGGCCTGAACTTCACTCCTCCACTTCTGAGTGGCTGAGAAAGTCTCTTCCTTGTTCTGTTCCCCACCTCTCCTTCCCTCCCTTGAGTTCCAGCTGAGTTTTAAAGAAGAGGAAATTTTAAAATTTTCTTTTGTGATTTTACTGACCACTTCCCTCCAACCACACACAGAAAAGCACATATGTAAAGATGTATGTGTGCGTTAACTATAAAAACACAGAGAACGCATTTTTCTTTTAAAAGGATTACGGTTGGGCTTCCCTGGTGGCGCAGTGGTTGAGAGTCCGCCTGCCGATGCAGGGGACGCGGGTTCGTGCCCCGGTCCGGGAAGATCCCACGTGCCGCGGAGCGGCTGGGCCCGTGAGCCATGGCCGCTGAGCCTGAGCGTCCGGAGCCTGTGCTCCGCAACGGGAGAGGCCACAACAGTGAGAGGCCCGCGTACCGCAAAAAAAAAAAAAAAAAAAAAAAAAAGGATTATGGTTTTTTCCCCATGAAGTGCTCACAAATTGCCACAGTCCAGAGTGCCACAAAATTATTTCTGAAACTCAACCGGATGGCACAGAGCCCTTCTACGGCTTTCTGCTTCCTCTGTTTCCAGCTACTTTCAAACTCCGACGCTTTCACTTCACAGCCCAAAGAAGCTAATATAGGGAGAAAAATCTACTGTATGAAGAGTCAAAATTTGTCCCAAAGTGGGCAGTTTCCAAAAATATAAGAAGATGATACAAACAGGAAAACCTAGACATTAAAACTTGGAGAAAGGGAGCACCTGGCCTAGGATCTACATGGCCAAGTAGGTTTTACCCCCAGATACCTTTTAAGAAAAGATGTCTTTTCATATCTGCTTGTCCCTGGGAAGTCATAATATCCAGAAAAAAATCAAAATTTGCCTCGTTGGCGTGTCATGTTGATGGCTTCTGGGATCACCACTGTTTTGCAGCCCCTTATAAACTGACCAAAACTAAGATGCAATATGACACTTTACAGGCGATAAAAATTTTTCCAAAATTGAAGTAGAAAGAGTATAATTTTGATCAGAAAGCTATTCTTTAAAAAGCTTAGAATTCTTAACAGGAAAATATCATGAGCAAAACATAGTTTGTGCTTTCAAATGCATGGAATGTTAAATTTGCAAAGGGTGGGACTTCCCTGGGGATCCAGTGGTAAAGAATCCACCTTACAGTGCAGTGGACATGGGTTCAATCCCTGGTCAGGGAACTTAGATCCCACATGCCACGGGGCAACTAAGCGCACGTGCCACAACTACTGAGCTTGCATGCCTCAACTAGAGAGCTCACGTGCCGCAAACTACAGAGCCCACGTGCCACGGAGCCCATGCCACAACTAGAGAAGAGAAAACCCGGACGCCGCAACTAGAGAAAAGCCCGTGTGCCGCAATGAAAGATCCTGTGTGCCACAACTAAGACCTGATGCAGCCACAAATAAATTAAAAAAAAAAAAAGGTTTACCTAGAAACTTAAAAAAAAAAATTTGCGGAGAGTGCCAAAAATACTAGACACACACACAATTTTAATCAACGATGTAATAAAATGAATAGCATTTAATTTAGAGTTTGCAACACGTGCCAGATACTGCTCGAGGCAGTTACCACACACTGCCTCTCTCTGGGGTGGGCACTAATTGTATTTCCTTTTTATAGACGAGGCAACATTGGCAGAGAGAAATAGTAACCCGCTGAAGTCTCAGAGGCACTCCAGAAACTGTTCTCTGAACCTCCACAGTAAGGCTCAGCAAGCTCTGGCCCACCACCTGCCTTTGTCAATAAAGCTTTATTAGAACACAGTTACACCCATTTGTTTATTTATAGCATGGCTGCTTGGGTACCACAATGGCACGGTTGAGTGGGCACAGTAGGGACTGTATGGCACACTAACCCTAAAATACTTACTGTCTGGACCTTCACAGAAAAAGTTTGCCAACCCTTGCCTACACTATAATGCCTCACTTTCAATGCCTACTATGTGCCAGGCAGGCACACAGGGATTCAAAACAGACTAGTCGTAGGCTCTGGGGATTCAAAACAGACTAGTCTCTGTGCTCACCAATTCTTGCCTATTGGGTAGTGAACAAGCAAATAAATAAATATGCAAGATGGTGATAAGTCACCATCAGAAGCAAGGGCCAGGCCAAAGGGCAGTGACAGTGGAAGGACTATCTCAGAAGAGGGCTGCCAGGGAAGGCCTCTCTGACGTGGCGACATCTGCACGGAGACCTGCAGGAAACGAGGGAGCTTTACGACCACTGGGAAAGGAGGCATTTCAATTTTCTCAAAGCTTTCCATTAACACCCCACAAACAAAACTCCCTTCCTCTCTCCTAAGCACAAGCATTTGTCTTTTGCCCATGGCTGAAAAATTTTACATAAACCACACCTTATTTAAACACACCCACAACCGCTAGTTGACTCAATATGCTCATTAAATGATCATCTATTTTATGGGTCTCCTTAATAGGGAAAACAAGCCTTTTTAGCATGGTGTTATATCATATTAAGACTCAAAAAGTCTGCTCTTACATTTCAGCAAGAAAACAAGCTTTCTCTCACTGATGAGAGAAAAGCTACAATATCACCAAAACAAAATTAGAAGAAAAAGGAATGACATGGCAAGTTAATTCATAATAATCACAGAATGAAAACAAGTTCAAAGCCACAAGCAGGGAAAAGAATTCCCACCGAATGAATCCCATTATGAGGGATGAGTCATTTTCTGACCGGTTGAAACCGAATCAAACCATCTCTATCCTTATAATAAAATGTCAAGGGGGTAAAACTAAGGGTCATTCACAATGACCAGAAAATATGTCCAATGTTTTTAATTGTGAAATGGGAAAAAAAGCAGGTTAATGAACAATATATCTAACAGTAGGCCGTTCTGGTTTAAATATTAATAACGTGGATATGTATTATAGGTCTATGACTCTAAAGTCCAAAAGAACATAATCTAAATCATTAGCTGTGGACTTTGTTTCCTTACTGATGAAATGTTATCATAATGGTGAAATATGAAATAAAACGTAAAAACAAAACTGTGAAATCCCAACTCATGAGCAGCTGCCCCCCGAGGAGAAAAGGGTTGTGTAGCTGTCGCGAGTGTGGGCTGGGAACCAGATCGCCTAGGTTCCAGTCTGAGCTCGGCCACTTTCACGGTGAGTGACTACCTGCCCTCTGTGGGCCCATCTTCCTCATCTGCAAGACTGGGGTAACAATGGTACCCACCTAGGACTGTGGTGAGGCATGAGAGGGCACCCCATCTCTGGGAAGGAGGATGTAACAGAATTATTCTCAGATGCAGCTGGCACATAGTTGCTGAGTGAACACACCACCACCTTCCTGGGTGAGATACCCTCACACTGTGTGTTTGAGTCAACTGCTACCCTGAGACTCTGCCCCGAGGGCACACAACGAACGGGAGCCCTCTGGGTCCTATTCTGAGTTCATCCCTAAAATGAGTCAGATAATGCCTAAAATGCTAGTTCTAACCCACTACAGTCCCGTTATTTAACAGATTTCCACTGTAAGTCACGTATGTGATGACCTCTGAGAACTCACACTCAGGATTCACACGGGCGTTACACTTTACCTGCCGAAGGTACCAAGAGACGCGTCATAAAAATTAATCCCATGCTTGAGCGAACAGCAGAGATCCATCAGGAAGTTATGAACGAGCTGCCTCACCATGGTTTTCCCTGCGTCTTCAGCAGAAGTCTACGAGGGTTTCAAAGAAATTCAGTGACAATCCCAAGTTCGTAAGTCTTACGAACAACTACAGGGTAAAAACTGGACCATATCACATGCCTAATGGCAACTTAGAAAACATTTTAAATTGAACATTTGGTGTAATTCAAAAACAAAAAACCCCACAAAAAAACAGAAACACCAATCAAAATTTAAAAATACTCTTATAGGTGGAATCTAAACAAAATAAATAAATAAAACAGTAACAATTTTTTTAAAAAGCTCACAGATACTGAGAGCCAATCAGTGGCTGCCAGAAGTGGGGGTCAAGGGGCTGGGAAAAAACGGGTCCACTGGGGTTTTCTGTTTGTTTATTTTTTACTTTAAATAAATTGAAGTTAAAATGTTCTTTTTAAAGTTGAACCAACAGGGAGTTGCTGGAACAACAAGAAACTACAGATAACTTGAGATTTTATGTCATTTGCTATTGTTTCCGAGCACTTCACAATAATTCTTATAGCAGCCCCGTGAGTCTGGCAGGGCAAACATGATGACACCCATCTCACGAATGAGCAAACTGTGGATGAGACAGCTGAAGTCATCACTGAGTTAGGAAGTACACGGCACGTCAGTATCAGCATCCCCAGCACTAAAGATTCTCTGTTTACAGCATATGCTTTAAATAGAACATTTTTCCTAAGCTTTTTCTTGCTTCTGCATTGTGATACTGTGACAGAAGAAATAAATATTTGGTCATTGTCTCCAGTTCCTGGCACAGAGCTCCTAAATCTCTCAGAATCTCCTAGGTGATAGGGGCATCTTTCATTCTAATGAGGCAACTCGTAACGGGCCCCAGGAGAGCTTCAGGATGGGGTCTGGATGCCAGAGTGTGACCCGTAATGAGAACATCACTTAATTCCCTGATTCTGAATGTCCTCACCTATAAAATAGAACCATTAAAACAAACAAAAACAAACTCGGGACTTCCCTGGCGCTCCAGTGGTTAGGACTCGGCACTTTCACTGCCTTGGGCCCGGCTTCCATCCCTTGTCGGGGAACTAAGATCCCACAAGCCACGTGGCATGGCCAAAAAAAAAAAAAAAAAACTCTTAAGAGGGGCAAGTTTAAACCTGTATTTTCAAACAAGCTTATGAATGACTTAATTTCTCTTGCTCTTTTGAATAAAATTCCGCATTTGGGAGTGTTTTTATTAAGCCCCTGAGGCTTCCTGGTTATAGAACAGATAAAACACGTCCAAAACAAGAGGACATAGGCAAGTCGTGGAGATAAAAGGAAGCAAAACAGTGGGCTCTTGAGAGGTGAAGTATCATAGAGTTAACAGGAAGTCTGAGCCTTCATGACCCTGGCCAAGTCCATGTTCAGAAACATTCTGAGGAAAATCAAAATGAGGAGAATTAAAAAGTACACTGGCTTTGGGTCCATGTGAGAGTAAGTGTTCTAATTAGGCACTTGTTACAAAGTAAACTCTACATGTCAGTAGGTGAGGAAATTGAGGCTCCCTAGGTACTTAGGATCCTGAAGTAGAAGCAACAGGCCTTGAAACTCCAACTGCTGGAAAAGTGTGAAAAGAATGGATGGGAGAGGAGAGGGAAGTGAGGCGGGAGAGGTAGCAAGGATCGACCCTGTACGTCTACTGTGCAAGCTGCAGGGAAAATTCAGATGCCACACAGCTAAAGGGAATGACGGTTTCCACATTAAAAAAAAAAGTTTAATACCATGCTACCTCAGAGATTAGAAAAAAATCTTATTGTAAAAAAAAAAAATTTTTCTTAAATCATATTGCAACTAAGTTGGGAATTAACATAACCACAAGCCAAAAGAAACACCAAATGGGGGACTTTCTTGAAGGCAGGTGTATGTGTAGATTCTTCAGTCTCCCGGCTCTGGGTATCACACACTAACAGTGAGGCCAAGCGGAAGCCAAAAACGACTGTACCTCAATATTCTCCAGGCTCACGTCGACAATCCCCTTCCAGCTGTACAGAGACGCTATGTGGTTCAGCACTTGCCCGGTGAAGAAACGCACCTTCTGGGTTTTTGTGATATTTTTGTTGTGAACTACCTAAAAACAAAAAAACAAATGAATTTCAAGGAAGTTGATTTTTAAAATCGTGTTTATTGGATTTCGTCATTATAAAAATAATGTAGGCCTGCGGCAAAATATTTAGCCAGAAAAAGAAAAAACGTAAAGAGAACACATTCACCAATATTGCCACCACCCTAGGACACTCACAGCTCACATTTTGGTATATTTCCTTTCAGCCTCCCCGTCCCCATCAACCACACAAAACATACATGTGTATGGATTAGGTTCTTGTTGGGGTGGGGTTTTTCTTGGCTTCTTTGAGAATATATTTAATTATCGTTTTGCGCCTGCTTTTACTTAATGCAGCATGAGCTGTCTCCACAACATTAAAAATTCCTTTAGAACATCATTTTGGAGGGCTGAACGTCATTCTATCCTATGAGCGACTATAACTTATTTAACCGTTTCCCAGGTGTGTATAATTAGGTTGCTTCCAAACTCTGGCCATGACTAGCAGCATCCCCGTACAAAGCCTGCCCTACAACCCTGACTCTGGACTTGGAATCGTGGCATCAGTTCTCAGCTCCACACAAACCTACCCCCCCAGCTCATATCTCTGAGGGTTTATGTATTTCAGATACGTTCCCCGGGTGATTCTGTGGCAATCCCATCCCTCACTCCAGGGGTACAAACGTTTTTAAAACCTCTGACACATACTGCTGGACCTGCTGTCTTCCAGAGGGGCTGCAACACCTCCTCCAGGAAAGTACCTGACTCAAAGCATCTTTGCTGGCACTGAATATCATTGTTTTGAAAAGTCAATGCCAATTTGGTAGGTGAAAAGACCTGTACCTCATTACTTGCACTGCTCTGAATCAGGGTTTCTCAACCTGAGCACTACTGACATTTTGGGCCAAATAACTGTTGTGAGGGGCTGTCTTGTGCACTGTAGGATGTTGAGCAGCATCCCTGGTCTCTACTCACCAGATGTCAGTTGCATTTCTCCAGTTATGGCAACCAAAAATTGCCAGATGGCCCGTGGAGGGCAGACCTGCGCCCCGCTGAGAAGCACTAAATGCTGTGCTAATTAGCCATTTTTACGTGGGCTGCCAGTTCACGGCCTTTTGACAACTATTTATGTTGGGAGGATCGTTGAGTTTTTCTAACTGATCATTTAAGGGGCTTCTGTATCAAAGACAGTTATCCTTTCAGCAAGTTTAAAAATTTCTGTAAGATGCGTGTAAAAGGCAGAACATGAAAGATGACACAAAATAACATTTTGCCAGGTGAGCAAATGAAGAAGAGTTGTATTTACAGCTCAGTTACCCCAGTGGCTTCCTGTGAAATAGTGGGGAGCAGGGAGCAGCTTTTCTCCTGCTGTGAAACAGCAGCCTCACCTGAACTGAAGTGGTGGCTTCAGTGCCTGTAACCTTCAGGACTGGCTCATCACCACCAAGTTTCTGCTTAAGAAACGGTTTCCCATTCAACCTATACAACAACCCATATAACCTACGACGTTATAGCTCTAAAGCCCTGTAAAACTCTGGAGCAAACAAATGATAGGAACATTGATCACCAAAAACGTACCTTTGTTTTCAGTGTGGATAACAAAATATTGATGGTAGAGATCCTATCTTCCTTCATGCCTGAGCTGAAAATGCAAGGAATAAATTCTGAAAGTAAAAGTTTCAAAGCATTAGACTCAACAATACTTTGAATGAGAACCGATGAGAGAACATTACTTCTTAAAGTGTTTGTTTGCTGTACCATTCTTAAAATGGTACAGCAAACAATGCCATTTACTTGCCTTTTCTTTTTGTTTTTTAAGTTTTGTCTTTTTTAATTATACAAGTTCACAATAGGAAAAACTGTTTTTGTGACATAGGAAATAAATATCTAAAGGCAAAACAATGACTGAACCATTAAAGTTCAATAGTTCCTTTAGTTCTGGTTTACTTTCCTTTTCTCATTAACTTTGGTAAAGTTAATTTAATACTGACGGTTTGAAAGAGAATGTATGGTACGATTACAGTTTTCCAAAGTTTCTTCGCTTAGACTTGCTCAGAGATGTATTTAAAGTGATGGTCGTGTGGGATAGGGAGGGTGGGAGGAAGGGAGACGCAAGAGGGAAGGGATATGGGAACAGATGTATGTGTATAAGTGATTCACTTTGTTATAAAGCAGAAACTTACACGCCACTGTGAAGCAATTATGCTCCAATAAAGTTGTAAAAATATATAATAATAAAAAAATAAAAATAAAGTGATGGTTGTCACTTTATTGACTCGTGCTAGAACTTGGACTGATTTATTTATTTGCTTTCTCTTCATACTTTTGGGATCACCAAGGACTCAGCCTCCACGGCTTGAAGCTGTATTATTACTAACATACTGGTGAAAAGCAGCAAAGCAATTACAATTTCTCTTCCTCCATACATGCTTAATGGGCACACATAATTTCTACAAAAGCAAATTCATTATTCTTAAAAAAAAAATTCAGAAAATACCAGACAGAAATTTAAGATCAACCATAACTCTACTACCCAAAAGTTAACACTGTCGATGTCTGGGTTACCAGTTAACTGTTAACCTTCTGATATATCCATATTCCGTTAAATGTAACTTTCAGTAAAATGGGATCATACTCTACCAGTTTTATAACTGAGTTTACACCCAATCTATATCCTTAAAACATCTGACATGTATATATATATTTCTACATCACTGTTAATAGCTGCATTCCTCCTTATGACCAGTCCTCAAATTGCTCAATCCCTTGCTGGTGGGTAGTTAGGAGGAGTCCAATTTTCAGCTAATATGAAAAAATGTCCCCTAACAAAACCTCTGCTCACATCCTTAATTATTCCCTTAGTGTAAATGACTAGATGCGGAATGGCTGGAGCAGCCTAACTGCCCTGCAGAAACTTTAACAGAAGTGCATCCCTGCCCCTTTAGCAGCATGGATGCATAACCCCAAATCAGTGTCCTTTATTTAATAAATGGCCAGACGCTGAGAAGACCCAGAAGGATTCTGAAGAAACGCCCAGCCCTGGTTGCGGAGGGCACCCCACACGGGCCCGGCAACGAGCAGGACGTGTCCACTGCACCACGCAAAGGAAGCATCGCCTCCAAGGGGCTGCTATACAGACCAGGCTGACAGCACACAGGGAGCAGTACCCGCACCTGCTCGTAAACGGTCTCTGCAGCTCGTCCTGGAGGGGGCTCTGGGCTCCCACGCTGGGGGAGGTGGGAGAAAGGCTGGCGGCCCCATGCTGTCCCTCCCCCGACAAGTCCCTGGGCCCCAGCTGGGACACCAGCTTCTCACCCCAGACAGGGCTTGATCCCGGGGGATCTTACTGGACAACTGCCCTCTCCGTGCTGCCATTCACAGTCTTGATAAAACACAAGTAGCCCCGATAGATTAAACTACGCCAAGCCTTGCTCTAGAGACACTGGCATCAGAAGGTGGTACTGGTGGAATTCTCTGCAGCTCTACTACTAATATTCTGGTAACACTGGGCATTTTTTTAAAACACAATTACTAAGGAAAGCAGGGTAGCCACGGCTATGAATCCGTGTACTTTCTGGGACCACAAAGCCTCCTTTGTCTGCAGGAGTCTCTGAAGCGTGCACTTCTCCTTTGTTAGGCCCGCTCAGCATCCAGCTAGCGAAACAGGGATATCTCTGTCCGCACTGACCAGGGATATCAAAACCGCACTGACCAAAGTCTTGCGCCACACACACGCCTTACCCCAGTGTACAGGGCAGCTGCAAAGGCTGCAGACTTTTATTAACCTGCAAAATGCTCTCTGGTAGGTTTTTCAAAACAATCACGAGCAGGCTGTGCCCCGAGACAAAGGGACGCACCTACCTTTCAACTCCAGCACTTGTGCGATCGTGCTGTCATGGCCTGTGATCAAGAAGGAAAGAGCGAACTGAATGTAGGCCAGCCGGACGTCACGCACTCCCTGGGGGCAAAGGAGACCCGCGTGTCATGTGCGTATCCACACCCCACCCCACTCCACCCCCTGCCCCGGGAAGCAGGGACACGCAGCAGGCACGCCCCGCCCGTCCCAGTATCACAGAGGCCTGCCGGGCTTGTGCCCTTAGCGGGTCTAAGTCTAAAACCACCGGTCATCTCTTTATGTAAACAAAGGGTTTTTTCCTTTGCCCTTTCCCCTCAATCTTCTACTCTTTCTCCCTCTCTTCCCAACTCTCTCTAAATACAGAAGTCTAGGTCTCCCCTTCCCCGACTGTGATATATATACACTTTTAGTTCATGGACCACTTCGGTATACAGCAGAAGACTCTCAGCCTGTCCAGATATGACCTACTCTTGTGTAATGAAATCATACATCTATGTTTTTGAAAACCCAGAGATAATGGAAAGGCTAGTGCTGACTCTGATGAGACATCAATGAGGTGACGTCTGGCTTTTACATTATAAATTTACATCAGACACCCAAGTACAGATGCTGTCTGATTACAAACCCACCACGGCCTTCCCAGGACTGCAATCTGCACCGTCCCGCAGGCATCAGCCATTACCCGGGAGAGCATCCTCAGTGAGGGCCCAAAGGCCATGACCAACAGCCAACGCCTCAGGGGAAACCACTAGGGCCACCTGATCAGTTTTCCCTCCCAGTAACGTTAAGACAAACCCGTGTCTCACATTCCTTTTTTACATCCAAAGAACCCACAGCATAGGATCATGCAGGTCTCGTCAGTTGGACCAGAACTAGCACATATGCTCAGATCCTCCACTGCTTACACCGAAAACTTTTCCCTATTTCAGTTATTCCAAAGGTACTTTAACTTGATGACAAGAAGTAAGTGAACATCATGGAGAATCATTGCCCTGAAAAATCATTGCCTGAAAAAATTAAGGAGTCTCCGCCTTCCAAGAGTCCCATTCCACTTAGTAGTGGCAGCAGAGGTGGGGGCAGTAGTGATGATGGTGATGATGATGGTGATGATAGTGATGATGGTGATGATGGTGATGATGGTGATGATGGTGATGGCGGTGATGATGGTGATGGCGGTGATGATGGTGGTGATGATATCAATAACATTCACTGAGCACTTACTATGTGCCAGACACTATGTCAGACGCTACATATCTGTTATCTCATTTACTCCTTATAACGATCTGAGGTACAGATGCCCACAATACCCATTTTACAGATGGGGAAACTGAGGTTTTAAAAACCTTGCTTAAGGTTACATAACTACTACGTGAGTAAGTACTGGAACTGGAATGATATGAAATATCCATACAAACACACTGCTTCATGCCCAGCTTCACATCTGCCTACAGAGAAGTTCCTTCTTCTCGGGGGTCCCATGGCATCTTCGTTCCACTTTTTCTCAGGGTGCAAGGACCGCAGTTGGCACCATTTAGGCCTCTATGTACTTAATGAATTCTGTCTTGTTTTATTGGATATGTTTTCTGGAGAAAAGAACGAGCACCCGAGCCCTGGTCTGTGACATCTGGGCGGAGGCCTCGCTTGTTCCTTGTACTGATGGGAGTTTATCTCCATCCACAGCACAGAACACACGTCAGCAAGACCTCACAAGATCAATGCTGCTTTATTCCAAATACACTAAGAGCCCCAAACTACCCTCTTGTTCTGGGGACCACCCTGTGGGCCTCTTCACAATATGGGTTTGGGTACAATGATGGCTGAAGTCTTGAAAGTGAGCTGCACTCCTCAGACTGTCAGCGACGCTCCAGTGCTTCATTCACGAACTCGATGTTAATAAAACACCAATTACACTCAAGATGCCATAAACTCAGGCTGAGAGGATGCAAAGGTGACTCAGATACTGCCCCTGTCCTCAGGAAGCTTAAAGTAACAACCGCTCCCAAGCCAGCCAGACGTCTCACCGTTCAAACAAACGTGTCACCTAATTCAAGCACAGTTAACTTGTTATCCTGGTCTACGTACACCTTACATTTCAAAAGAATTCTGGCAAAATGCTAACACTTGCCTTATAAAATTAAATTAGGTTTTATCCTTTCCCAGAGAGTAGCAAAGGTTCCACAAGTTTTAGGGTTTTTTTCCTCCACTGAAGTATTGGGAGTCAGGGCCCTGGAATGTTGGCCCCAACCTGTCCTTGCAGGTCTTTCTATCCTGCGCAAACACAGCAGAGTTGGACCAGATCCTCTCAGGGGTGCCTCCAGCAATGGATTCTGAACTGAAACAGAGGTTAGCCCTCATCTGCTGGCATCCATCTTGTATATCCCAGAGCACCCCAAATTTCAGATTCCTGACATTGTGGAGAACAAAACCCCCGAGACATAGCCCCTGCCCCTCTCCAGCAGCCACCACCAGGCCTCTCCACCTGACCACAGCCCCTCACTGCCCCGGAGCCCCACCTTCCACCTCCAGCGAACTCCATCAGAGGCAAGAAGGCCACACGCCTACTCTTCATTCCCGCCCTGTGAATTCACAGGGTTATTATCCCAGGAGGAAAACATCCTGAACTCTACGGCTTGTTCTGCAAAACACTGTCTAAAATAGACCAACACATATTTGGTAAAACTGTTCTTTGGCACAGGATTTTTAACAGTGCTTTCTTTGGATGAAAAAATATTCATAATCCTCTTTCTTCATGAAGCTTTAATAAGTCCCTCTGAAATGTTAAAAACACTCAAAAAAATTTATCTCCCAGCTTCTTCAATAACTAAATGGCATTTAAAAAAAAAAAAAAAGGTGGGGGAGAGGCAGAAAACTCAAAGCAATGAAGAGATTTAAGAAAGGTATCAACCAACACAACGTGCAGCTCTTGTTTGGACCCTGATTTGAACCACGAAGTGTAAAGACGTTTCTGAGACAGTCGGGGAAAAGCTGAGGCCACCCTGGGCATTAGATGATGTTGAGAAATTATTAATGGTGTACAATGATGGCACCATGGTTTTGTTTTCTAAAATGTTCTTTCTGTTAGAGATACACACTGAAATACTGACGGTGAAATATATGTGGGATGTGCTGTAAAAGACCGCCCCGAAACAGCCCAAAAGGTGGGAGGGGTGACGGGGTTCGAAGCTGGACGACAGGTACGTGGGAATTCATTGTGCCGTTCTCTATTTTTGAATGGCCCTGATGTTTCTCATACTAGAAAAAATTTTTAATGTCTAGAAACCATTTCCTACAATATACAGAGTATTTAAGATACTTGATACAGATGATTAAAGAAAGTAAAAACACTTTCATTTGAACAACAACTCCCGTTTTACAGATCAAGAGAGATGTCAAATAACGTGCGAGGCCCTGAGATGAAGCAGCACGTGTGCCGTCCTGCAGCTGGATCCGGGCCTGGAAGCCCAGCTTGGGTTTTCCCACACTGGGTCCTGGCGACTGGCCTGTCCACTGACATGTACTTTACTTAGATGGCTGAGCTGGCTGAGGTCAAGACACGGGGTGGGAAAGGGAAGGGATTCTGACAGGTAATTACTGCCAGGCTGATTGCCAGGGAAGACCAAAGAGCCATGACATCTGCCCTGGCATGCAAACAGGACACACATTCCTTTTATTAGACACACACTTAAGACGCCAGGAGCCAGCACTCATTAAATGGAACTTCTGACACATTAATCGTAGTATCCATGAAACACTAAGACCTGGAATTTTCTCCTCAGAGAAAACCTTACTCATAACCGAGGAAAACCCTCAACACTGCTGTTCCCATGATTAACCTTCAGTCTACTACCTGGCAACGCAGAAACTCTTAACTCCCGGGAAGCGCTGGAGAACGAGGTGACGCCTGGCTGCAGAAGTCACTTATTCTAACGTGGCTCCTCCACCCGGGCAGACAGGGGTGGGCCTCTGTGGCCTGGTCCCGGTGCTCAGGAAGGGGGCGTGGGGCACGGAGCCCGGGCGGCTGTGGCACTGCCACCGGGGCACCAGCAGGGAGAGTGGACACACAAACGGGAACAGGTGCTTCGGCAGCCCGCAGCCGGCACACGTGTCAGGAGGGCGCCCTTGCTCCAGCCTATGAGGCCTGAAACTCATACTTTTTCCTCAAGAACCTTTCCGAACCCAAGTGAAACTTCTGAAGCCACCAGGAAACTTTTTTTTTTTTAACAGCTCTCCTGAAAACCAAGCATTTACACTTCTAATTCTCTTTGGCACAAGACAGCCCCTACTCATTATAAGACTTATAACTGGGAGGCGCAAGAAACAGAGTAAAAAGCCATAAACGTCCTCTTTGATGAGGTCACTGGCTTGGCCTCCCAAGGCTTTTCTGCAAAGTGGACGGAACCCGCACGGGAGGACGAGGCCACCACCAGGGCCTCACCACGAGGCACGTGGAGACCGTCTCCGCTGCTCTGTGAAGACGCTCACAAGCTACATCACCCTCACAGGCCAGGAAGGCACTGCGATGCTGAGCCCCCAGAGAAGCTGGCCTCAGACGTCCCTGCCACTCGGGCTCTGCAGGCGACCGGACCCTCACCACCAGCCAGCAGTGAGGCCTCCCTTCTTTATAGGCTCCAGCGGCCGCCGAGGCACACGTCTTTCCACAAAGGGACCTCCCGCCCCATCTACGTGAGGACCGAGGCCAGAGAGAGGAGGACATGTGAAACACTTTGGCCCCCTCAAAGGGAAAGGACGCTCGGCACTCCTACCTTTGAATCCCTCTTGGTCACCAGCGTGTACAAGGTCTTTTTATTCAAATCGAAATGGCTGCAGACGTCCCTGGCAGCCTCGGGACCCTGGGTCACCATGGCGGCCATCAGGTTCAGGCAGGCTCGAGCCATCCTGTGCAGAGACAAGAAGGAAACCAGGAGTGTCAGGACAGCAGAAACACAAAGCCACCCCCCGAGAAGCAGCTGCACACCTGGCTGTGTGGTCTGCTACCCCCAAACCAGAAAACGGAAGGAGGGAGACATGCAGGCATGCTCTTTCTTTAAAAAAAAAAAAACCCTCAGGAAATCTTCAAAGAAAGCTAAAAATCTGAGCTTGAGTAGGATCCAAGAACACAGAAGGCAAGGTCAGAAGAAGATGGCCGCGTCTGTGTCCAGTAAATGGTCATGAATCTGGACCCACACCACCCCTGCCGTTGCAGGGCATGAGGAACACTTCTGCACGGCGGGCATCTCCAAATGCGAGCTCCTGGCTGCCTTCCCATCCTGCAGTTACCCAAAATTCACCGTTACGGAGCACCTACTACATACTAGGCACCGTTTAGGTGCTGGGAGGATGGCGTTTTACAGGACGGTCAAGGCCTCCACCTGCAGGTACCCTGAGTTCTAGGGGAGGGAGACAGCGAGTCAAGACATGGATATGGATATTACGTCACACGTATAGCCGTGGATGCGGCGGCCAGAGAGGGCCTCCCTGAGATGACACCTCTGCAAAGCCCTGAAGGCAGAGAGGGAGGGTGCTCGTGAGGACCTCGGGGAAGAGCTGTCGGCACAAAAGGACAGGCAGCTTGGAGGAGGTCTGAAGTGCTCCCGAGACAGGAGAGAGAGCAGCAGGGCAGGAGGAGAGGGACACCTGGTGGCAGAGGGTTCGGTGAGGGGCCGGTCAACAGGACGAGGGGCAGAGCCATGGTCCTGACGGCCTCGGAAACTGCTCCGCGCTGTTTGGGAGTGGAGGAAAGGTCACGGGCACTTGTGGGGCGCTGAAGGCAGACCAAGCCCAAGGCCAGTCCTGCCACGGAAAGGCGGGCAACTTACCTGTAACCCGAAGCGTACAGGGACTCACAGATGAGCTTCATGTGGTTATTCATTAGCTTTTTCACGATGTTGGTTCCCACCACATGAAAATGGGAAAGGTCACTGGCTGTCCGCAATAATATGGCCTCGAAAACTTGAAATATTAAAAGCATCTGCAAAGACAGAACTGAGGTGGTTACGAACCACCTCCTTTCTTTTCCTCTTCTACGTATGTTTTCCTCTCGTCTTAGCCACAGCCACCTGCAGGTTTAAAACCTTCAACTTGCAGGATGACGCCTACCCACATCCCAAGCCAAACACAGGGATCTGCCAGGCCCCAGGCTCTGGAATTAGCCTTGTTCCAATTGTCTAGCTAAATAGAGATAAGCTTGCTTACAATTAAACCAAATGAAATTAAAAGAGAAATTTCTGCTATTGATTCAGCCTCACTGCTTTGGGGATATTCAGGTCTACAGCCTTATGGCAATAATCCTGAGATTTCAACAGGTTCATAAATATCCCAAATTTTGAACCTCTTTGGAACCAGAAAACAACAGTCAGCTCAATATATGTGTGTACCTGTGACACACAGTCTTTACCTATTTCCCTTCTGTTAAAGCAAACCATGGTGAGACTAAGTGGATTTAGATTAAGAATCTATGATCTTTCCTTCTGGTATTATGCACCAATAACAAGTTACTATTTTCCACTAAAATGCTTTCAAAGGTTATAATGCAAAAATGAACGTATCCCTACAGCACAGGCACAGAGCATCATTTTCTGTAGAAAGCTGGTAATGTCTTAGAAATTTATATCACATTTCTCTTCATCAAGCTTAACACAACAGTGGCATTAACTTCTTCTTCTCTCCATCAGGCCAGGTAAGAAATAGCATACTTCACTTTCAGGGTGCTTCTCCCCACTCAGGAGCTGGAAAATCTCTGCACACTCAACAGAAATCTTTATGTACCCCTCCACGACATCATACACATCTTCTCGTGGCAGCTTCTTGGCCGCAGAAACAAACGCTTCCAAGGCTGAAATGAGAGGTAGGATCAAATGTGAACAAGGACAGTCTAGAAACAATCTCAGCCGCTACTGCAACAGAGGGAGATTTCAGCAGGAACATCCAGGTGACTGGAAGTGCCACTGACTGAGATGGGAGAACAGAGTAGCAGGGAGGAGACGGGGAGATCAAGAGTTAGGACACGGTCTTTCCTCCAGCACCACTAAGTCACAGGCAACATCTTTCAAGGGCACTGGTTTAGAGCAGAACGCTTCCGGATGCAGGTATCCTCCCTGATGTCGATACCCATCCACTCCTGAGCACCCTCTGGGCCTTTATCAATCTAACCCTGCTCTCCCCTCCTACCCACCCCTCCCCCACCACCATGAAGGGACTATAACGGATAAAGAAAATGTGGTATATCTAGACCTATATACAGAAATATACACAATGGAATATTATGCAGCCTTTAAAAAAGAAGGAAACTGCCTTTTGAGACAACATGCATGGACCTTGATGGCATTAAGTGAAATAAGTCAGACAGGGAAAGACGAATACTGTATGTTCTCAGTTATATGTGGAATCTAAAAAAGCCAAACTCATAGAAGCAGAGAGTAGAATGGATGTTGCCAGGGACTGGGGGATGGGTAAAATGAGGAGATGTTGGTCAAAGGGTATAAACTTATAGCTCTAAGACGCATAAGTTCCAAGGAACTTGACTATAGTTAACAATACTGTATCATATACTTCCAAGTTATTAAGAGAGTAGATCTTAAATGCTGTCACCACAGAAAAAGTGGTCATTACATGAGGGGATGGAAGTGTTGACTAACCTTATTTGGGTAATGATTTCACGCTGTACATGTGCATGAAATCACCACATTGTACACCTGAAACTTACATATGCTGTATGTTAATAATATCTCAATGAAGCTGGAAAAACAAAACAAAACACAACAGAAAAAAAACCTTCCCTAAAAGCTGGATGAAAACAAAACCCCCTAACATTGATCAAATCCACTTCTCTGATGGTCCAGTGAGGTGATCCTATCACAGAAAGTTACGAGAACATATCAAAAGGGAGGGAGAATCCGAGACCAGATTCAAACACAAATCCAACAGAGCCTCACACAAGGGATTCCCACCTTCACCCACTGCCTTCAGCCCTGCCACACCTCCCACCTCCTTCATCTGCACCCAGCACCTGTCAACCCTGGTTTCCTTCTGCAACCAGTTCAAATGCAGTGCCCAGAAGTACAGAGCTCTGGGCAAAACCACGAACGTGTCTACGGTTACAATCCTTCAAATAATTAAACATGCTCTTTCTTCCACCAGAAAGTTTCCTATCCCTGTCTTTTAGAGGACTTGTGCTGGAACAGTCTGTACGTGATTTTACGGATTGATATCTGCCTTTCCACCTGATTATTCATAAGCTTCACGGTGGCAGGGCCCACGTGATTCTTACTCACCATTTTATCTCTACCCTAGCAAATAACAACCCCTTGTAAATCATGAACAAATGAATGTATGAAATGTATAATTCTGTGCTACAGCAGGTATCATCTTCCTAGCACTGGCTAGCAGTTGCAGGTATCAAACATCTAAAAACAAAATCTGTGGACGACAAACTGGAAACTGAGGAGATTCTGGCCATTAACTTAATAATTTTTCAGTTGAGAGAAACACTGTCACTGTTTCATTTTGACACAGTGCCCGTGTTTCCACATACTAGCATATTCAATTGTGTTTCGTCCTTGTAAACTAAATACTTTCTAATGGATTACCAGGAGTTGTGACGGGTGGTCACACTTTTCAAAAAGTGAAATTATAGAATCTGCTTCGTATCAGTCACTAGTCTAATCCGGGTCAACTGACAAGTCCTGTGGTGGCTTCATGTGATAGCTTATTACCTGTTATCGGGTCATTGTGAGCGCTGGAGAATCAGAGCTACGGAAAACAAAGCTGACAGCCACGGTAGTAGGAAACCTGCTCACTGAACAGCCCCGAGATGACTCACAGACAGGACTCGACAAATAATTTGTTGTGTGAATGAGTAGTACAGTTATTCACTTTCCTAGCAGTTGCAGTAAAGAATTTTAGAGCTTGCTGAGGGATGCTGCCCAGGAAAGGGAAGCATACAGTCGCAGGGAACTGTCACAATCAAGCAAGTCGGGGCCCTGGACTCGAAAGCACCCGGGTCTCCGTTTCCCGACTGCAAATCGGGAGACTGGTCTCTGCAGAAAAGGAGCGGCTGTGTCTGCACACGGAGGCCCCACCCAGACCGAAGCCGGGAGACAGCCCCGCACGCTCGCACTCTCTTCCCCGAGCCCCACACTCACCCGGCCCAGTGCCCTGCGGGTCCCTCAGCTGAGCCTTGAAGCGCACGCCCGTGAGCTCTTCGGTGCGGGCCCGCTTGGCTGCGCCCGCTGGGGGAGCCGCACCGTCCTGGCCGCCCGGGGCCTTCCTCTTGGGGCCCCCCATGGCCGAGAGGGCGGGGGCGCGCCGGGATCCACACACCCGGGGGCCTGACAACAGGACACGCGCGGAGAACCAACGCGTGTCTCGGACTAACACGTGGGCTGAAAGGGGCGGGGCTGGCGGAAGAGGAAGGACCTCCGGAGGGAGGTCGGCGGAAGGGGCGGGACCTCTGAGAAGGGCGGTCCGACGGGAAGCAGGTAGTGAAGGTGCGGGAGCCCGGCGTCTTGGGTTCCCCCTTGGTGCTAATGGTCCAGCTGGCTTGCTGGCGACTCGGGGCAAACTGACACTCCACGACACCCCCGCTCGGCCGCGGCGGGGAGAGGCCCATCGGCGGCCTTCTCGAGCGTTCTTGGAAGGAAGAACCCCCAGGTCCTTCACTCCCGGAGGGCCCGAGCTGCTACCTGACGGGTAGCAGCACAGTCAGATCAGTTCTTGACCTGAGGGCGCTCTGATGAAGCCTTTTGAACTTGATTGACATGCAGCGGGATTCGATGCTTTGCCTATTCGAGGCCCTGCGGGTTGGCCGGGAGGGTGGATGCCCCTGGCTAAATGCCAGGCGGGCTTCTGCGGGGAGGTCCTTGGTCAGACACCCGGTCCGAAGTCGTGTGGACTCCCCTAACCCTGACCCCTAGCGTATCTCACATCTCGGACCAAGACCAGCTTGTTTGGTGGCATGTCGCCCCAGAGTGACCTCCACTTCCCCCTAACTAATGGGAGGACGGGCACCCTTCCGGCCGTGCAGGGTGGGAGGAAAGGATCAAATGAAGTAACGTCTGTGAAAACCCTTCGTGGATAGCACATCGGTCTCGACATCTAAGCCACCATCATTAAAATGGAGACAGCAAAGCCAGCTGTCCTGAGTGGAGAAAATGATGCAATGCATGAAAAACTGCTCTGACGGGAAAAAAAGTACTGTGTGTTTTTGTAAGATGTTATTAATTGGCTTGAGAGTCACATTAAATGTTCTGAAATAAAATGGAGGCATAAATAAGTAAAAACAGGCTGGTGCATTTTTTTAATACAACTTCATCAATACTTGGTTATGTGTTCAAATAAATCATGAACCATTAGATGAGTAATTTGGTGATTGCAGGAATTGTCTGTCAGCTTGTCCTTTAGTTTCAGGAAGCACCCTCCTGTGTTCTGTAAGCAGATCTGTAGTGAGCATCTGGGAACATGTTTTTTTTTTGTGGCCTGTTGGAGTTTCAGAGTCTCTTATAGAAAAAATCTATGGGCTTGACCCTGAGTCCCTCACCTGACAAGACTATTGTGCCTGTGGAAATGTCTACCTTGTAGGCAGGTCAGAGGGAGTGGCCTGAAAAGATCTGAGCTCTTGCAGCGGTACTAAGAGAAGGGGATATGCCCAAAATTCAGGCTGTAAAGGGCAATACTCTTGTTAGCAAAGACGAACTTAATTCTGACTAGTTGTCCACACGGGTTCTCTTCTGTGGTTAATTGCCAACCACCAAGTTTGTTTTCAACCAGGGTGGACCTGACCAAAGCGACAGCAGGGAGAGGTAGGAAACAGTCAAAAACGATTCAGTTTCTGCCTGTGTGGCCTTGGGCAAATAAAGACAGAGAGAGTGGGAGAACTTGGCAGTACTACCCAGCTGATAAGTGGTGGACCACTCACCCCGTGTGTCCTAACCCCAATTTAAAAACAAAGAAACAGGGGACTTCCCCGGTGGCGAAGTCGTTAAGAATCAGCCTGCCAATGCAGGGGACACAGGTTTGAGCCCGAGAAGATCCCACATGCCGTGGAGCAACTAAGCCTGTGCGCCACAACTACTGAACCCGTGCGCCTAGAGTCCGTGCTCCACAACAAGAGAAGCCACCGCAATGAGAAGCCTGTGCACCACAATGAAGAGTAGCCCCCGCTCGCTGCAACTAGAGAAAGCCCACATGCAGCAACGAAGACCCAACGCAGTCAAAAAAATAAATAAGTGTCTATATGAATGAATACAGAGACCTGGGTCTTGAGCTTCGTTAATGTCAATCTATCCTAAAAGGCAAGTTGACTAAGTATGCTGGCAAAAAGCCTCAGGATGCAGGTTTTCAAATCTACAAGCTTATGAACTCGCCCTTGGACTGTGGTGAATTAGCCAAGGGAAGAGTCCAGCCTCTAATAGCCAACCAGTTCATCTCCACTGGCCATATTTCTCATTCACATCTGTTAAGTGAGTGTGTTTATTTATTCCCATTTCAATCTTACAAGGTTAAGTTCAAGTTCTGGAAATGGATAAAAGGAGAAGCTCAATCAAAGACTGTACCAAGTTCATATTAAAGCATGCTTATCACAGACTCTCAGGATGTGAGAATGATATATTGTACACAAGCTGAGAGTTTACCCTGCATTATTTCATCTGGTTAAACGCTTGTTAATGCAATCACATTATAGAGAGGAGAGGTATGGAATTCCTTTCTCTATTCTGATACAAGCTTTAGTCTTTTTAGTGACAAATGTTTTAGTATGACACTTACCTGAGATCAAAACTCTTCCATTATCTGCTTGTTTAGCAGTGGGAAGAATGAAGCATTCTTTCAAAAACAGTCACTATGAACTCCAGTGAAAGATAGTGTCTAGAAGAGATAAGTAAACCTACAGCAATATTTACTATGTGCATTGCATTATACAACCAGCCATAATAGATTCCAAAAAGTATTACATGGTAGACTTACCCTCAAGAGATTTACAGTATCACTAGGATGACAAGTATCATTGTAATAACCTGATAAGTTCAATCACAGTAAAGAACTTAACCAAGAACCTGAGATGATATGAGATGCTACAAGGCCATGTAATAATTATCAAATGAATTATTTGAGCAATAGATACATCACATTAGTATGATCCAGGCTAGGCGGTTGTGAGTTTCTTACCAAAATGATAGTAAAGCAGAGAAGAAAACGGAAGCATCATATTTGTCTTTTTTTTCTCCTCTGAGACAAAGTTGAAGAAAAGCAGAAAATGTTCCCCTCTTGTCCAATATGGAACTAGCCAAAGTGTGAGGCCAGTCGATAAAAATCATGACATAGATGATGCTTGTCTTCTTAAATTTCCCCAAGTCCACTCTGCTCACCTCCCCACACATGCACACACAGCACCTTCTTTGTGCCCCCATCTTCCCAAGGCCCCAGTTGTTGCAGCTTTCCCAGAACTTATATCCCAGGACAATGCTTCCTCCAGAATTATTCATTTTTCTGCCTCCCTCCCTATGCTAAGTCCCCCTTCTTCCCCACACTTTCTCCTTAACCTGTTTCCTTACGAAAGCTGTTTTTAGCTAGCTATCAGAAAATAGAGAAATTTGGTGAATTTACCATGAGGTGTTGGAGAATGATATCAACTTGCAGCCAACCCATGAATATTTTTACACTTTAAAAGAGGGCATTTGGAGATCACATCTCCCCCAATGAATTTCTAGTAGTTGCATTTTAGTCACTGTGACATTGAATGGGGGCTGGAGCTGGGGTACGAACAGGCAGGTCATGGGCCAGGAGGCAAAGAACTTCTGAACATTCTGCGTGAATCTGCCTGTGAATTCCAGCCATTATCCCATATTTTATAGTTGGGGGGGTATGCCCCCGTGTTTAAAAATATACTTTCAAATCCATTCAGGAAGTATACACTCATCCTACTAGGACAATTCCCATAAGAGTCATAGCCACAATAAATATGTATTGTGTAGATGACCAGGGTCTCAGATCAAACTGCTCAAAAATACTAGGTTATTGAGTTGATGGCCCTAATCTTTGAACAGTGAAATGTAGCAAAATCCATACCCAGTTAAGAGATTAAAATATCAATGATAAATTTCAAAGCTATTGTGAAAACTGGTCTAACATCTTAGTCATTGGACAGAAATATGAGAAAATATAGAAAATTTGAATAACAATGTATTCAAATTAATAGCTGGTATGAGAACTTTATACACACAAACAGAATACATGTTCTTCTTAAATAACAGGGAATAGTCATAAAAATTGACTACCTCCTAGGCCACAAAGGAGGCCCTAATAAATTTCAAAAAAAAAAATCAACATCATACAGACCATGTTCTCTGACCATCAGGCAATAAAGTTTGACTTGATAATAAGAGGATAGGATTTTAAAAATCCCATAAGGGGCTTCCCTGGTGGCGCAGTGGTTAAGAATCCACCTGCCAATGCAGGGGACACAGGTTCGTGCCTGTCGTTCCAGACACAGGTCTGGGAAGATCCCACATGCCGGAGAGCAACTAAGCCCGTGCGCCACAACTACTGAGCCTGCACTTTAGAGCCCGCGAGCCACAACTACTGAACCCATGTGCCACAACTACTGAAGCCCTTACACCTAGAGACCGTGCTCCACATCAAGAGAAGCCACCGCAATGAGATGCTTACACACCGCAACGAACAGTAACCCCCGGGTTCGCCACAACTAGAGAAAGCCCGTGTTCAGCAGCAAAGACCCAACAGAGCCAAAAAAAAAGTCATGTAATTAAAAAAAAATCCCATAGGCCTGGGAGAGGAAAAACAAAAACAAAACTTCTAAGTAATCATTGGGAAGCGTTAGGGAAATTATGAAAGACTTGGAATGCAATAAAACGAACACTTTACATTGCTTAGTCTGTGGGACACAGGTCTTAGAGGAAAATTTATAGCTTTAAGTACATTTATCAGAAAGCAAAAAAGGTTGAAAACAAATGAACTGATAATACATATTCAAATCAAGAAATTGGAAAAAGTACAATAGAATCAACCCAAAGAAGTAAGAAGAAAAAAGTAGCAAAGATAAGGAGAGAAACCAGTTATAAAGAAAATGAGAAAAACAATAAAGAACATTCACAAACCAAAAGCTGATTGTTTTTGTTTTTTAGATTAAGTAAACAAACCTGTGGCAAGATAAATGAGGAAGGAAAAAGAAAAACTGCAAAACAACAAGACACAGGAGTAAAGGGGGAAAACAGTATACAAACATAGATTTTTAATAGTAAATATTTAAATATATTTAGAAATGTATTTAGAAACAACTATTCACAAAAACTTTCAAAACTAAAAGAAGTTAACAAATTACCCTTCTGGAAAAGGGTAAGAATCCCAAAACTGACACAAAAAACACTAGAAAGTTTGGATAGACCAATAATTGCTAAATAAAATGATATGATAACCAAACCTTTCCCAAGGTACGGTGATTTTCAGGTAAGTTCTTGCAATCTTTTAAGAAACAGATAGGGGCTTCCCTGGTGGCGCAGTGGTTGAGAGTCCGCCTGCAGATGCAGGGGACACGGGTTCGTGCCCCGGTCCGGGAGGATCCCACATGCCGCGGAGCGGCTGGGCCCGTGAGCCATGGCCGCTGAGCCTGTGCGTCCGGAGCCTGCGCTCCGCAAGGGGAGAGGCCACAACAGTGAGAGGCCCGCATAACGCAAAAAAAAAAAAAAAAAAAAAAAAAAGAAACAGATAATCCCTACCTTATTCAGTTTGCTTCATAAAACAAAAAAGAAGGAAAGATTCCCAACATCTTTTATGAGGCTCATATAACCTTAAATAGAAAACTAACTATAGATAATACAAAGTAAGAAAATGATGGGCTTATTTCACTTATGGACATAGATGTATGTAAATAAAATATTAACTAACCTAATCTAACACTGCACTTAAAAAAAAAGACACGAAATACAAGGATGGTTTGATGTCATGTCTATGTAATTCACCACATTAATGGATTAAAGGAGAAAAATAAATTATCTCAATAGATGGAAAAATGCATTTGAAAAAATACCTAGTCATGATTTTTTAAATTCACATAAAACTAGGAATAGAAGGAACTTCTTTAACTTAATAAAGATTATATGTACCTAAAACCTACAGTAACCATTTTACATAATGGAAAGATTTTAAATGCATTTGAATTATGACTGGGAACAATAGGAAAGACACAGATGAATTCACACTATGCTGCTGTCTATTACTAGAGGTCCTGGTTAATGAGATAAGGTAAGACAAAGAAACAAGATATGGAAGAATTAGAACAGACAAAACCGTCATCTACTTATAAAATTCAACAGAAATACAAACTAAATAAAAGTTTAGCCAGGTTGTCAGATATAAGATCAAGTTACCAAAATTGGTATCATTACCTCTACACTAGCAATAACTAAAAATGTAGCAGAAAACAAGACACCATCACAAAGGAAAAAAACCTGTAAATTATTTCAGAATTAAACTAAAATGACTTCACAACATCTTTAAGGAGAAAATTGTAAAAGAAGATCTGACTAAATAGACAATACAATGTTCAGGGAAGAATGTCTTCACAGTGTATATTTGTTAGTTAATTCTGCCTAAATTAAGCTATAAAACAAATTATTTCCATTCCAGTCAAAGTTAAGAAACAAAAAAAATCATGATAAATTTGCGTGGAAAAATAAAGGCCTATGAGTAGCTGAGTCAAAAATACTTCCTTATCATTCATGAAGACGTATCTTAAAATTATAATAGTCAAATTAGAATGGTAGTGGAAAAAAAATAGACAAATAGGCCAGTGTAACAGAATATAGACTCAAAAACAGACCTGTGTCATGGAGGTATAGGTTAACAACCCTGAAACTGCTTTTATGCATCCTGGAGTTAAATGAATAAGCAAATGGATGGAAAATGATGGGGGTCCAGTTTCTCACTGTTGAAGAGGGCAGTTACTCATAAACAACAAGGTAAGGCTAGAATGAACCCTGTGGGACTGATAAGAGTTGGAGATATCACTATGATCTCATATTTAACTTAATATAAACAGAGATAGATTGATACAGAAATAAGTATAGATATGTATTATACCTGGGTTTGTACACATGCATATATTTCCTAGCTCTTTTCACTGACAGAACCTAGAAGCAGTGACACCCCAGTAGCAATGAGCGCACCCAGTGCCCACATCTTGATTTCTAATACCATTACCAAATAAAAGGAACCAGGACGCTTTGGAGAAATGGCAAATTCTAAGGCTGGGAGAGAGCACATATTAAACAAGCCCTGAGCATCTTGTAGTACCAGAAAGTAAGAAATGTTTCCCAAAAAAATGGAGGATATGTCAAAGGGACACAGGAACCAACTTGAAATAATTCCCAGTGGAACAATTTGAGGGACAAGATAATTAACATAGTATTGGATTATAATCCCAGGTATAAAATAAATGTACATGTCTATACAGATATTAAATGATTGTATAAATAAATAAATGGGGAGAAGATCTTTCTTGCAAGGTAAGATTCCTTACAAATCTTCTTACAAAAGTAATCCAAGTAATATATGTAGTTACTTCCTGCTCCAAGAGGTGGAGCTTAGTTCATACACTCCCTCCCCACCTCCTCCAGTGTAGGCTTAGTGACCAACTTCCAAAGATTAGAGTCTGGAAAAGGAAAAATTATAACTTTATAGTGGAGAAACATGACAAACACTACCTTAACCAAGTGATCAAGGTTAACATCACCAGTGGTAAGTGCTGTTGCTATCAGGTACCCTTGACATGATGTGATGAGGAGGGCATTTCACGTCTATAGCATCCTTCCCCAAACCCATAACCCCAGCCCAATCATGTGAAAGACATCAGACAAATCTAAATTGAGGGAGCCTAAAAAATACATCATCTGTACTCTTTAAAACTGTCAAGATCATGAAAAACAAGGAAAAACTGGGAAACTGTCAAAGATCAGATGAGACTGGGGAGACATGACAACTAAATGCACTGTGATGCCTTGGACTCGATCGTGGGACAGGAGAAGGACACTAGGGGAAAAGCTGGTAAAATACGAATAAAGTCTGGAGTTTAGTTAACAGCAATGTACCAAAGTTGGTTTCTTAGTTTTAACAAAAGTACCACATAAGCATGAAAAATATGGATACTAGATGAAACTGGATGAGGGTGTATGGAATTCCTCTTTTCAACTTTTCTGCAAATCTAGAATTATTCCAAAATTAAAACTTTATTCAAAAGAAAACAAAGACCTTTGCATATACAGGAGCTTGATATATGATAAAGGTAGCACTACTTTTTTCACAACGGGTTTTCCACCAGAACACAGCTGTTATGAAACCCACGGCTGAATCTAAGCCAAAATGGGAAAGGAAAAGACTCATATCAACATTGTCATCACTGGACACTTAGATTCAAGCAAGTCTACCATTAATGGCCATCTGATCTACAAATATGGTGGGACTGACAAAAAAAAAACATTGAAAAATTTGAGAAGGAGGCTGCTGAGATGGGAAGGGGCTCATTCAAGGATGCCTGGGTCTCGGACAAAGTGAAAGAGGAACATAAGTGTGGCATCACCATTGATATATTGTATCACCATCAATATCTCCCTGTGGAAATTCAAGACCACCAAGTATTATGTGACCATCACTGATGTCACAGGACACAGAGACTTTAACAAAAACCTGATCACAGGCACTTCTCAGCCAGACTGTGCTGTCTTGATTGTTGCTGATGGTGTTGGTGAATTTGCAGCAAGTGTTCCAAGAACAAGCAGACCCATGAGTGTGCCCTCCTGGCTTACACACTGGGTGTGAAGCAATTAATTGTTGATGTTAACAAAAGGGATTCCTACCGGAAAGAGATACAAGGAAATCATTCAGGAAGTCAGCACCTACCTTAAGAAAATTGGCTATAACCCTGACACAGTAGCATTTGTACCAATTCTGGTTGGAATGGTGACAACATGCTGGAGCCATGGAAAGTCATCCATAAAGAAGGCAACGCCGGGCTTCCCTGGTGGCACAGTGGTTGAGAGTCCGCCTGCCGATGCAGGGGACACGGGTTCGTGCCCCGGTCCGGGAAGATCCCACATGCCGCGGAGCGGCTGGGTCCGTGAGCCATGGCCGCTGAGCCCGCGCGTCCGGAGCCTGTGCTCCGCAACGGGAGAGGCCACAACAGTGAGAGGCCCGCGTACCATTAAAAAAAAAAAAAAAAGAAGGCAATGCCAGTGGAACCACACCTCCTGAAGCTCTGGATTGTGTTCTGCCACCAACTCATCCAACTGACAAACTCATTTGTCTGCTCCTCCAGAACATCTACAAAATTGACGGAATTGATGCTGTCCCTGTGGAGATGGGTGTTCTCAACCCCAGCATGGTGGTCACCTTGGCTCCAGTCAACGTTATAATTGAAGCCGAGTCTGATGAAATGCACCATGAAGCTCTGAGTGAAGCTCTTCCGGAGGATTATGTGGGCTTCAACATCAAAAAGGTGTCTGTCAAAGATATTCACCATGGTAATGTGGGTGGGGTCAGCAAAAATGACCCACCCATGGAAGCAGCTGACTTCCAGACTATCCTAAACTCTCCAGGCCAAATCAGTGCTGGCTATGCACCCATGTGGGATTGTCACCCAGCTCACATTGCTTGCAAATTTGCTGAGCTGAAGGAGGTTGATTGCCGTTCTGAGAAGAAGCCAGAAGATGGCCCCAGATTCTTGAAATCTTGTGAGGCTGCCATGGTTGATACGGTTCCTATAAGCCCATGTGTGTTGAGAGCTTCTCTGATCCCCCTTTGGGTCGTTTACTGTTCGTGACATGAGACACACAGTTGCTATGGATGTCATCAACACAGTGGCCAAGAAGGCTGCTGGAGCTAGCAAGGTCACCAAGTCTGCCCAGAAAGCTCAGAAGGCTAAATTAATATGATCCCCTATACCTGCCACCCCCATCTTAACCGGTGGTGAAAGAATGATCTCAGCACTGTTTGTCTCAATTGGTCATTTAAACTGGTTACTAATATCAATGTATCATAAAAACCTTCAGAAGGAAAGAGAATGTTTGGCACATGTGTATGTGTGTGTGTGTGTGTGTGTGTGTCAGTTTTAAGTTATTAGTTTTTAAAATCAGCACTTTTTAATGGAAACAACTTGACCAAAAATCTGGCACAGAATTTTGAGACCCCTTAAAACAAGTTTAATGAGAAAAAAGAAAAAAAAAAAGATGGCACCAAAGATCAATGGGAAAAAGATGGTGTGGTACATTGCCAAGCTGATCCACAAATCCCGCCCATCCTGGAATGCAAGCCTCTTGGCAGTGAGACTTCGCAGTTCCTTCCTCCGGAGGGGGAGGTGTTTCTTCACCCATCCAGGAACAGTTTGGATTTAGAGGTCTCAGCAGCCAAGTACCACTGCCACCGTAGAGTATTCCTGGCTTGTTAGTTTAAATTATGACAGTTCTGTGCATTTTCATTATTTCCTTTACTTTCTTTAGTCTTTATTATTCAGTTTACTTTTTTGGTGTTTGTTAACATTTTAACTACATCAACACTGCAATTTTACTTTGTTGCTATCGAAGTAATCCTGGACCACTAATTCCAAATGTAATTATATTTTCAAAGAGGTTTTGTGTGGGGAATGTCATCCCTGAAAGTGCAGAATGGTAGGCAGGTCAACTTGAGCGCTCTGGAAATGAGTAAAGGCTTGGGGCGGGGGGGTGGTGACTGGTGTATCCAGGGACCAGCAGACAGCCCTGAGTGAGTTAGGGCAGCAACCCATGGGGGAAGAGCATTCCAAGTAGGAGCTACAGCAAATGCAAAGGCACTGAGGGGACTTCGCTGATGGTCCAGCGATTAAGAATACCCCTTCCAATGCAGAGGACAAGGGTTCGATCCCTGGTTGGGTAACTAAGATCCCAAAGATCCCACATGCCACAGGGCAACTAAGCCCGAGTAGCAACTACTGAGACCAGGCTCTCTGGAGCCTGTGCGCCACAACTAGAGAGACGCCCACGTGCTACAACGAAAAGATCCACATGCCACAACACATGACCTGACGCAACCAAATAAATAAATAAATAAATAAATAGATAGATAGATAGATAGATAGATAGATATTTAATGCAAAGGCACTGAGGTAGCGAGGTAATCAGAGAGTTCAGGAAACAGCAAAAGGGCCATTGTGTCTGCAAGGGAGGGGGGGCCAGAGTGGTAAAAATGAGGTCAGTTGGAGAGTCAGCCAGACACAGTTTATGCAGTTCTTGTTGACAAAGTAAGGTCTTCATAATATTTGGATTGTCTAGATTTGCAGTTCCCAAACTGGCCACCAAACTGCCCAGAGTACCGCAAGAAGCTCACATATTGGAAGGTTTTTATAAGTTGAGGGAAATACAGCAATTCCTGACATCTATTGCAAACCATGAACTCAAGGTAGTTCAAAATTTCAACATTAGATTGTGCTATTTTTCTTTTTTTTTCTGCCTCTGCAGTCACATTGTGTTCTCTTTTTAAATTTTTATTTATTTATTTACTTATTTTTGGCTGCGTTGGGTCTTCGATGCTGCACGCGGGCTTTCTCTAGTTGCGGCGAGCGGGGGCTACTCTTTGCTGCAGTGCACGGGCCTCTCATTGCGGTGGCTGCTCTTGTTGCAGAGCACGGTCTCTAGGTGCAAGGGCTTCAGTAGTTGTGGCACGCGGACTCAGTATTTGTGGCTCGCAGGCTCTACAGTGCAGGCTCAGTAGTTGTGGCACACGGGCTTAGCTGCTCCGTGGCATGTGGGATCTTCCCGCACCAGGGATCAAACCCATGTCCCCCTGCATTGGCAGGCGGATTCTTAACCACTGTGCCACCGGGAAGTCCCTGTGCTACTTTTCTTTCTTTCTTCTTCTCTTCTTCTTCTTTTTTTTTGGTGCTATTTTTCTATCAAAGATGTCAGAGCTTCACAAAGCTGGGATTTCAGTGGTTACTGTAATAAAAAGCAAGTACCAAGCAAAATCTACATGAAACAGAAAATAAGGGTGGCAATGTCCAATCTGATTTCAAGGTTGGAGACATAGCGATGTGCCTAATGGGTGTGCAAAACCCCTTAGTAAATAATTGCAGTTATGTAAGAATAAAATAAAAAATATTTTTTCTTTTACATAATATACATTTTCCCTAAATAGCTACTTAATTAATTGTTAGAACATAAATACTTGCTAAGTTGTTTGGATCTAGCTATTTAATAAATTTTTAACAGTTCAATAATTTTTTTGGCCTAGGGGCCCTGCAAAAAATCACTGGGACAATAAGGGCACCATGAACTGAGAAACTCTGGGAACCTCTGCTCTGTACCCTTAAATGGAATTCACTTTCATTGGTTCTGAATTCCTGTTAATGGACTTTAATTTTGTTTTTTGTTTTTTGGTAGCTTTAATCTTTCCCTTGGGAATGATCATTTAAATTAAAGTTTTCTTTTTTTGTTTACCCAGGTTTCTAGCTGTATCATTCACAATAGCCAAAACGTGGACGCAACCCAAGTGTCCCTCCAAAGATAAATGCATAAACAAAATGTGGTGTATACATGCAATGGAATATTATCTAGCCTTAAAAAGGAAGGAAATTCTGTGACATGCTACAACATGGATGAAACTTGAAGATATCAGGCTCCGTGAAAGAAGCCAGACACAAAAGGACAAATGCTGTTATGATTACACTTAGATGAGGGACCTAGAGTAGTTAGATTCATAGAGACAGAAGGTAGAATGTTGGTTGCCAGGGCGTAGAGAAAGAGGAGAATGGAGAGTTCTTGTTTAATGGGGAGAGAGTTTCAGTTTTTGAAGATGAAGAATGTTCTGGAGATGGATGGAAGTAATGGTTGTACAACAATGTGAATGTACTGAATACCATTAAACTGTGCACTTAAAAATGGTTGAAATGGTAAATATTAGGTTATGTGTGTCTCACCACAATAAAAAAATGATTTATGAAATTCATGGACCGCAGTTATTATTCCTAAAACAAATTAAGATTCTCACCTACAGAGGGCGCACTTGTCAGGTCCTAGTACCTTTCCTTGGTGGGTTGCAGAAACTGTACTGTCTGAAGCTGCAGGTTGCTCCTCTCCCAGCACCTGTGCAGCAGTTCTCCCCCTTCCAGCCTCTCCCTCACCCTACTGAGGCTTTTGCTAAAGGATTTTTACTACTGTTGACCAAAGGGAAGCAGACTTGGCTTATACATGACCACCCTTCTCTTTTCTTCCTTTTCGGAGAGACACAGTTATGAGAGGCGCCAATATGGTCTGTATATTCACCACTTAAAAATGGTGAAGATGCACCGGTCAGAATGGCCATCATCAAAAAGTCTACAAACAATAAATGCTGGAGAGGGTGTGGAGAAAAGGGAACCTTCTTGCACTGTTGGTGGGGATGTAAATTGATACAGCCACTATGGAGAAAAATATGGAGGTTCCTTAAAAAACTAAAAATAGAACTACCATATGACCCAGCAATCCCACTACTGGGCATATACCCTGAGAAAACCATAATTCAAAAAGAGTCATGTACCCCAATGTTCATTGCAGCTCTATTTACAATAGCCAGGACATGGAAGCAACCTAAGTGTCCATAAACAGATGAATGGATAAAGAAGATGTGGCACATATATACAATGGAATATTACTCAGCCATAAAAAGGAACGAAACTGAGTTATTTGTAGTGAGGTGGATGGACCTAGAGTCTGTCATACAGAGTGAAGTAAGTCAGAAAGAGAAAAATACCGTATGCTAACACATATATATGGAATCTAAAAAAAAAAAATGGTCACGAAGAACCTAGGGGCAAGACAGGAATAAAGACACAGACCTACTCGAAAATGGACTTGAGGATATGGGGAGGGGAAAGGGTAAGCTGGGACAAATGAGAGAGTGGCATGGACATATATACACTACCAAACGTAAAATAGATAGCTAGTGGGAAGCAGCCGCATAGCACAGGGAGATCAGCTCGGTGCTTTGTGAACACCTGGAGGGGTGGGATAGGAAGGGTGGGAGGGAGGGAGGGAGACGCAAGAGGGAAGAGATATGGGGACATATGTAGATGTATAACCGATTCACTTTGTTATAAAGCAGAAACTAACACACCATTGTAAAGCAATTATACTCCAATAAAGATGTTAAAAAAATGGTGAAGATGCTACATTGTATGTTATGTATATTTTACCACAGTAAAAACTAATTTTAAAAGAAAAGAAAGGTTATATAATGTCAGGCCTTTGAGGATTGGAAGAACTGATGTCAGATTCAACCAGCATCTTGTAGGCAAAGGAGATCCCAAGAACTCCGGTATGTCACAGAGGGCTGGGACAGGGATGCTTCCGGGCAGAGGAAGAGGGTGGAGGCTGACAAAGTGGGCCAGAGGTGGGGAGAAAAAGGGGTATTCAGAAACCAGAGTCAGGGAGAGTTCACAGAAAGAAAAAAAATTCTGGTGAAAAAGCCCAGCCCAGTTTCCTGACAGGGCACCAGGGCCACTGTCGTCCAGAGGAACAAGTCGGAAACTCTTACATTTCCATCATTACCTAACAAGGCAAAGGGCATTTGATCACGAAGACATCCCTAGGGGTTTGAATGGAAAGCAAACACTGTCTTATGCTCAAGCAATAATAATACACTAAGGCCATGAGATGGTTCTGTTTATTACCGTGTATGGGGCTTCTGCTCTGACTTGCCTCTCAGCTAGGTCCGCTCTAAACTGTTCCACCACCCACAACTCAAGTACCAACAGTGGCAGAGCTGGGATTCGAACCTTTGAGCTCTGACCATGGAGGCCATACAATTAATTACCCACTGCCACATGCTGTGTCATCTGGCAGGGCAAGCTTGGTAGTTCAGAGCTAGATGTGTTTCTCCCAAACCAACTATGGAACATCCTTCCATCAGCACATTTTCCCTTCTGATGGCACAGAACGAGGTAGGAAGAGTAGGGGGTTGTGATCTCTGGAGAAAACTTCCCTGCTCTCAGGGGCGGTCCGGGCAGGCTGGATTGCCTGCAGTGTTTGCTGTGTCACTGGCAGCAGGACTGCCAGGGCTTCTGTGGGAACAGCACTTTCCAGCCTCAGAGGGGAAAATGGTGTCTGCTCCTTCCAGGATGGAGTCATGCTCTCCTCCAGAAACTGTGTTTACCACCTTGAATACTTGGGAATGCTGACGCTGAAAACTCCCAAGAATCAGAATTCAATCATTCACAATGCTTCAGGAATCCCCCCCAAGTTTGCTCATGCTACATTCTTCTTCTATAAAGAGAAAAATATGAACAACATAAAAACAAACTGAGAGCAAAAAAGAAATGAAAATATGTATTTAAGAAAACATTAAGGAATGTCTTGGAACCGGTATAGATTTAGCCCAATTTCCTGAAGTCCTACATCTAATTTAAATAGGCTGTGGGCTTTTAGAGCCAAAATGGACCTTTTGAGTCCACCATTTTCATTTTGCAGATGAAAGTCAGGGAGGTCCAGTGCCTCCGTCAGTGGCTGTCTGTCAGGGGCAGAGTACAGCCTATTGCACTTGATGCCTTTGGCCTTGGATGGACACAAGTTTTGAGCCCATATTCTTAAAGGTTTCCTTCCATAGGCTTTTGGGCCAAACACTCCCCTCACGGCCTCTCAAGTGCATCCCCAGCTTTCACAATCTTCAGCAAGCAGCTCTTTGCTATTGATGTGGCTCTTTGGTGCCAGCTCTATGAACAAACCACCGTTTGTTGCTTTTTAAAAATAAGCCTTTTTAGCTCTGGACAACATTCGGCCTCAGTATCCTGAGATGAAAGGTTGGTTTCTTTGCAGCTGACAAATGATGGCTTATGTCTTCTCAGAACGGCTGCAGCCCATCTTTGTTGAAAGCCCCAAAGCCTTACTTTGATAGCCCAGTGAGAGCACAGCTTCAGCCTGGAGCTTAAGTGCGCAGCACACAGACATCCTCCAAAGCAGGTTTGGCTATGTGGGGAGGGAAACAGCCAGGATCTCAAGGAAGGAGGAAAATAGAGATATAACTTAGAGCTGGAAAGAAGGAACAGAGTTGCTTCAAAAGCAAGGGGGAAAAAGGCAGGAATCAAGGTATGTAATTTACAGTATCCTGCAAGGATGCCTCTTACACACAGAATGAATGCTCCAGGTACAGAGGCACTTCTCAAACTCACATGCGAGAAGGGGCAAGATGGCCAATGGTGCCATCACATAGAAAGGAACACTTTTAGTTAACTCCATGTTGACATTGATCCCGATTTCTGTACCTTTGCAGTTTAAGAGGACTTCAAATTCTGCCACAGATGATCTGTGAGGGTCGTGATGTCAGTTTCCATATCTGAGACGGGAGATACTGGTAGTGCCTGGGCCAGCTTCATGAGCATGTGGCCTGTGTAGTAACTCAGGACCCCCTGCTCAGAGCCCACACTGGGTTTAATACCCTGCTATCACTATCTTGAAATTCGGGATAATTTTTCAACAAGGAGCTATGCGTTTTCATCTTGCACTGGGCCAGTGAATTCAGTAGCTGGTCCTGGTTAGTACCCCATTGTTTAGGTATTTGATTGTATAATATTTTCAGAGAGGGAAATGGGGGCGGGGAGTAACTGGCTTCCATTTTGTTGGGGGCACACAAAGTATGAGGACCAGAGGGGAAAATAAATGGAATTGTTTAATTTTCTTGCAAGATTCCAAAATTCTTAAAGACATCAGATTAGGAGTAAGATGATTTAACAGGGTGCAGCTGAGGGGCACAGCAGAGGTCAGGCAGGGACTTGTCCTCCAGCCTCGTCACGCACACTCGTCACTCACATCCCACGAGCACCCAGAGCACACTGCGCTCCCCATCTTTCCCAAACACCTTTCCAATCTGGCCACTCCTCCCTTCTCTCTGGGCCTGCAAAGCGCCAGCCCAATGCTCAGTCACGGCCTCCAGGCTACCCTCCCCTCCAGACCATCTCCCTGGACCCACTTTGCGGTCTTTGTTTGATCTTTTTAAAAAATGGCTTTATAAACAACAAGGTTCTATTGTATAGCACAGGGAACTATATTCAATAACCTGTAATAAACCATAATGGAAAAGTATATGAAAAAGAAAAGAATTTTTTTAAAGAATATATATATAGTATATATACATATATACATATAACTGAGTCACTTTGCTGTACAGCAGTAATGAACACAACATTGTAAATCAACTATACTTCAATAAAAAATTTAAAAAATATTTAAATGAAAAACAGTTTTATGGGGGAATTCCCTGGCGGTCCAGTGGTTAAGATTCTGCGCTTCCACTGCAGGGGGCACGGGTTTGATTCTTGGTTAAGGAGCTAAGATCCCGCATGCCACTCCGTGCAGACAAACAAACAAACAAAAAAACACCCCAGCTTTATGGAGATATAATCCACATACCACACAACTCACCCATTTACAGTTCAGTGGGTTTGGGCATATTACATTATTAAGTTTTTTGAAGTTGTAGTAACTACATGACATAAAAATTGCCATTTTAAGTGTACAATTAAGTGGCACTAATTACATCCACAGTGTTATATAGCCATCACCACCATCTAATTCTCAACTCTTGGAAACCTCTAATCTATTTTCTGTTTCTACAAATTTGTGTATTCTAGATATTTCATGTAAGTGGAACTATGCAATATTTATCATTTTCTCATTTCACCTAGCATAATGTTTTTAAGGTGCATCCATGCTGTAGCATGTATCAGAAGTTCATTCCTTTCTATGACTGGATAATATTCCACATTTTGTTTATCCATTCATCCGCTGATGGACACTTGGGTTGCTTCCACCTTTTGGCTATTATGAATAAGGCTGCTATGAGCATGAGTGTACAAATATCCCTTGGAGTCCCTGCTTCCAATTCTTAGGAGTATAACCCCTGGACCCACTGTTGACCCCTCCAGTCCAGCTGCATTCAGCAGCCAGAGTCATCTTTTACCAACACACACCTGATTGCATCACTCATCTGCTTACAACCCTTTGCTGGCTTAAGACGGAAGTGCTCACAAGGGTTTAGGATTAAGATGGAAGTGTTCTGGGGCTTCCCTGGCGGTCCAGTGGGTAGGACTCCTCGCTTTCACTGCCAAGGGCCCGGGTTCAATCCCTGGTTGGGGAACTAAAATCCCACAAGCTGTGCAGTGTGGCCAAAAAAAAAAAAAAAAAGATGGAAGCGTTCACCAAGGTCTCTGGGTCCCTGAGCTCTGGCAGCTGACCCCTCCACATCACCCTGCCCTGCCCTTTTCTCTCTGCTCCATGTCCTGCATGCATTTCTGGAGCCATGCTTCTTTGGGATTTCACATATGCTGATCCCTTTTCCTAATATGTTCTTCCTCCCCAAATATTGATACCTAGCTTTTGCTTGGCCAACTCTTCCCGTCTTTCTCACCCATGTTGTCTTAAAAAGGTCCCTAACACCTCCTAACCCTCCTCCTCCCCTCGCTGGGTCTCGTTCCCACGGCTCCTTGGCATTCCCTTGGCCTTGGCATTCCCTGTCCAATGTCTGTCTTCCTCACTGTACCAATGACTGATACTGACTGAGTACATACTCGTTCCAGGCCTTGTCCCACCCATGTCACCTGTTTCAACTCATTCAATCCTCACAATAAGCCTGACGCCTTTACAGGTAAGGAGGCCTGGGGATGCCGTCACACCTAGTAGCAGTGTCCACACTGGCAACTGCAAACCAGCGCATCCCTACGGGACAGTGGTGGCAGCCACCAGCCCTGAGGGAGCATGGTTCCCGTCCTGTGTTAGGAGTGTCCCCAGCTCCTAGCAGAGAATCCGGTATACGTAGGTACCTAATTCATATCTAAAGTAGATGGATGAATGGAATGGAAAGAACACGAGGGAACCGAGTTTTAAGCAAACGTCACTTACTGAATGGCTGCTAAGTGCTGGGCATCCTTACCCACCCTCCCTGCCTCAGTTTCCCCAGCCTAGAACGTGCACAAGAATACATAGGTCCAAGGGTTATTGAGAAGGTTGAATATTTTAATGTAAATTTTAAAAATCATTGTGCCTGGCAGACTGGGTCCCACTAACACATATTGATGTTTGCATTTGCCCCTCTGACCCCCTAGGCCAAGACAGGGAGGTAATGGCCGGAATCCCAGTTCTCCTGGCCCTGGCCCTGGCCCTGCCGGAGCACGGTGTGAGACGCAGTGACATCCAGCTCTCCGGGATCCTTGCGGCCCACCTCTAAGAGGTTCCCCCAGGTAGGCCAGCGAGTCTCCGTTTTCTCTGTCCAGGCCTCCCCGCCGCACTCTGCGGCGTGCGCGGTGCCGTTCAGAGCCGGCCGGCGCAGGGCGCCCGGGCCCGCCCTTGGGCCTCATGATCTACATTTCCGCGTCAGGCCCGCCGCGAACTTGGCATGCCCTCCCGCGGTGTTCGGGAACACTTTGTGCCGAGAGCCCGCCCGCCCGGCCCTCCTCCTTCCCGCCGGCGCCGCCTGGCCCGGACGCCCCGCGCAGTCCGCGGGGTTTGGGTTCCTGGACCCCAGGTACCCCACCCGACGCGCGGCCACGGAGCCCCCAAGTACTTGGCCTCCGTTCCCCCGAGCCCGAGCCGTGCAGCCCGCTCCTCCTCGCCCACGGGCTGGGCGTCCAAACGTAGGTTACACCGCGCGTAATCGAGAGGTTCAGAAGGATGCTGTGGCCCATTTTAAAACAAAGCCCATTTATTGCGTTCGGCGGCTGTTTGTGCCGGTCCAGTGTCAGATCCTCTGAGCGCGGCGGACAACCAGGACCCAAAGGAAACGTAGTCGCAGCGAAAAGAAACCGGCTCTGGAGCCATCTGATCCGTTTTCAGCACAATGCACATCCCTCCTCACCCCCCCCCCACACTCACCCCCAGCCCCGCGATGGTTCCCCTCCTGGCTGCGTAAGCTTTGGCGTCGGGCAATGCTCCGGGTCTCGGTCTTCTCTTCTGTGAAATGGGGATAACTGTGCGTGCTTGGTGATTCTGCACGTGGAGCGCGCTGGGTCGCAGAGACGTCAGTGTTGCGGTCCCACACCTCCAGTACCCCACCTTCCCGCGGCCCCCACCCCGGGGCTCCTGGGCTCCAAACGCGGCTCCGGCTCCTAAGTGCGTCACGGGCACCGGCCGCACTCCACAGGCGGCCAGGGCGAGGCTGGCACGGGGCCAGCGCGGGCCAGGCCAGGGGCGCTGAGCCGTCTCCGGGGCGGGGACCCGGGCGTGGAAGGCGCTAAAGTTGCGCGACCCTCGGCGCGCTGTTGGGGGCGCCCTCCGCGGCGGGCAGCGCGCCGGGGATCGGCCTCCGCAGCTCTGGGCGCCAGAGGCTACACTTTCCCTTCGCCCCCCCGCCCTCGTTTCCTCCCGCGCGGCCGCAGCGGAGATTTCCTCTCGGGGAAACCACGCGGACTCTTCCCGGGGCTCCTCGCCCCGCCCCAGTTCTCCGCCCCCTCCTCTTTGCTGGGGAGCCGGTGCTAGCCCGCGGCGGGGAGGAGGCTCTGGCAGCCTGGGCCAGGAGGTGGCAGGGGGCCGCGGAGCCGCTGGCTACCAACTCGCCCTGCCATGTGACGCCGCCCTCCGCCCAGCGACCCCCCGCGCGCCACGGGCCCGCGCCCGCGCTCTGTCGCGCCGCGCACCATGCTCCTGCCGGGACACGCGCGCCCACCGCCAGCGCCCCAGCCAGCACAGCATCCCGGCCTCCGCAGGCAGGCAGAGCCTCCCGGGCAGCTCCTGCGCCTCTTCTACTGCACCGTCCTGGTTTGCTCCAAAGAGATCGCAGCGCTCACGGACTTCTCCGGTAAGAAGCGACCTCCCTCGCGGGGCGCCCAGGTGAGCCCTCGGTTGGGGGCAGGCGCCCGAGGGGGCAAGGCCGGGTTGGTTTAAAGTTGGAGCGCGCTCAGAGCCAGTTTTCTTGCCTGATAATAGGAGCCCTTAGCATATTCAGTAGCTGCGCATGTGGGGTGGTGGCAGGGGAGCCCCCCCGAGAAGGAAGGGTGGGTAGGGTATTTGGAGTTTTTTCCTCAATGAGTTGACCTCCTCGTCAATTTCCCAGGGTCAGGGACCCGACTCCGATGGATGCGGGTCGGCTTAAAATACCTTAAACTGAGCCCTGTGCCGCGCTCAGCGCTGTTGGAACACGTGTTGTGGTCCACGTTGTACTTGGTTTGCTCTCCGCATAGTCCGGGTGTGCCCCAGCCAGCCTCTCAGGTGCCCACGTAAGGAATCCAGCCCAGAGGACACTTGATCTGAAGTCTGCGCACAGGCACGAGGGAAGCCCAAGGGGATGGGAGGTCTGGCGGAGATGCAGTAAGAAGATGAGTAGAAGCTTACAGAACAGAGAGGAGACTGAGGGGTAGGACTTGACCGCCAAAAGGCACCAGCGTCCCCCACCTCCATCCCCCATTGCCCGTCCCCTATCGCCTTAACAAAAAAAATAACGACTTCCCCGTCCCAGTAAAGGATGAGGCTTTTCTTTGGGGGGGGATTGCGACCAAGGCTTCCGCAGCTGATCTCAGATAGTTCTGGCGCTGTAGGTGTGGCGCAGCAAAGTGAGAGAAGTTTCTGGGTTGACGAGGCTATAGGAGCCGCATTCTTACGTTACGGCCGCGCTTGCTTGGAGTAACAACGTCCTTGCAATTGTATCGGACCTGGGTCTCCGTCTGGCGAGGTTGGAGGCCTTTCACCCTTTCCTCGCCCCTGCCCTGCCCAGGAAGCAGCTCTGAATCCTACTCTTCCCCTTCTCCAGCATCTTCTGCCAAGTCCAGGCTTCCCGCATCCCTGCCTGAGGGTCTTTTGTGGTATAATCATGGTAAACAGGAGTCGTTCCTCAGCCCTATTTGTGCAGTAGACTAGTACATGGCAGGGGACACTGGCCAACCAGAAGCTGAGTTGGGTTTCTAGCTTACTTACAGAGAAAGTCATTGTTAGCTGAGAGCCCTTGGGTCAGAGTTTCTTTGCTTTGAATATTTAATATCAAGGCAGTGTTTCCACCTAGCAAAGGAAGCCAAGATATGTCTATTTGGCAAGGAAACTGTGGTCCTTAAAATCCAGCGCCACAGGGTCAGAGCGCTACGGTAAATGTGCTGGGAAACTGCTGAATATCAAGTGCTATTGACTTTTTTTTTTTGGTAATAGAACTTTCTTGGCTGCTAGAAAAGTTCTCTCTTTGCTGGTTTAAGCTATGGAAAGCAGTTCTGAATTCAGCCACCATCAAGCTCTGAATATTGTTAAGGAAAGAACTGAAAGCCAACAAGCCCTTCTTTTGTGACATCATTGTAGCTGAACAAATATTGCTTTAGGTAAATCGCGGTGTAACCATTAGATTGTTTTCATAGATTAAAGACACTTAGAGTTTGTTTCTTTAGTGAAGCAGTTGCAATCCTTGAAGCAGTCTGTAAGTTACCACCCAAGTTTGGAATTGTCTATACGGAGCAACTGTTCCAGAGGGTGAACTTGAGCTATCAAACAGGGATGCTCTGCCCTGGGAAATGGATGTTTTCATACATGTTTTTTCTAAATGACTAAACAATAAAAGGAATTTTCTCCTGCTTTTGATGGGAACCTAAATTCCAGGGTTTAAAACTCCCTGAGCCAGTGTTGGGTCGGTGGTGATATTTCCAGGTGCATCCACAAGGAGTTCCCATGTTTCCTCTGGTCAGCCTTGCTCTTCAGTGATGTGAAGACCAGGGAGAAAGTGCCCGGGAGCCTTTTGGGAAGAAGAAAAGAAAAATAAGCTTCTCTGAAACCACAGACACACTCAGGTTTAGATCTAAATTCTATCTTGTGTGGCATCGGGGAAGTACTAGAAAAGGCTCAGGGAGAAAGATGAAGTCTTCAAAGCTGATTCATTTGATTGGAAAGTTAATGAACCTTTAGGGACCCCCTAACCATGTGACATATGGCGTCGAGGAAAACACCTAAGTTCCAAAGATGACAGTCTGAGGGTTCAGTTGAATGTTTTCGTTGAAGCAGTGGATCCTGATCACGTGACTCCAACACACACACACACACACACACACACACACACACACACACACACACACACACACACACACACACACACACACACACACACACACACACACACACACACACACACACACACACACACACACACACACACACACACACACACACACACACACACACACACACACACACACACCCCCCCCCCCCCCTGCCCACTGTGGTCTCAAAGCCTGATGCCTGCTTTCCTGGGGACAGGAGGTCCTATTCCTGCACTTGGAGGGGTGTGTAGAAACCAGTGCCTGAAAAAAGACACTGGACCCTCCCTGTCGGAGCCTGACAGCAATAGCTGAGAGCTGGAGAACAGCATTTGACAATGCAGTTACTTGCTTGTTTTTCTAAACAAGGAAACATGAAAAAGCCAGACAGAGGGAGGGTGGAGGGAACTTGGGACCCCTTCAACCTTCGTGAAGAAGGGGATGGAAGAAGGATGGTGAATCCAGGGGAAAGAAAGTGCCAGAATGAAAGGGGTCCCAGCTATTGTCTGTACCGTATAGGGCCTCCAGGGAGATTAACAGTGCAGGGTTTTGGAAAGTTACTTAAGCCTTTCTCTTCTTTGCAACTCCTCCTTGAGCTTTTTTCTGAGGCTGTCAGCTGGTGTAGTTTTCCTGGGTCATTGATTTTTTTTTGCCCCAGGGATTCCAGCATCGGATCTCACTGTTAATAAGCCAGAGGCTGCATCGGGGCCTCCTTCTCCGCCTCCATGCTCGTGACTTGTGCTAATCACCTCCAAGCCTGCTACGAAGCAGGCTCCCTAAACACCCCCTTCCCTCTCCTCCCTGAAGACATTGAGATGCTGCCAGCGGCCACTGGAAGGCTATCATCACTGCATTAAAAACACATCCCAGGAAGGCAAGAACAGTTCATGCAAAATTACTGCCTCTGATCCTTAATCCCAAACTCAAATGTGCTTGGCTTTCATCCATTTTCCTCTGGGATGGTCTTCTGTTCTTTTGACTGCATTCCCAATTTGAAGATTTAGCCTGAGAGGTCCACATTGATCACTGATTTTTTTTTTAATAGAAATGTAATGTCAGCATCATCTTTGTTCAAAGAACAAGGCAGGCTGAGGGCAGAGGGGAGGGAGGGGTGCCATTTTGGTTCCAGCCATAAAACGCTAAGGACCCTCTACATTTGGTCCTGCTTTAAAGCGTGATGTTTCAGCGCATCCCTGAACTTAGTTTGCCATGTCCCCCAGGTCTTGTTCATTTTCTTGGTGGTTTCCCTCTTTGCCGAGAGCAGGCACAGTCTTCTCCTTCTGCTCTTCCCTTTCTCCCTCTTCTGTTTTGTTTTTTTCTTTCTTTCCTTTCTTTTCTTTCTTCTCTTTCTTTTCTTTCTTCTCAAGTTCAAAGTGATGGATGGGCTGATGGGCAGAGAGGGAAGGAAAGGATGGAAAATTCATCAAGTTCCCCCTTGGATTCCTAGAAAACTCTTGACTTTTGACAAAGTCGTCATGACCGTATGTTTACACGTTTGGTTTTACCCTAGGGCACGTAGTGGTAAATGTGGGAAGCAGAAAGGAACGGAGGTGAGAAACAAGGGGAATGGAGCAGCTTTTAAGGCCTTCCTTGTACCCAAATGTCCTCAGACCTCAAAGAAAGGGCACTGCACGAGAGAAGTGGGTCTCTGGGCTGACGTCCTACCTCCCGCCCCGGGGAATCAGTAGCCCCCAAGCAAACAAGACGTGGGGCCTGTTATCAGATCATTGGCTGCCCAGCACATAAGCCCCATCCTAGCTCCTTATTTCATTGGTCAGGAATTTCAGAATGTAGGAAAATGGTCATTCAGTTGATCTTGGGGGCTCGGAGGTGGGAACTTGGTCGTGATGGAGTTGTCCATTTAGCAGAGGTTGAACCCTCCTGTTCTGTTCAGAGAGGCAATGGGTCTCAACCCTGGCTGCACACTAGAGCTGCTTGAGTCTAAACAAATGTATGGATGCTGTAGCAGCAACTCAAGGCTTCTGATTTAATTGATCTGGGAGATCCAGACATTGGTCTCTTTTTCAAAGCCGCCAGGCAATTCTAGTGCACAGCCAGAGTCGAGAACCACTGCTCTGGTGTCAGAGGGCAGGGCTGCCTCCTGTCTTTGTGTCAGTTCATCCAGGGGGTTACGGGCATGATGGCGTCTCCCTTCACCCCCCCCCACACACACCCCAGGGCTCACCACCAGGGAGACCAGGATGTTTTTTCCCAGCTCTCAGTTTGCCACTGCATCCCAGCACACACGTATGCACACACTTACACATACATGCACGTGTGCCTATGTGCACACACACAGCTCTTCTTTCTAGTATGCCTTGGTCACATCATCCTTTTATTCAGGATTGTCTTCATTTTCAAAACTTTTATGGAGCGAAAAGCCAGCTCGTAACAAAAGAAAAAACAAAGCAAATGTCTGAAGGAGTTGTCCAGCTGTCACAGAAGAAGAGGGATGAAGCGTAAGTGTCTCAAAGGGCTAGTCTGTTTCCATGGAAAGTAACAACGTTTGAAAAGTGTTCTCCCAGCTCTTTCTGTAGCCCAGAAGAGGAGTCTGGGTAAGGGAGTGGTCCTGTTATTGATGGCTTTGGTCTCCCAGGCGCTTTATTGGAAAGGGCAGCCTAGTAGCCGTTTCAAGGAAGGAGCAGAAAGGAAGGGAATAAAAATTATTTGAGCACAGGGTTATCTGATTTCATCCTCATAGCAACACCGTGAGGTAAGTAGTAGTCTCACTTCACCCAGCCTCAGAGAGGTTAAGTGACTTGCCCAAGACCTGCCAGCTAGGAGGCACAGCAGAGGCAGACCCTAACTCCAGCCCAGGAGTAGGGCCAGGCTGGGGGGCTTGGCCCGTGTGGGTGCTGAGTGGGGGACAAAGCCAGAGAAAAAGTGCCACAATTTGCTTAACCTTTCTATATAGTCCTTGGATTGACAGTGGTGGTCTCAGTTGCCCTCTGAGTAGACTGACCTTTTCCCATTCCTTCCTTCCACATCTTCTCATCACAATTCATCCATAGTGGGTACAGGCACAAGGTGATTAGTGGATACAGGAGAAAAATGTTAGAACTTCCGTTCTTTTCTATCTTTAAAAAAGAAGTTATGTTTTGCTTATAATTAACATAAAGTTGAGGGAGTTCCCTGGCTGTCCAGTGGTTAGGACTTGGTGCTTTCACTGCCGTGGCCCATGTTTAATCCCTGGTCAGGGAACTAAGATCCCATAAGCCATGCCATGTGGCCAAAAACAAAAACTAAAAACAGAAACAAAAAACCATACAAGTTGACAGTAGAACAGTACATAATCTCTTTTTTTAAAAATTTATTTTATTGAAGTATAGCTGATTTATAACATAATTTCTAAATGTAATATAGTGGAGATGTGTTCTCAAAATGTTTTTACTGATGGGGTTCATGATTTAAAAAATTTGGAGACCAGTGGTCTTCTCAGCCATCCTGTCAGCACCTTTAAAATTCTTGAAAAGACACCACTTTGGAAATAACATACACTGAAAGAACATCTGCTCCCATGTGTCCCAGCCCTACCCCTACCATGCCCACTACCCTAGTTAACAACTGCTAGTAAAATTTAGAGGCAGGATGTGAATCCCGTAACTGTCTTGTTTCAAAAATCCACACTCTTGTCATTCAAGCTAAGTAATGGAGGTGGAAGCTAGCTAGGGGCAAGGCATTCTGAACTTTTATGATACTTGGCCACTATTTTATTTTATTTTTTAAATTTATTTATTTATTTATTTATGGCTGTGTTGGGTCTTCATTGCTGTGCATGAGCTTTCTTTAGTTGCAATGAGTGGGGGCTACTCTTCGTTGCAGTGCGCGGGCTTCTCATTGTCGTGGCTTCTCTTGCGGAGCATGGGCTCTAGGCACGCAGGCTTCAGTAGTTGTGGCACTCGGGCTCAGTAGTTGTGGCTTGCAGGTTCGAGAGCTCAGGCTCAGTAGTTGTGATCCACAGATTTAGTTGCTCCACAGCATGTGAGATCTTCCCAGGCCAGGGCTCGAACCCATGTCCCTTGCACTGGCAGGCGGATTCTTAACCACTGTGCCACCAGGGAAGCCCTCAGCCACTATTTTAATGAGGCTGATGTGTTTGTATCTTTCTGGAAGGAAATAGCTTCCCTGAATAACATCAGTCCTAGAGTCACCTAGATTTTAGCGATAGAAGGAGACTCTCAGGTGGGAGGGTGGCTGACCAAGTGATTCTAATCTGTTTTCTCTGAGCTTCTCTCTTTCCCTGTGGGGTCTCTAATTCTGCTACCCCTTAGCTGGCCCCTATGTGTGCACCATCTCAGTTTAAACTCTGACCCATCGTAAGGGGTATATTCTTTACTTGGTTCCCTTAGCACAAGTAAGAGAAGGTAGTTAAAAATACTATAGTGTATCAAGAACATAAAGCACTGTGTGCCACACAGTGCTTTAAGGACTTCATGTTTATTAACTCATTTAATCCTCAAAACGCTACGAAGGGAATACTGCTATGATAAGTTGAAGAAATAGCATCAAGAGAGGCTAAGTAACTTTTGGGGATTTGAATGCAGGCAGCTTCTCTAATACTAAAACAAATAAATGACCAGTTGTTTAAAACAGTGCCACTTCTGTAATGTTTATCTCTTAATATACCAGATCCAAATCTTGCCCAGGACTTACAGGTATTGTCCATTCCCTGTCGTGTCTAGAGATAGCACCATCCAGCCCCAAATAACTGATTACAGGATAGGATCTATAATTCATTTCTGGAAATATGGTGGAACTGGTGTTCTGGAATTATTTCCCCAACAAAACACTTAGGGCTGGTGAATAAAACATAACAAAGATCCTTTAAATGCATGAGTGAGTGACTAAATGCAAGGAGTAGCCAGGGAACAAAAATGAAGAGGGATCAGAGAACTGAAGAATTTTGCTGGCACCAACCCTATGGCTACACTGGGGCCTTTGATGAGCTTTATAACCAGGATTTAATAGGTACATGAGGGCAAGAGACAAGGCATTAGACCAATGTCAAGTGAGAAATTGGAATAAAGATCTCCTTATAAGGCCAGGACATGGAAGGGCTAAACACTCATAAAAAGATTCATGAAAAACAAATCAGCCTTCTTGTAAAGAAAGATGACAAGGAAACATCTCAGCTTAGGTTCAGGATTGGAGGAAAAAATAACCTCTGTTGAGACTATGTAACCACAGGTCTGCCTTTTCAAGAGTCTGGGTTTTGAATTCACATTGCCTTTACCAGGAAACCCAAGCTGAGAAACTAAGAAAGTTGTCCCAGGTTAGTAGTGCCCCAGAGTGCCTGGGAAAAACACACAAATACTCCCTGCGTAGAAACATCAACACAGGCCCCACAGATTCTGATAGATAAAATTCTGCTGATTATGAACACAGTATCCAAAATTACACTATATGAATAATAGTCAGCAACAAAAACAACAGAGTTTTTAATAAATAAAATAGGGAATATAAAACATAAAAAAATAAAAGAGAGAATCTAAAGCATGAAGAAAGAATGAAAGGCTATCAAGAAAGATCAGGCTTTTTTTTTTTTTTTTTTTTTTTGTGGTACGCAGGCCTCTCCCTGTTGTGGCCTCTCCTGTTGCGGAGCACAGGCTCCGGACGCACAGGCTCAGCGGCCATGGCTCACGGGCCTAGCCGCTCCGTGGCATGTGGGATCTTCCCGGACCGGGGCACGAACCTGTGTCCCCTGCATCGGCAGGCGGATTCTCAACCACTGCACCACCAGGGAAGCCCCAGGCATATTTTTTTAAGGAATCAAATATATGTACTAACATGAAAAATATATTCATTGAAGTTCAAAGCTTGATGGGTAGATTAGATGCAGCTGAAGAGAGAAATAGTGAACTGGAAAATAAAGCTGGGAAAATTATCCAGAATGCCACAAAAGAGATAAAGATATGGAGAAAAGTTTATAAGACATGGATAATGGAATGAAGGTTCAACATACAGCTGATCAGTATTCCAGAAAGGGAGAATAGGGAAAATGAGGGAGAGGCAACACTCAAAGTGATAATACCTTAGAGTCAGTTTTCAAGAGTTGATGAATGATTCAGATTCAAGCATCTCAAGCAAGATAAATAAAAATAAATTGATGCCTATCATATTAAAACTACAAAATGCTAAAACAAAGTGACAGTTTTAAAACGATCAGAGAGAAAAAAAATTTTCATCTATAAAGGCTTTCCCATAACAGTGAGAGCCAGAAGCCAGTCAAATATTTTCCAGGTTCTGGGGGAAAAAAATCGTCAGTGCAGAGATATATACCCAGCTAAACTATCTTCAAGAGTGAGTGTGAAATAAGGGCATGTTTACCACTAATAAATCCTTACTGAATGAATTACTAAAGAATATACTTCCTGAAGAAGGACACTGAGTCTAGAAGGAAGGCTTGAGATATAAAGAAAAGAAATGATGAGCAAAGAAATGGTATCACTTCTAATGCATTTTACCTATATTTTTTGCTGTCTGCCCGCTTAGAGAGTGTCATTTCCTTGCCTTGAGAGAGATGTTCTCTAAGATACCTTGTCCTTTTGGCAGCTAAAATCAGGAGATAGCTTTTTGACCCAGTTGAACTCTTACACTGACTTATGACTTTCATCCTGAGGGTACCCAGTGCTCCTTACCAGGTGGGCATCAGTTCCCTTGTGAGGACACAGTGGAAGGTCTGTATGAAAGAACAAGAAATGTTCTCAGGTCTTTCAGGTATCAGATGCTGTGCTAGGTATCATATAGGCCTACTCTAAAGAGTCAGTTCTGTCCTGAGAAAGCTTCTTTCTCAGTGGTTTCATAGTCACACAGATAACAAAGCAGTTTGAGGGATGAAGAACAGATTTGGAAGGTCACATTCTCAAAATGGTATCCAAAGCACAGAGCTTGGAATGGAGGGTTTAGTAGTGTATCCATAGACCTACCAGATGACACTGCCCATGTATAGGTTTTACATTTTCACACCTGCGTTTCAGGACACCTGTATCACTTGCTCACTCAGGCTCCTGGTTAGGTTTTACATTTTCACACCTGCATTTCAGGACACCTGTATCACTTGCTCACTCAGGCTCCCGGAGATGAATTTCTCCTTCATTAACAAGTTAGGGAATGAAGCGATGCTTGGGGCTAGTTTCGACCTGAGAGTCAAGTTTTCTATACACAGAGAAGCAGGCAACATTAAAATTCAAAACTCAGGCCACTGACTCTGAAATGTATGTTTGCAAACTGTCTGATTTCATGTCTGCCTCAGATGTCCCATGAATACAAATCACCTCATTTGGGGTTGGAGGAGCAGGGAGGAAGAAACCTAAGAATGATCTCCAAAACAAATCTTTAATTCGGATGAGGATAATAGAATGTAATCCCATTTCAAGTCTGTCAGCATTCCTTTGATGATTACAAATGACTCCCTTTTCCCCTGCAATGTGGGGGAATAATCTGGATAAAATAACCCTTTTTGTCTGTGAGGGCCTGAGCGACGCATACTCATGACAGCTTTCAGAGTAGTGTTTCAGAGTCTGAGAAGGGCGCTCTGCTACCAAGTCCTTCCCTTTTTACTCTTGACTTAGAAGATTTTTCCGTCTTTTCATGTTTGGCGGCTTCCGAAGGTCTCAGGTTTAGAAATCATAAATCAATCGTAGTACTGTACTCTGGAACGAGAGAGACCTGGGTCACGGAGCCCTTTCTCCTCTCTGTTTGTTCAGCGGGAGACAGGTGGAGATGAGAACGCACGATCTTATCTAGAAGGCCAATTTGTACAGCTTTTGAGGGATACACTTTAAGGAGTGCAATTATAGTCTCCTTTCTATTAAAAAAATGTACACTGACTCAAGTTCAGGCTCACACACCTCTTTTCTGTCCATTTGACGGTGAAATTAAGGGACAGTCGTTTTTAAACACCTTCTTCTATTTTGTGAGGCCTAAACACACCTTCCAAAGCTAACAATGCCAAATGCTTTGTGGACAAGTCAGACCGGATATAAAGACTCGGGTGCCATCTGCAGCCTCAGGATGAAAAGGGGCCTCAAAGGCCCTGGTGCTGCGGGACCTGCTGTGTGGAGTCTGTCCTGCAGGCTGTGGAGAATTCTACAGAACGGAGCCTGTGGTCTTCTATGTTTTGCCTCTTTAAGCCTCAGTTTAAGTGTGAAGGCCCCTTTCTTCTGATTTACTTTTTTTTTTTTTTTTAAGCAAAGGGCTCCAAGATTTTTGTCCCCAGGATTATGTATAAATAGTGTTATGGATCCCTAAAGCCATAAACCAGTGCTTTGAGGAAAAAGGTCTCCTCTTGTCTCAGACTTCTGCGTTTCTTTCTGGCTCTTGAAGGCAGGTTATCTGGGTTGTCAGTCTTCACCAAAAATGCCATGTGGTCCTTATAGTAGATGGCTATCTTCACTCAAGGAAAATTTAGCTTGTCCTGATGTTTAATCTAAACCAGTGATTCTCAATGCTTAGTGAAATAAGACAGAGAAGGACAAATGCTATATGATATTTACTTATACATGGCATCTAAAAAATAATACAAATGAATGTATATACAAAACAGAAACAGACTCACAGACTTAGAAAACAAACCAATGGTTACCAAAGAACAGAGGAAAGCGGGGGAGGGATAAGTTAGGGGCATGGGATTAATAGATGCAAACTACTATCCATAAAATAGATAAGCAACAAACAGTTACTGTATAGCACTGGGAATTATACCCATTATCTTGTAATAAGTTGTAATGGATTATAGTCGGCAAAAATACTGAATCACTGTGCTGCACACCTGAAGCTAACACAATACTGTACGTCAGCTATATCTCAATAAAAAAATAAAGAAATAAACCAGTGATTCTCAACCCAGGGAGACTTTGTCCCCCCAGGAATATTTGGCAATGTCTGGAGGCAGTTTGATTCTTCACAACTAGGGGTGCTATTGGCATATAGTGAGTAGAAGCCAGGGATGCTGCTAAACATCCTACAAGGCACAGGATGGCCACTACAGCAGGGAATGATCAGGTCCTCCGTCCTCATGCTGAGGTTGAGGAATGCTGGGCCAGACAAGACAACATGCCATGGCTTTATGTTCTACAAGTTTGGAATCTCAAAAAGATGGGAAAATTTTTTAAAAACCACAGTTGAGTCTGGAAAACCTAGAGGTGGCTCCACGATGCTCTTTTTTAAAAACTTTTTTTTGTGGTACGCGGGCCTCTCACAGTTGTGGCCTCTCCCATTGCGGAGCACAGGCTCCGCGGACGCGCAGGCTCAGCAGCCATGGCTCACGGGCCCAGCCGCTCCGCGGCATGTGGGATCTTCCCGGACCGGGGCACGAACCCGTGTCCCCTGCATCGGCAGGCGGACTCTAAACCACTGTGCCACCAGGGAAGCCCCACAATGCTCTTTTCAAGGCCAGCTTGCCTTGTGTAGCCGCCCAAAAGTCTTCAGTTCCTCAAAGCCAAGGACATGGCAATCCAGGCACTGCTCTCATCCAGGAGATTTTTCTTCAGGCTCCCCTCACCCCCAGCTTCCTCTATGGAACTTGCCTATGTCTTTGGCCCTTTTTTTTTTTTTTTTTTAATGCTTGGCTTATTTATTTATTTATTTATTTATTTATTTATTTATGTCTGTGTTGGGTCTTCATTTCTGTGTGAGGGCTTTCTCTAGTTGTGGCAAGCGGGGGCCACTCTTCATCGCGGTGCGCGGGCCTCTCACTATCGCGGCCTCTCTTGTTGCGGAGCACAGGCTCCAGACGCGCAGGCTCAGTAGTTGTGGCTCACGGGCCTAGTTGCCCTGCAGCATGTGGGATCTTCCCAGACCAGGGCTCGAACCCGTGTCCCCTGCATTAGCAGGCAGACTCTCAACCACTGCGCCACCAGGGAAGCCCTCTTTGGCCCTTTTGTCCTCCTCATTTCAAGCTCAAATACTAGCCATCGTTAACGTCAATCTAAAATAGCCCTCTGGATGCAGAGGTGTCTAGACTTGAAGTCGCTTGCTCGCTCACAGTGTGAGGGTGTGTTTGCAACACCTCTCAATTATTTCACAACTTCACTGAAACAATCCTAGGCGCGGGGCGGGATGAGGGGGGGCAATTTGATTTGAATTTTTAAAAGGAAGAGAGCAAGTCTTGAAAACCGTGCTCAGATCTGCTTTTCCCTGGCTCGTCTCACTGCCTCCCTCTGCTTTCCTCCTCCTCTGTTCCTGCTTCCCTTCTCCCTGCACCCTGTCTAACCGCCCCCAACCTTTGCATCCACAGACCGACAGCACATACACCTGCTGACATTTCTGTGCAACGTTTTCTGTGTCCCCATCTGTGCCGCCTATTACTATACTCTCTAAAGAGAGCTGTTCAAAGATGGTTCTAAGAGTGTTAATTGCATGGATGAATCATCTATTGCTATTTCAGTGCAACCCTGCCCACCCCTCTGAGCTGAATGTTATCACCTTATCAGGCCACATTTGAAGCTTCTGTGGTCATGGGACTGGACATCATTGTAGGGCCCACACTGAGTAGAAGGAGAATCAAACAGATTCCTCTGAAATGATAGCTACAACCCCTGCCCAGAGGCCACCAGACCGGCGGACAGCCAACCACTGTCAGAGCTTGCCTTTCTCTGTCACCCTTCTTTCAAACAGGTTGCAACACTAATTAAAATATTTCTTTCTTTCTGCCAAACACAGAGAAAATATAGTATTGTTTCCAAAAGAGCAGGCAGGGGCACCAGCAGGAATGGGTGTGCAATATTTGTAAAGTTTCGTGACTCAGTAACTCTGAATCTCCAAGCATTTTAAGAGCTTTGTCCAAAAAAAGGTCTATTGTGTGGCTCTTGGCAGTGAAGAAAATAGAAGGCCTGTCAGAACTTTGTTTCAGATTTAATTTTAAAGTGGGTGATGTAAGAATGCCGTCCAACGGGAGGACTTTGCTGCTTTTTCTCATTTCCGCCCATTTTGGTGTGAGAGAACCTGAGTGTTCAGAATCCGTTTATATTAAGAAATTGAAGCATCTTCCCTTGACACCATATTAATAAAAAGACACCACATTCCTAAGCAAAGTACAGTATGTCTTTAAAATGAATATGACTTCCTGCAATAAAAGTAAAAACATATTTGACTATATATGTATATTTGATTATTTGATTCTCTCTCTCTCTGTGTATATATATTTATGCACATATACAGAGCATCTTCTTGCCAGATCTTCTCTTTTTTTCAATACACTTTTTAAAAATTATAACTTTTTTCTTTTTTAATTGAGGTATAGTTGATTTACACTGTTTCAGGTGTACAGCAAAGTGATTCAGTTATGTATATATATGTATATATGTGGTGTATATATATATTCTTTTTCAGATTCTTTTCCATTATAGGTTATTACAAGGTATTGAATATAGTTCCCTGTGCTATGCAGTAGGTCCTTGTTGTTTATCTATTTTATATATAGTAGTGTGTATCTGTTCATCCCAAATTCCCAATTTATCCGTCCCCTTCCCTTTCCCCTTTGGTAAGCATAAGTCTGTTTTCTGTGTCTGTGAGTCTCTGTTTTAACAATACACTTTTGAAAATGTAGGCCTGGAGACATTATTGATTTTCCCAAATGCTCCATGCATTTGTATTTACTTACGGATACAGATGTTATAAAAATAAGCAGAAAAAAACATTTTATGAAGATGCTCTTTCCTAGTTGTTTTCTTCCCAGGATATTAAACAGTGAACAGTGATTTTTTCATCACATAGACATGTTAATATAGAGTACACATTTAGCCTCTATGTCTCTGTGTTAATAAAGATTATATACTGTGTTTTTAAACAAAGAACCAAGGGATTCTATTCAACCATTGGATTCAGCTGAACCATGAGTAGGTTGTAAGCTTCTAGGCTGGGAAAATTTCTCACAATGTTACCAAGCATCAGTCCATGTTATGGGAGTGACTTTCCCTGCTTCCAACGCCACCGGTCCTCAGCAAAACAGACTCTATTTCTTTCTTCCTGGTTCCTAGAATACTCCCTTAAAGACCTGGACAGTCACTGCATTTAAGGTTTTTTTTGTTTGTTTGGTTTTTTTTTTATAATGGGAAATTTAACCTGTAGACCCCATACGCAACATGGATTGCCCCAGGCTGGGTCCAAGATAAAATCAGACCATGGACAAGAAGATCAGTCCCAGGAAACTGAACACAGATAAACCCACCATGACTCTCCACAGCCCCAGGTTGTTACTGTGAGGAAGGTCTGGCCAAAGGGAATGTCTTAGTTATTTGCTCTTGTGTGTGTAGCTAAATGCGTGCGCACACACACACACACACACACACACACACACAAGTGAGGGGCCTTTCATCCTCAGAATGCAGACAGTGACATGTGAACCAAACTCAAACTACAGTCTTCCATGGAACCTTCTGGAACCTTCTGGAATGTGACTTGCCACTGCCTCAGGGTCTTTCATGAGAGTCTGCACCATTCATCTTCATTACCCACTTATGTATTCTCTTTCTTTGGCAAGGTAAATTATTAGGTGGAGTATACGCAGTCTGATATACTGAGAGTCTTACGTTAAGAATGTCAAATGTTTGTGATTCAGTCTCACAGATGGGGTTAAAATTGCAGGGCTAAGTACTAGTTTTAAATTTACATCATCATCATTATTCCAGCAAGCTGTGAGGTATGGACTTTACCTGACCATATCTGCACTTCCACTGGCTTTGGGGAAGAGTGAATTTGCTGGAATCACCGAAGCCTGAGAACCAGGGGGGAAAGGGTTAAGCATTTCTCACTGCAGGGCATTCGGGGCCCAGGGCTGATGCCATTGCATACTAAATCCTTCCTTGATTGGATTTTAATACAATTATCACCAAGGAATTAAGTCACGAAAGGATAATAGGCAGACTTTAGAAACAGAGCTGTCCAATAGAAATATGATGTAATCCATGTAGGTAATATTAAATATTCCAGTAGCCACATTCGAAAAAGTAAAAGAGGTGAAATGAATTTCCATAGGAAATTCTATTTAACCCAATGTACCCAAAGTATCATTTCCACCCTAATAAGTATTTTAAAAATTATTAATGAGATCGTTTATGTTCTTTTTGCTTATGAAGACTTGGAAATGCTGTATGTATTTTACACTTACAGCACGTCTCAATTCAGACTGGCTGCAGCTCAAGTCCTCAGTAGCCACGTGTGGCCCGGGGCCGCCATACTGAGCAGCACAGTGGTAGAAGGTTGAGCAGCGCATGGAAGTCTATAGATGTCTAGAGCTGGGCAGTGTTGAGGTGGGGGATCAGCGCGGAGCCTCAGGCCTCAGCTCTTGGTGAGGGCGTCTTCTTCTCACAGAGCCCCCGTCAGGCTGCCTCGTGAAGGGGCCGGTGCCAGCTGGGCAGGAGCTTGGCCTCCCCAGCTTGCCTCCTTGCCGCGTGGAGGATTGGTGTCCTCACGCTTCCTCCAAGCCCTTTCCCGGGAACCTTCCTAGGTTTCTGTCCTTGCACAGGGAGAGGGCTGCTGGGAGTCACCAAACTCTAACAGAACCTTCCAGCAATACCAGAAGTTGATCAGCCCTACTCGCCTTCATCCCTTTCTGCCACGTGCACATCACAAGGATTTCAGGCTGTCATCCTGTGCAAACCCACCGCGGGGCATCGGGGCTCAGGGGTGCAAGAGGTTTTGAACTGTGCATCCTCCTCCTGGAAAGCTTATTTCTCCCAGAGGCTGTTCTTGGTTAACCTTGGCCCACAGCGGAGAGAACACAGGCTGGGTACCAGTAAGGGATCTGCCAGGTTGTCTCCCAGCTTATTAGAGGCAGGACCAAGATTGGACTCAGGACTCCGCTCCTGTTTGGAGTCACTGTGCTGCCCGCAGGATCAGCTCTCAAAAGGAACAGATGAGGGAATTCCCTGGCGGTCCAGTGGTTAGGACTCAGTGCTCTCATTGCTGGGGACCAGGTTCGATACAAAAAGATGATAATAATAAAAAGGAGAAGACGTGAGGGGTTCAGAAAGACCCCAGCCCAGAACTCTCCCCTCCCCTGGTAATACCACGGGCTGAACTGGCTGTTTATTATTCCTCTGGGCTCATGCTAAAATCACCTTGGGGGTGCTTTCAAATATACTGATGTCTGGAGCTCCGCCCCAGGCTCATTGAATTGGAATCTCTGGGCTGGGGCCTGGGCATTGATATTTTTAAATCTCCCGAGGTGGTTCTGACATTCAGTCAAGGTTGGCACTTGCTGGAAAGCATTGCACACTTTTAAATCTGTCCATATATTTATTCAATATTAAATATTTATTATTATTTTTCCAGACACAGAAATTTTGTAATACTAGTTCAAAGGCTTCCTTTATACTCTTCATCCAGATTCCTTAAACGTTTCCATTTTATCACATTCGCCTTATGCTTTTCTAAGTTGCAGGTAAGATGTCCTTTACTCCCAAGTAGTCCCATGTGTTCCTTAAGAACAAGGAAGGACAGTCTCTTACATAACCAAGAACAGTGATCAAAATCAGGGAACGAAGCTGCCACAATACTGTTTTCTAATCTACAGACCTCATTCAGATTTCACCCGTTGTCCCAATAATGTGCTTTAGAGCGAAAGAAAACCTCAGCTCATGCCTTTATTTTCAGTTGTCCTGTCTCTTTAGCCTCCTTGCAACCTAGAATGGCTCCCAGTCTGTATCTTTCACGACGTTGGCATTTTTGAAGGTTCTGAGATGGTCATTTTATAGCCTGTCCCTTAGTTTGGATTTGTCTGATGTTTTATTCTTACGCATTTGGGCAGGACGTTACAGCAGTGAAGCTGGGTTCTTTTCTGTGCATTGCGTGGAGAGGAATGGGATGTCGGTCACCCCGTTACTGTGAAGTGACTTTGATGTTTGGTGAAGGTGTCTTTTGGATGACAGATGCCATCATCAGCCATCCTCACACAAGTTGAGTCACTGTAGGTAGCAGTATATCTAGCAAAGCTGTTAGGGTCTTGCACTGAGGAGAAGCAAGTCTTAAAGCAGAAGAGGGGAAAGAATAAAAAGGTTCTGGAACCTGGAGCTTTGGCAAGGGGAACTGGTCCAGGAAAGGCACTGCCAATGTTGCGCCTGGCGTTGGGATGAAGTGACGGGGCAGCATTTGTTCTGGAAGGGGCTTCAGATTAGGGAGAGGGGGGCAAGAAGCGAGACTGCTTCGCTGTGGCTTTGGTGAGGACTCAAGTGTTCCTTTGTAGTCCTCCACCTAAATCAGAGCAACTCACTCTTCCTAAGCTTTGGTGCGCCTCGCAGCTCCATCTGTCTTTTCCTTTGGGATCGATAGCTTCCAGTTGAGCCCCAGATATAATTCCTGTTAAGATCATGACCAGCTTGACACGTCTGGTAACTCAACCTGTTTATTATCTGTTGCATATCTTCAGATCAGATGTGTTTTTTTGGTTTTGGGGGGTTTTTTGCGGTACGCGGGCCTCTCACTGTTGTGGCCTCTCCCGTTGCACCGCGCAGGCTCAGCGGCCATGGCTCACGGGCCCAGCCACTCCGCGGCATGTGGGATCTTCCCGGACCGGGGCACGAACCCGTGTCCCCTGCATCGGCAGGCGGACTCTCAACCACTGCGCCACCAGGGAAGCCCCCCAGATGTGGTTTTTACCATTTCAAAGAGCACTAGAACTTCAACTGATGGAATGCATCCATTTTGCTTCTGGCTCAGAAGACCTTATTCCACAGATGAAGCCTATTACTTGTTTTAATAACTTATCAAACCTTGGTTTTCCTTGTGTGTGCATGTAGGGGACAGTGTATTGACTGAGGTGGAGCCGGAGAGGGTGTTTATTTCTGTCCATCTGGTATACCAGGCCTCCCGAGGGCCCCTGAGTAGCAAGCAGTTTCCCTCCTGCACTGCTGTCGGTATTTCTGCTCATGGTTGTCTTTGGCTCATTATCAGAATGTGTCATTCCCTTTTCTTTGTTCCCTCTCCTTACTTCATGTATTTACCTTCACCTGGGCTGTTGGAGAAACGTCACATTGTCATGGAGATAGTGGCCACAACAAATTTAAGTTCCCCCAACTCACGCTGTCCCTTGGTCACTTCCTCATACCGCTGAACCAAACAACAACTAATGGAGATAATAATAATAAAGATGAATGTTTATGCACAGCTGACTCTGGATGTTCCCCCCCCAAAAGATATTGGAGTCTTAACCTGGTACCTGCGATCTTATTTGGAGATAGAGTCTATATAGAAATAATCAAGTTAAGATGAGGTTATTACAGTGGCCCCTAATCCAATATGACTGGTGACCTTAAAAAAGGGGAAATTTGGACTCAGAGAGACCCACAGGGAGAAGGCCGTGTGAAGAGCACAGTTATGCTGCCACAGGTCAAGGAACTACCATAGCTAGGGGAGAGGCCTGGAACACAGCCTTCCCTAGAGCCTTCGGAGAGAGCGTGGCCCTGTCGACACCTTGATTTTGGATCTCCGGCCTCCAGAACTGTGAGGCAATACATTTCTGTTCTTCTAAGCCACCGAATTTGTGGTAGCTTGTTACAGAAGCTACAGGAAATTAGTACAGCAGAGTTCTGAGCTTCTAAGCCACCGAATTTGTGGTACCTTGTTACAGAAGCTACAGGAAATTAGTACAGCAGAGTTCTGAGCACTATGCATATAATAGCTCAGTTAATCTTGACAACGGTCCCCTGAGATAAGAGTTATTATCGTTACCTTCATTTTATAGATGCCTGTCTGAGGCTCAGAGAGGTCGGGCAGTTTGCTCAAGGTCCCTCGAGCTGATAAAACCCCGCTTTACTCAACCCTGTAATATCCACCTCTGGCTGTCATCTTACTTCTCATCTGAGCAGTTCCTCCTTTATTCGGCGCCCTGGACTCAGGCAGGGGTAATGAGGGGCCCTTGAACCTGGAGTAGAGACCCAGGCCCAGAGTCAGAGCAGGGACTCACCCTGGTCCCCATCACCAGTGGGGCGTGAGATCTTTTGTGCCACCGAAAGTGGAACACTTCCCTGACATCACAGCGGGCTGTCGTGAGGATCATCATGAGCTAGGAGATGACAAGGCTTTTATTAAAGGTTGAACATTTTATAAAAAGGAAGAATGAATACTTATATATCTGTTTTGAAGCAAAGGCCAAGTTCTGCCACATGGAGGCTTGTTCTGAAGGCAGTCCCAGTTCTGCATGTTTGAATTACCTATAAAGGCTAGCGCTTTTGTGGCTGTGTAAATCCCACTCTATCCTTAATATAGAAATACACCGTGTTCTCATTATTCGAGGTGGTATGTTCTATAGAGTCCTGCTGTATAGCACTGAATTAGCAAATATTGAGACATTGTTCCTATGAGAATGCACAACCTAATTTTATACAAGTTTCTGCTTAATGACACCTTATTTTATAAAAATTTTTATTGGAGTATAGTTGACTTACAATGTTGCATTAGCTTCAGGTGTACAGCAAAGTGAATCAGTTATACATATACATATATCCACTCTTTTAAGCTTCTTTTCCCATGTAGGCCATTACAGAGTATTGAGAAGAGTTCCCTGTGCTATACAGTAGGTCCTTATTAGTTATCTATTTTATATATGTTAGTGTGTATATGTCGATCCCAATCTCCCAATTTATTCCTCCCGTCCCTTATCCCATGGTAACCATAAGTTTGTTTTCTACATCTGTGACTCTGTTTTGTAGATAAGTTCATTGGTACCCTTTTTTTAGACTACACATATAAGCAGTATCATATGATATTTGTCTTTCTCTGACTTCATTCTGTATGACAATTTCTAGGTCTATCCATGTTACTGCATATGGCATTATTTTGTTCTATTTTCATGGCTGAGTAATATTCCATTGTATGTATGTACCACATCTTCTTTATCCATTCCTCTATTGATGGGCATTTAGGTTGCCTCCATGAAAGGCACCTTATTTAATACCCATTGTTGATTCTTTAATGTTGAACTCACGGCCAACAGCACTGTGATTCGTGCCTGGACACAGCCCCTCTAACACGTGTATTTTCTCCGTAAGGCCCATCCCAGCTTCTTGTGCTTGAGAACATGAGACAGTGCTGCACCACCGTGCTTGGGGCTATTCAACACAGCAAAATCACCAGCACAAAGCACAAAAATGTGAAAAACCTGGCACTAGGTAGACTATGAAAATGACCCATGTTTGTCGTATGAGAGGTGAAACCAGAAGGCAGAGCGTCACCTGGTTCCACTTCGGCTGGGACCACGCACAGTGGGTGACTCAAATTTTCCCAAGAATGGCTAGGAAAGCCCTGGGAGGATTGATTTTGGGGGTTTCAAATAAATATTAGTAGGCGAGTTTGCAAAAAACATTGCGAATTATCATGAGGGTCAGCTCTATATACCAATGAACCAGGATTGGATTTTCCTCTACTTAGCCATCCAGAAGATGGCCAGAAGCCAATCGGTAGAATAAGACTCCAGCATGGTGGTGAATTAAGTAGACATAACGGGATGTAATCGCTCAATTGTCACCCAGACAGTTGTGTATAAAAGAAGGCAACGGACCCAGAATAGCAAGTGTAAGCTGAGGGCCGTCAGAAGTAACAGGTGTCAGCCAGGGAAGGATACAGAAAAGTAAATAAAGAGCTCATACGGGAATGAAGAAAGTGTGGGTCCCTGGGGCCACTGAGTGAAGCTGAGTCCACTGGAGAAGGTTTACACCGGGGGCCAGCGTGCCAGGGACTCAATTAAGGATGAATATAATGATTAAGTCCAGGCCGGCCTGATTACCATGCGGGCGCCCGTATTTCTTTACATTTGCCAGCCTCCCCTGTTTCTGCAAAATACAAAAGAAGAAATGCTGCTACTTCCCCTAATTCTAAGGTGAAACCAAAGAAGCGGGCAGCGAAATGACCTGCCCAAAATCCTGTTAAACCCACGAGGAGGCTGTAACAGATACAGTAGGTCACCTGGCCTGTTCAGCACAGCCTCTTGGATCCGAAGTTTACATCTGTTGCAAGTTTCAGAAACTTGCCTGCTCTGGTTTTAACTGCCTAGGGAACAAAGCATGTTTAGTCAAAAGTACAGCAAATCTGTCCTGCCCCTAAATCCAATCATTTTAACCTTCCAAATAGTTTTCTGAGGTTCACAGTGCTGCTCACTAGTCATCATCTTTAAGGAAAAAGTCTTATTATTATGAGTAGTGAAATCACTATATAATTTTCCAGTTAACTGAATAAAGCTCAGAATGCATGCCCTGAAGTCTTTCTACCTTGAGCGCATCAAGCCACCTTGATCATCCTACACATCCTGAGCGTGGGCTGTCGGGGAAATGAACAGTCTGGAGTTGAAAGGCTGTTTCAGGGGCTCCTTGGAGGGGCAGCACCTCTCTGCCCCCGCATCCATGTGTTGGGCTGTGTCGGGCCCTCTGGTTGGTCGGCTTCCCTGAGTGTTTCTGAGAGCCTTTTGTTGTACGTGGGGATAGAGCCGCTAATTTGGCCAATTCCAAGGCAGGAAAGATCAAGTGTAGATTTCACATCTGAGTTTTAAGTGCGGATTAAAAGTTGCATTAAGTTATCAAATGCACCTCCATCCTGCCTTAATCGCCAAGTGGCTCTGTAGTTTGGGGGTAACTCTGCATCCCAAAGAAAAGAAAAAGTATTCCGTGTAAAGGCTTCGGGCAAATGGGGATTGATCCAGTTACTTTTAAACAGCTCTAATCCACATGGTGTTGGCTGAATAACTTTCTGGGGTGGGTACCTGATTACCGAATAAGGTGTTCATTTTTATAGGATGTAAAACCTTTGGTTGAAAAGGCACAAAGGAGCTCCTACCAGATTGTTCAAACATAAAATAGTGAGCGTAATCATACGGTTGTAATTCAAGTCCCACACAGCTCATTCAGAATAATTTGTAATCAGTTGATTCATATCTTTCTCTCTCTCTTTCTCTCTGTATATGTTTATATACATAGGCTCACATACATAACACATGTATATATGTACATATGTATACATTATAGTATTGTGTTGTAAATGGTGGAGAAAGTCCTCCTCTTGGGCCCTTTAAGGATCACACCAACACAGCATGTTGAAAATTACACTCAGAGAGGCATGTGAAATTAAAAGATTGATTATACTCACAGGTCCTATAGGAGGGAGGCGTGGCACACCACGCAGGGTGCCATATGGGAGAAGCACCCAGGGAGCAGCTCAGCCAAGCAGGTAGGGAGCCAAGAAAGAGAGAGGACCCATGGGCAAGTACCTTTACTGGGGGTCAGGGTGGAGTACATAGCAGAAGTCATGAGGGGTTTTATTGGTGTGTTTGAATGTCACTGGGTCATAGTCAGGGGAGCATGTGGCAGGGACCAGCCTTATCACACCAGTGCAACTGATTGCCTGGGTGGGATGCTCACAGCCTGTTTGTGGGGATGTTGAGGCATTAGGAATATAGGTTTAAAAAACTGACAGTACAGGGGGCTTCCCTGGTGGCACAGTGGTTAGGAATCTGCCTGCCAATGTAGGGGACATGGGTTCAAGCCCTGGTCCGGGAAGAACCCACGTGCCACGGAGCAACTAAGCTGGTGCGCCACAACTGCTGAGCCTGCGCTCTAGAGCCCGCGAGCCGCAACTACTGAGCCTGTGAGCCGCAACTACTGAGCCCGTGCGCCACAGATACTGAAGCCCTGACACCTTGAGCCCATGCTCCGCAACAAGAGAAGCCACTGCAATGAGAAGCCCATGCACCACAACGAAGAGTAGCCCCCGCTTGCTGCAACTAGAGAAAGCCCACGCACAGCAATGAAGACCCAACACAGACAAAAATAAAAATAAATAAATAAATTTATAAAAAGAAAAAATTGACAGTACAATTACCTAGCAAGATCTATAAGTACTGGGTGATGTTGGTGCTATGAGGGTTAATCAGAATCTACTAGTCACCCATTCACTTCGGGTCTGCTCTTGCCCTGCCAGTCTTACTCATTTAAAAACTATTCATTGCCTTCCTACTATATGTCAGACTCTTTCTAGGTTCTGGGGATAGAGCAATAAATAAAACAACATCCCTGCTTATATTCAGAAGAGGAGAAACTGACGGTGTCTCCATGTAGTGAAATACAGCAGAATCAGGGGTAGTGGGGCAGGAAGTGCATGTTTTTCAGAGCAGCTAGGGAAAGCCTGTCTGATAAGGTTACATTTAAACAAAGGTCAGGATGAAGGGAGGGAGGGAGGGAGAAAGTAGACACTCAAAGGAAGAAGCTTTCTGGTGAACAGAACAGCCAAAGCAAAGGTCCTGAGGTGGGAGTATGTGTGGCTTTTTTTTTTTAATGAATTAATTAATTTATTTTTGGCTGCATTGGGTCTTCATCATTGGGTCTTCGTTGCTGCACTAGGGCTTTCTCTAGTTGCACCAAGTGGGGGCTACTCTTCGTTGCGGTGCACGGGCTTCTCATTGCGGTGGCTTCTCTTGTTGCGGAGCATGGGTCTAGGCATGCGGGCTTCAGTAGTTGTGGCACACAGACTCAGTAGTTGTGGCTCGTGGGCTCTAGAGCGCAGGTGCAGTAGTTGTGGCACACGGGCTTAGTTGCTCTGCGGCATGTGGGATCTTCCCAGACCAGGGCTCGAACCCGTGTCCCCTGCATTGGCAGGCGGATTCTTAACCACTGCACCACCAGGGAAGTCCCTGTGTGGCATTTTTGAGAAACAAGATCACTGTGGCTGGAGCTGAGGAGGAGAGTTATAAGGATGAGGTCAGGTAGGTAGTGGAAGGGGGCTTGATCTCATAAAGACTTCAGATTTTTTTGTTTGAATGAGTCAAAAGCCAAATAATGGATTGACACATGTAAACAAATGCTTAGACAGGCAGAAGGATCTGATCCATACGTATAAATACACAGCTGGTCATCCACACAGAAAAATCCGCTTAATATATATGAATATATAGGGGAAAGTATGGGGTTTGGTGAATCAGAGGGTCAGTGTGCAGAAAGGGAAAAGAAGGAGATGTTGGGAGAAAAACTAACAAGATAAGAGATCATTGACTAAGTGACTGTCAGAAACCAGAGTTCAATACAAGAATTCAAAGCCCGGGGGAAGTGGAAAAATGGGACCTGGGTGCCATGTGGCACTCATGAAAGATGAAAAAATGTTCATTCCTTCGGCAGAAAAGTCACAAAGAAGAGCCGGGCGGCTGTCACTTTTCTTGTCAAATGTTAGCAGCCAACTTCCAGCGTTATTTTTTCCGTTCTTGTTGATCAGAAATGTGAAAGTATTTTTATCACATACACTTTGGGGTTCCTTTAAATGCTCTTGGAACAATGGCAGGCATGGGCAATTTTGCAAGTTTTGTGCCTTTAGAAATAGTATTTTTATGTGGCTTTAAGAAAATCAAGCAGCTTTATTGTCAAAGAGAATAGCTTGAGTTTGTTGAGGAAAAGGGGTCAGAAACTGGATTTTTGGAATTTGTAGGTTCAAAAGTAACATATCAGAAGCCAGCAAACTTTTCCACATTTGCACTCAGCTGGTTCTTTTGGGGGAGTGTTGTGCTCATTTCTGTAAAAAATGCTTGTATGGCACCCTCAAACCTGGGGACAAATGATTAATGGTATAATCCTCATCATGAATATGAGCCTGTCCTTGGGGCATTTTTATAGAATGTGAAAGCAAATATCATCTACTGTTTTACCAGATGTCTTAATCCTGAATCCAAACCAAGGCTAAGCTAGGAAGCAATGGATTTGGGGCTGCTTGTCCTTGCTTGTTTTGGGGCTCCCTTTTCCATAGAGCTTGGACTCCCAATCTCTTTTCCTCCTAGTACACTCATGCAGTCCTTAAGGAATGAAACGGACACGCCCAGCCACTGTGTAAGCTGCTCTACTTATGCTATTTTTTACGGCCTGCACAACAACTCTGTAAAGTAGGTATGTCTCCGATATTACAGATGAGAAAACTGAGATCTAAAGGGGTTATATTTAACGTGCCTGAAAAGCATCTCATCTGAGGGGTTTCAAAGCCTGAATTCCCTGCGTCATAACCTGTGGCCCCCACATCTGTACATTGGCACTTTTATCCTGGGCCAGCACCCTCTGGGGCACCACACCAGTCTGCCCACAGCCCCATCCCCTTCCCACACTCACCAGGACATGGAAACTTGCCTACCTGTGAGCATTCCATAAAAGCCCACTTAGTCTATGCTTTTCTCTTTTGCTAATGCAGTTTGGTTTTTGTTTGTTTGTTTGTTTTTGCGGTACGCGGGCCTCTCACCGTTGTGGCCTCTCCCGTTGTGGAGCACAGGCTCCGGATGCGCAGGCTCAGCGTCCATGGCTCGCGGGCCCAGCCGGTCCGCGGCATGTGGGATCTTCCCAGACCCGGGCACGAACCTGCATCCCCTGCATCGGCAGGCGGACTCCCAACCACTGCGCCACCAGGGAAGCCCCACTAATGCAGTTTTTTTAAGTTTTAAAAAGTCAGTGGCATTGTGAAGAGTGGTGATTAGTAGGCTAAGTAATGAGACCTCTAATTCTTTTTATCTCCTTAGTAATTCAATGGCAGCAAGGTCTCAGCTCAAAGAAATGATTAGCCCAATGAGGACTGAAGGTCATGTGAAATGGTGCCAACAACACCATCATAAATCAGTGAGATGTGTTTGGTGAAAGTTTTCGGTACTCCTCAAAGACCTACCAGCTTCCTACTTAACACAAGTACCCGTTGACAGAATGCTGGAGTATTACTCAGGGTAGGCTAGCTGCTGAAACCAACAACTCGCAAATCTCGCTGGGATAACGAGGCTGTGCTCCATGAGGTCATTCAGGGACCCAGGTTCCTTCTGTCTTGTGCCTCCCCCATCTCCTCGGTGCTCAGAATCTGTCCTCGTCCCTTCTCTCTTCCACATGTGACAGCAGGTGGGGAGACAGCGGGAGTGGAGAGTCACACAGGGTCTCAAGGCCCAGACCTGCAAGAGGCAAGCATCACTTCTGCCCTTTTTCCATTGGCCAGAACTTTCCACTGGTCCACTATATTGTCAGGAGGCCTGGAAAACCTGCTCCTCCATGGACTCAGGAAGAAATGTATTGTCTCTGCCCCAACTAGACTCTCACTTTACCTCTGTCCTCGGCTGGTTTGGGGACCAGGTTCTGAATGCACCATAAGAGCAGCACAGCTACCTTGGTCCCCCCTGTCATTGTGATCCCCCCCCCAACATCTAAGAAACAGTCCGATGGCTCCAGTTCTTCTCATAATTAACCTCCAGAGTCAACTTTTTCATGCCAAACCTGGGACTAGAGAAGAGACTTAAAGTCTAAATAGACTTCTTGATCTTAATGCTCTTGGGTGTGTGGTTCCCAGTCACGAGCCGTTTATCCATTGTAGGGCCTTTCCTGCATCCTTAGACTCACTGACTCATTGCTGTAAAGCCGCGTGGGCTGGCCCTCCTCGTGCTTTAGCCAGTTTTCCAAACACACTCACAAACACACACACAAAAATACCCTTTTCTGGAAAAGAACTTCAAACATGTAGAAACACCTTTGAGTATTTGTGAATAAAAGGGTGTGGTCTCTTATCTAAAGCATTAACCGACTGGAGGATGCTGCTTTATTTTAAGAAAATGGGGGTGTGGGTTAGCAAGAACAGTACAATGGAATTCCATTCTCTTCCCAGAAGAAAGGTTGTGAAATTGGCCCCTGGTGACAGGGGCCTTGAGCACATGGATGTGGGACCGGGGACGGAGGTACTTACATCCTGCACTCAGGGTGACTCCCTCAACCTCAGCCCTTGGGGAACTTGGACTTTTGTGGACAGCTTCTGGCTTCAGAAAAGAAAGAGGAAGAATTTGCAGCCTGTTTGGCATCTTCTAAATATTAGTAGTTTTTAAACCTTATTGATTTAAATACTGGAGCGAGAGAGAGAGAGAGAAGGAAAGAGAGGAGGGAAGGGAGGAAACAAGGAAGGAAGGGAGGGAGGGAGAGGGAGGGAGGGAGAAAGGAAGGGAGGAAGATCTTCTTTTCCTTCCAAGCTCAGCAGTGACATTTCTGGACCGTGACGGCAGCTCCTGGGCTGTGTGCTTGTCTCTGAGTTGACCATCTAACCATTGGTGCTCAGAGCAGAGAGGGGCGACTGGGGGTGTGATTTGCATTGCATCAATGAGTAAGCTCATGTCCTTCAAGATTTACCATGTCATAGCAATACCTTAGTGTTGTGCAATGGTTTATGGTTGACAGAAGATGCTCTGCCCATTATGTCATTGGATCCTCCCAGTAAAACACGGGGACATCAGTTCTGAGAGGTGATGGTCACAGTCACACACTTTAATCCCAGGTTGAACCCTGGTCTCAGGGCTTTCCTCTGCTCCCCGCCACTTCCTCCCTGTCCCTCCCCCTGTTTCAGGATGAGGACTCCTCAGCAGCCTGGGATTCTGAAATCGTCCAAGTTAGATGCAGCTCTTAGCACTGACCATGTTTTACAGACTCCGTGAACGTTCCCTTCAGAAGGATGTGCTTCACAGTGACCCTCAGATACTTCAGGCAAAAAAAAAACGGTGGAGGGGGGGCTTCCCTGGTGGCGCAGTGGTTGAGAGTCCGCCTGCCGGTGCAGGGGACACGGGTTCGTGCCCCGGTCCGGGAAGATCCCACATGCCGCGGAGCGGCTGGGCCCGTGAGCCATGGCCGCTGAGCCTGCGCGTCCGGAGCCTGTGTTGCGCGACGGGAGAGGCCACAACAGTGAGAGGCCCGCGTACCGCAAAAAAAAAAAAAAAAAACGGAGGGGGGTCTGGTCAAATATGTGCGAGAGGTTCTACCTCCTATGTCCCTCCTCACGCCCCGGTGCACAGTGGCTTCTCTGTGGCTCTGTGGAGTCCTGCAGGGCAAGCACTGTTTGCCTCGGTTGAACCCATACATTCCAGGCTTATTTCGGATAGACACTGCTTTTTCCCTGCACAATACCTGTTCCTCCTATAGAACTCTTTGCCTCCTCCCCGTTCTTGAATGGGGATTCAAGAATCCCCATTCTTTGAACATCAGTCATTTCCATTCTGGTCCTTCAGTGGTCCCTGGATTATTTGTGTATAAATGGGTTTTCCTTGTAAATGCGATGGGGCTTATGATCCCAAGAATATCTTTCTGAAGACAGAGGAGAGCTTCTGCCCTTTTTAGGGGTTCATTTCCCATGAACTTTTCACCTACCTTTAGAAACAGGGAAACATAAAAGCCTTTATCTAAATTACTCTAAGATTTGCCCAACCCAAGCCTCTCGGGATGTGCCTTTGAGGAAGGTTTGAGCCATGGCGGTGGCTTCAGGAGTTTCTGCTGATACACAGTGGAGGGTTCACCAGGGAAGAGAGGGTCCTGGAGTTAAACAGAAGCTGTTCCAAGGCCTCTGCACTGTGTGCAGCTGATGAAGCAACTACACCCTCCCACTCCTCCTTTCCCCCAGTTTAAACAAGGATCAACGGAGCATTTACGGGCCATGCCAGATTCTGAGGAGTGATTTCTTTTTTTTTTTTTTTTTTGCGGTACGTGGGCCTCTCACTGCTGTGGCCTCTCCCGTTGCGGAGCACAGGCTCCGGACGCGCAGGCTCAGCAGCCATGGCTCACGGGCCCAGCCGCTCCGCGGCATGTGGGATCTTCCCGGACCGAGGCACGAACCCGTGTCCCCTGCATCGGCAGGTGGACTCTCACCCACTGCGCCACCAGGGAAGCCCCTGAGGAGTGATTTCTTAACAGAGTGTGTACTTCTGCCTTCTTTCAGGGTAGTAAATATTTGCCCCCAACTATACAGTTAGACTGTGAAAATGCTAGCAGAGAGTATTAACACATAAAGCATTTTTGACTGATCCAACGCAGTGGGGCATTTGATCCAGAGAGAACTGTGAACAAAAAGCTACATCTTTAAAAAGGATCCCATTTGAAAGTTGGTGAGGGCATAAATGACATAAAATTGGCCATATGTTGATTAAAAAAAAAAGATCCCATTTGAACCAGCCAAGAAACCAAGGTGTGGGGAAGCCAGGTGCTGGGGTCTGAATGTATTTGTACAACTAAGTTTATGTATTGAAATCCCAACTCCCAAAGGGAAGAGGTAGGGCCTTTGGCAGGTGCTGAAGTCATGAGGGTTGAGCCTTCATGAATGGGATTCACGAATCCCGTTAATCTCTTACAAAAGAGACCCGACGGAGTTCCCCTGCCCCTTCCACCATATGAGGACACAGTGAGAAGAGGCCAGCTGTGAAGCAGGAGGATGGCTCTCACCAGAACGTGACCATGCTGGTGCCTTGATCTTGGACTTCCAGCCCCCAGAACTGTGAGAAACGAATTTCCATTGTTTAGAAGCCACCCGTCTGTGGTGTTTTGTTAGAGCAGCCTGAATGGACTGAGACACTAAGTAACATGTTGACTCTACACAGCACATTGGAAAGAGTGCACGTGTTCCTTGGGGAAGCCGGGGAGCACGCTGGAAGGGGCTCTGGACTGGGAGCGGGTCATCTGTCATCTGCCCTTTGTTCAAGGTCAACGATGGTGGAAGGCTCTTGCTCCACCCCAGTTCCTCCCTTCATCTTGGGAGATACCTGATCCAGAGGGCATCTTCGCAGCTCCTGGCATCCTCATGTCCAAGAACCTTCTCCTCTGCTGACCTCTTGCACACTTTTCCATGGCCACTTCCGTGGCCACTTCATCACCTGCAACTGCTCCCTCTTGAAATCTGTTCAAACACATTTTGGGCACGAGTTCCTCCCTCTCCAGCTTGCTGGGGTGCTTGCCTCCACTCTGACCTTGCTGGATCTCAGCAGGACCTCTCTGTTCCCTTGGGCCTCTCCCGTGATCATCTCCTTCCCTGTATTCAGCTTGGAGCCCACAGTCCATCATTTCAAGCTCTCTTGCTAGCACCCGCTTTCAAATTTTTTGAACCTTAAGCTACAGTAAGGAATATAATTTCCATATGACCTCTGACTCATATGTACATATATTTTTACACATACCTACAAACCTGCATAGACCTCTCCCAACTTTAAAACAATCATACTTATTTAAAAATCTCTCCCTGGACATCAGTTCTTATGACTATAGCCTTCTTTCTCTCCTTATCTTCACCAAGTTGTTGTAAGGGTCATCTGTATAAACTCTTAGTTTCCTAGGACTGCTTTAACAAATGATTACCCAGCACAGGCTTATTCTCTTACAGTTCTGGAGGTCAGAAGTCTAAAATCAAGGTGTTGGCAGGCCTGCATTCCTTCTGGAGGCTTCAGGGCACAATCTGTTTCCTTGTCTTTTCTAGTTTCTAGAAACCGCCTACATTTTTTGGCTTATGGCTGCCCCATTCCAACCTCTGGTTCTGTTGCCACACCTCCTTCTTCTGACTTTGACCTTCTTGCCTCCCTCGTATAAGGGCCCTTGGAATTATACTGGTCCCTCCCAGATCAGCCAGGATCATCCTGCCATCTCAAGATCTTTAACTTAATTATAACTGCAAAGTCCCTTTTATAATGTAAAGCAACATATTTATAGGTTCTGGGGACTGGTCCCTGTGGACATCTGGTGGGGGGCATTATTCTGTCTACCAGGTGAACCATCTTAGATTTCCTTAACTTCCACTCACTTTCAGCCTTTTCTCAACAGGCTTCTGTTCCCCACTCACCGTCCCAAATGCCTCTCCAAATGGTCCTTGATGCCCTCCATGTTGCTGAAAGCAGTGGGTAGTTCTAATTGTCCTTTGGACCTCTTAGCAGCTTCTGACATAGTCGGCCAATCAGAATGGGGCATGGAAGCCACCTACGGGGGCCATAAGGTGGGCGGGCCAATGGCTTGTCCTCATGAGGGTTTCCCGCTGTCACTGTGGAGGGGGACCTAGTGCGGATGGGATGGGGTCAGCTGCAGAAAACAGGGTTCCATGGCTCTCCATGCCCTATAGATCAGCCCCAGGCTCCACAGTATCTAGACTTTCTTTTTTTTTTTTTTTTTTTTTTTCGGTATGCGGGCCTCTCACTCTTGTGGCCTCTCCCGTTGCGGAGCACAGGCTCCGGATGCGCAGGCCCAGCGGCCATGGCTCACGGGCCCAGCCGCTCCGCGGCATATGGGATCCTCCCAGACCGGGGCACGAACCCGTATCCCCTGCATCGGCAGGCGGACTCTCAACCACTGCGCCACCAGGGAGGCCCTAGACTTTCTTTATTAGTGTAAAGTATTGGTCACAAAACTGCAGGAAAAGGTTTTGTAAACAAACATTTATCTACCAACAGAAAAGTACACAGATCCTAAGTGCATGGCTGGGTGAACTTTCACAAAGTAAAACACGTATCCACCCTTCAGGTCAAGAAACAAAGCTTTGCCAGCACACATGCACTCCCTGTCACGTCCCCTCCCTGTCACCTAACCCCTCTCTTCCCAAAGGTCGCGCTATCCTGGGGAGGCATGGGTGGTTTTTAAATTTTTGCCCTTTTAAATAGACTTTCTTTCTGAGAAGTTTTAGGTTCACAGCAAAATTGAGCAGAAAGTTCAGAGATTTCCCATATATCCCTTTCCCCGCCCCTGCACACACAGCCTTCCCCACTATGAGCACCCCACACCAGCAGTGCATCTGTTACAATCAGTGAACCTACTTTGACACCTGATTATCACCCAGAATCCATAGTTTACACTAGGGTTCACTCTTGATGTTATACGTTCTTTGGGTTTTGACAAATATATAATGATATGTATCCCCCAGTATAGTATCAGACAGACTGGTTTCATTGCCCTAAAATTCCCCTGTGCTCCACCTATTGATCCCTCTCTCCCCCCAAACCTCTGGCCACCACTAATGTTTTCACTGTCTCCATAGTTTCACCTTTTCCTGAATGCCATATAGTTGGAATCACACAGTATGGAGCCTTTTCAAATTGGCTTGTTTCACTTAGTCATACGCGTTTGTTTCCTCTGTGTCTTTTGTGGCTTCACAGCTCATTTCATTTAGTGCTGAATAATATTCCATTGTTGGACCTAGGCATAGGTTTTCGAAGAAGGAATTGGACCGAGTCTAGAGCAAGTTTTACTGCTGAAGTGTCTTCTTGGAACTTGTATTAGTGTTAGGACTGATGTACCGGGAAGGAGGCTCCCCTCCCCCCTCAAAGTGCAGAAGGGCCTAAAAGACCTCGAGTTAGTCAATTCTGTGCATTGAGCTTCTGCCTCCAGAATATCACTCAGAATGTGAATACGGTGTGCAGGGGGGCTCGGGCCACTGTGCTGCATCGTGTTGTGTTTTGATGTAAATGGTCCCACGGAGATCCAGTTTGTTTACTGGGTACAGAGTACATGACAAATAGGATGAAGAAAGGTGATGGCCCCAACACAGCAGAAGTTTCTTTCTCACTCATGTGACAATCTGTGGAGCAGGCAGCAATTCCCTCCATGAATCCAGGACCCAGGCCCCTTCCGTCTTGTGGCTTCACCTGCCCCAAGGCCTTATCATCACCTTCATTTAGCCAGAGTAACACATGGCCTTTTGAACAAACCGTAAACATGAAGCTGAAGTCATGCTCCCAGAATTAATTTAACATTTCAGTCAGTTTATCATCTCCATGAATGATGGGTGACGGACAAGAAAGTTTTTTTGTTTGTTTGTTTGTTTTTATTTTTATTTTTTGGTACGCAGGCCTCTCACTGCTGTGACCTCTCCCATTGCGGAGCACAGGCTCTGGACGCGCAGGCTCAGCGGCCATGGCTCATGGGCCCAGCCGCTCCGCGGCATGTGGGATCTTCCCGGACCGGGGCACAAACCCATGTCCCCTGAATCGGCAGGTGGATTCTCAACCACTGCGCCACCAGGGAAGCCCAGACAAGAAAGTTTTAATGACAAAGCTAAAGCATGGGGGTACCAGTCTGGGAAGCCTCAGAGTGGGTGCTGGCCTGGGGACAGCCTAAGAGCCACCGTGAGTTCCCTGGTGTGGCTCATAACAGGATGCTGAGATCCCACAAATGACCTTGTACAAATCAAATCATGGCTTAATCAGGGCTCATCTGTGTATCCTACAGGATGACACTGACCTGGGGCCCTAGGACCACCAAGGGGCCTCTTCCTGGCTCCTCTTGGTGCCCTGAGGGGTTTGAGTGACCTTATCAGTGACAGCATTTCACCAAGCAGGACCTTGACTCACATGCCTGCTGCCTGATGGCAGTTTTGCTGCTCAAGCTAGACTTTGCTTCTCTAAGCAAAGTTAAATCAGGGTAGCTGATGTCTTGGCCTTTCTTACGATGATTGTCATGGGCGGGGAGAAAAAAAAAAGGAGTTGCAGTGAAAGACCTAGAGTCTGGATGCAGTGTGCTGTCAAGGGCGCCCAGTCTCCATCTTCAGGTGGGCACGTGTGGATTGGCTGGTGTGCCCACCCTACGGTAGAGCATCTCAGTCCCTTTTCTGTGACTGTCAGGGAAGCCCAGGGAGCTGGACCGGGTGCCTTTTGCAGAGCATTACAGCCCGGAGAGGATTTTGAAACCCAAGCAGGACTAGCTGGAACACGACCTGGCCGTGTGGGAACTGGGGAGCTCTAAGGCTGCCTCCTCCGCTCTCCCTCCTCCCTCTCAGAGGCCGAAGGCTGCCAGACCGCCTCCCACACACCTCACCAGAAAGTCCCTGGCTTCCCTCCCAGCCGCCTTGCGACTGACCTCGTGAGGTGTGAGAAGGAGGAAAGGAATCTATGTTTCAGATGAACCTTCCCTCCTCCTTCCTGAGAAAACATCCAGGCCGCCAGCGCTCCTCCGAGCCCGAGGTCCTGCTCAGCTCAGCCAGCCAGCTGGAGACGCAGGGATCGGGAGCCTGTATGAGTTTGCCGGGGCTGCTGTAACAAATGACCGCTCACTTGAGGGACGGAAAACAACAGAAATACATTCTCTCAGAGTTCCAGAGGCCAGAAGTCTGAGATCAAGGTGTCCGGAGGGCCGTGCCGTCTCTGAAGTTTCTAAGGAAGTGTCTTTCGTCGCCTCTTCCAGCTCCTGGTGGCTCCCAGCAATCCTTGGTGTTCTTGGCTTGTAGAAGCATCACTCTAGTCTCTCCATGGCTGTCTCCCTCTGTGTCTCTTCTCATCAGGACACGGGTCATACAGGATTAAGGGCCTTTCCTCCTCCAGTCTGACCTCATCTTAGCTAATCATGTCTGCAACGACCCTATGTCCAAATAAGGGCACATTCTGAGGTTCCGGGTGAACGTGAATTTGGGGGGATGGGACACTACTCGACCCATAACAGAGCCCCACCGTCCTCCCCTTCCCTTCCCTAAAGAGAAGGCCCTTATCCCATGCGGGGAGCCTGCCTTGCTTTCTTCTCCAGGACTGAGGCAGACCCAGGGGTGGTTTCCTAAAATAAAACAGCATCCCCTCGCCCCAGGAAGGCCTGGCCCAGCTAGTGGGAGATCAGAGAACCCGAGTCTCCCCCAGGACAGGCATCTACATGCCCAAGGGACACCTACTCGCATTTTTTTCCTGCTTTATAGAGATGCTTCAGGACTTCTTGTCTCCTGGCCCGTCCTTTAGTGCTTCCTGGAGGGAAGGAGCCCTTGGAGGCTTCCAACGGGCCATTCCAGACCAAGGTTTCAGGCCCAGACGGAAAAACAAGCATCCGCTCCCTCTGCCCCAACTCGGGGCCTGTCTGGTGTCCTGTCCAGGGAGCAGCTGAGGAGGCCCCGCCCACACCTTCCTCACTGACCAGCTCCTCCCTCCGGGGAGCTGAGGTCCTCCTGCTCCAAAATCCATGAAGGAGTGGTGAGCTTCTGGGCCTCTTGTAACCCAGCTGCATATTTTCCAGGTTACCTAACCAAACTCCTGCAAAACCACACCGCCTATGCCTGTGACGGGGACCATCTGGATCTGCGGTGCCCTCGGCATTCAACGATAAGTGTCCAATCGGCATTTTATGGGCAAGATTACCAAACGTGTAGCGCTCAGCAGCCTGCCTCTCAGAGAGAAGACAGCTTAACCTGTGTGGCGCCCACCACACTGCAGGTATTGCCTTTCATAGATGGTTTAAGATGACAAAACGGATTTCTCTCTCTCTCCCTCTCTGTCTCTCTCTCTGTCTATATACTTGTGATTCTATAGTGTATTCAAAGCAAACCCGCTCCATGAAGATCTCAATGTAGACACATCACAAATTTTGCAGGCGAGCTCTTCTTTGCTTCTCAAAAGGATTCTTTACCCAACGAGTCTAAATAGAATTCCTGCTTATTGGAGAGCTCCCTTAATACACTTGCAGAATGAAGTTATTCATAGGCACAGTCCTCCCTGCAATAAAGTAAAGTATCATCATGGTGGGCTTTAACCTCCAGGCCTACGTTGCCTATCAGTACCCGGGGAGAGAGGAAAGGCTGTGCATTCTTAAGTGGAAACCACAAGGCAGACATCAGAAGTCATGAACAAATTCTTAGAGAATGCACTCAAGGAAGGGGAATATCACTAATTATCCTTTTTTTTTTTTATGGTTTGCTTCTCCAGTTGTAGATAATCATGTTATTCTTGTTTAGAGCTATTTTGGGCAGTTTCTGCTGGTTCGTCCTTGATAGTACCAGGAATTAGGGCTGGGGGGTGGCTGACTCATTCCTTTTTCAGTCGGCATTGGGGAAATACGTGGTCTACGGGGAGGTCAAAACTAATATAACAACGATGATTTTAGACTCTCTGGCTTTCAATTATCCAAACAACCTCTATTCTGCTCTCCCAGGCCCCTCAACATTTCTAACTAGTTAGCTAAGATTATGGAGTCACTTGGCCTTGGATTTTTTTAATGCCTCCAAAGTTCCCTATGAATCCATTGAAGTCACAGTGGTTAGAGCAGATAGGTGGCAAATTAGATGTCAGCTTGATTTTGTCAGTTGTGGGAAATGTGGGTGTTGGTAAATTTCCTAGGAGGACTGAGGAGAAATGGAATTAGCTCTAATGCTGTGCAGCTCTCCCTAAGGCCGGAAGAGGAGAAGCAAACATAAAATGATCACGTAAGGGTTTTTCTGTTTTGTCTACTATATATTGCTTCCAAGCTAAGCATTGTAGGACCTGGGTGGTCATGTGATTGGTAAAGACACCAACTGAGGAGCCAGAAGAATGTGTTTGAATGAATCCCCTAGTTTCCACACCCTGAGGAGAGACAACGTGTGTCTTCTGGAGACAAGCAGTTACTTTCCTTGTGTGCCCCACCCTACCCCCAATCCTTCCCTGTACCTTGAGAATGTTCCCTTTCCTCCCCCCAACACTCTTGCCCACCTATCCCTGGTACCCAGGCTTTCTGCTGCCCTCCTAGGGGCATAAAAAGAACGTGGCCAGTGCCAGCAGGGCGGCAGTGCCTGCTTTGTAAAAGTATGAACTCCTGGCATCCTGCAGTTCCAAAACACGGGCACCTCATCCTTCAACACGGGCACCTGCCTCTGCCAGGCATCCCCGAGGGAAAAGGATGTTGCCATAACCGGGCAGACAAGTCAGAATTTGTGAACACAATTCTGATGTTGTGGGGAGGGTTTGTTTGCCACAAACATCCCCGCGCGCTAGGAGATCCTTTACTTTGTCTTTTAACCTGTGTTTGGGAGCTGAGGCAAGGTGCTTCCTCAGGGGGCAGTTGCTTAACGTAGGAGAGAACAGGTTGATGTCCACCCATGAGCACCTCACCTGATCTAGCCCACAACTAAATGGCTATAGGAAGTGCCCTCTCTGCAATTTCCAGCTGTAATACAGTTTGGAAAGAGCTCTGCCCTTGGGTCCCATTCCATGGCTGTAACACAAAGAGCCATCCAAGGGCTGAGTTATTTCACAATACCCTCGGCCATGGAATATGCACCATCATCTGGGGTTCCTTGGGGTTTCCCTGGTCATTTTTCCTGATTTTATGCACATCCATGGGGCCCCTGAGGTGACGGGGGATACCTGGTAGGGCCAGCATCCTTCACGGAGATATTCCATGAGCCACTATGAGAACATGGCGACTCAGACAGGCTTGTGAATCTGCACTAAATTCAGTCCAATAGTAATAAGTAGATTCTTGGGAACATTTTTACTGTACTTGGTGTGGAGGACCTCTGTGTTTGTCGTCGGCAGGGCCTGATCTGTTTAGGAGCTGGAAGGGTAGCAGTGCGACGCTGGCCCATCTGCGACCCAGTATTGGGCATTCCCCGAGCTTCCAAAGAGCAGACTCACTCACAAAGCTGTGATCTGCCAGGAAAAGGGCAGGAGAGATTCGAAGGAAAGCTTATTTTTATTTTTATTTTCATGAAGGAAAAATTTTAAGCCAAATGCTCAACAGAAAGCCTGCATATTCCACCCAGAAAATTGCTCCACCAGGAAAAGTGGGTCCCATGCCCTTGAGGTTAGCGAGGGTGGGAATCAGCTTTTTTTTTTTTTTTTTTAACCTCTTTACTGGAGTATAATTGCTTTACAATGGTGTGTTAGTTTCTGCTTTATAACAAAGTGAATCAGTTATACATATACATATGTTCCCATATCTCTTCCCTCTTGTGTCTCCCTCCCTCCCCCACTCCCTATCCCACCCCTCTAGGTGGTCACAAAGCACCGAGCTGATCTCCCTGTGCTATGCGGCTGCTTTCCACTAGCTATTTATTTTACGTTTGGTAGTGTATATATGTCCATGCCACTCTCTCACTTTGTCACAGCTTACCCTTCCCCCTCCCCATATCCTCAAGTCCATGCTCTAGTAGGTCTGTGTCTTTACTCCCGTCTTACCCCTAGGACCTTTTTTTTTCCCCTTAGATTCCATATATATGTGTTAGCATACGGTATTTGTTTTTCTCTTTCTGACTTACTTACTTCACTCCGTATGACAGACTCTAGGAGGAATCAGGCTTCCTGACCTCAGACTATACTACAAAGCTACAGTAATCAAGACAGTATGGTACTGGCACAAAAACAGAAATATAGATCAATGGAACAGGGTAGAAAGCCCAGAGATAAACCCACGCACATATGGTCACCTTATCTTTGATAAAGGAGGCAAGAATATACAGTGGAGAAAAGACAGCTTCTTCAACAAGTGGTGCTGGGAAAACTGGACAGGTGCATGTAAAAGTATGAGATTAGAACACTCCCTAGCACCATACAGAAAAATAAGCTCAAAATGGATTAAAGACCTAAATGTAAGGCCAGAAACTATCAAACTCTTAGAGGAAAACACAGGCAGAACACTCTATGACATAAATCACAGCATGATCCTTTTTGACCCACCTCCTAGGGAGTCAGCTTTTTAATTTTCATTTGTTGGCCTGTGTTTGGGTTGGGGTCTCCAAGGTGTCCCCCAAATGCTGAGCTCCCCTGTGGCTAAGCATCAGGTGTTTCTAAGGATGTGGAGCTGTGATTACGATTCCCGCTCCCCATAGCCCTCTGTCAGCTTTAAAACCAGGGATCCCTCCCAGACGGGGGCCTCCGAGTCCCCTCCAGTCCACACTCCGCGGTGCCCTGATCCTGCTCCCGTCCCTGGGAGCCTCCACGATGCAGCACTCTTGCCAAAACTGTCAGCAGTGGTGCCAGGTGAACCAAGTAGGAGCTGGTTTTCTGAGGGAGGCCTGGCACTCTCGGAGCAGGTTTCGTTTTGGGGGAGACATGGGGAGATAGGCAGCTGACCTGGTCGGCCGCGTGCGGGTGCTTCCACCTTAGACACAGCTGGTACCAGCGAGAAGGTTTTAAAACGCGAGCCCCAGGCCAGGCAGCCAGGTGCCCTTCGTCCTGAGAGCCCAGAGCAGCCCAGGTGTGGAGTCTCACAGACACTGCGTGTGGTTCTCAAGCCGATCCCTTTTCTACCCCTCATTTCAGAAGGTGCTGGACGAATGCCAGAACCAGCGAACCTGCCACCTCCTGGTCAATAGCCGTGTTTTTGGACCTGACCTTTGTCCAGGAAGCAGTAAATACCTCCTGGTCTCCTTTAAATGCCAACCTAGTAAGTAACTTGCGAGGGGCACAGCATGTGCAGGGGGTGGGTTCCCTGACGAAAATGCTCCGCCAGCTGACGTGCGTCCAGCTTTGAAACTCTTGTTCATAGGAATGTCGGGGCCCCATCCCACCTGGGTTTTTAGTTTCTGTGTATTTGTGTGCGTGTTGTGTGCACACGCGTACCGATCTGTGTGCATTCTTGCAAATCCCTGAATTTTAAAAAATCCTTCCTCATATGTAAAACTTGGTTGTACTGATGCTAAAGATGCCAGGTGACAAGAGACTGCAATGGCTTTTCCCCAACATGAGGAGCTGGTTCTCCTTTTCAGAGGAAGGCTTGTTATGAGGCTCCCCCTCCCCCGGCTGCAGGGTGACTTATTCTTCTGAGGGGGCTGGTGGCACAGCTGCCACCTGAGCCCACGATTCCAGATCTTTACAGACTGGCTTCTTGCCACTGTCACCTTCAGCGGGGGCTCCTGAAGCAGCATGTTTCCTAAGGAGAAAGAAAGAGGAAGAGGACTTGGCAGGAGCAAGCTCTTCTGTTCTGCTTCTTGCACGTCTCTCCACTAACTTCGCCATTTCTAACGCACACCAGTTTTGTGGTTGATCCATTGCAGGCTAAAAATAATTGGTGTCCCATGAGGAGGTCACACCTCCAGGCGTGGAGGGTCTGCCTGAGAGAAGCCATAGGTCATTACAGGTTCCTGGTAATGCTTGGAAAACTTGTTGAAAGACAGCAGTGCTCTAGCAACAACATTTAGCCAAACGTCAGGGATAATAATTTGTAAAATTCTGTACTGCCACAACAATGCAACCGTTCTCATTTTTTTGCATCTTGTTCTGTGTTGGTTTCTGCCTCTGGAGCCCAGCATCTCCCAAGACACTGGTGGCCTGGGTGCCTGTGGTGGGTGAGGCATCAGCCATACACATGGAATGGTCTCAGGCACACGTCTTCAGAGAAAGCCCTGGATGCTTTGGCAAATATCCAGGCTTCTGTCTCAAATCCTTGCCTTGCTGGGACCCAGATACCTTAGAACAGCCCTATGGCTCAGCACCCCTACTCTGCATCCAAACACACACTCAAACTCACTCATACTCACACGTGCACCCATATACACACTATGACACACTCACAATGCACTCGCTATCACACACGATGCACACACCTGGACTCGCACACGTATACACTGTCACACCCATACACACCATTATACACATAGGCACTGTCACACATGTAGTCATACCACATACACACACTCACAAGCACACACAATCACAAGCTCTCACAAGCAGGCCCAAAGTTTGCAGAACAGCCTAAACTCCCCTGCTTCCCACCCAGGAATTCTCACCAACTCCTGCCCTACCCCGCAGACTGAGGAAAGTCACTTCTAGATCCCCACGTTTTTAGTGGCATCCTCCCTCTGTTGAATCTCAAAAAATGACCACACCCTTGACCACGCCCTGGCCATGCTTTTGGCCATGCCCTTGGCCTCCCCCTTGACTGCCTTAGCTTTGCCTTCTTTTTCTCTTCTGCCCGTTTATTGCGATATTCCCTCACATTTTCTATATGTTGGAAATAGTTCATAATAAAAAGTTGGGCAGGACCGGCCTTTAGAAGAAGCGAAAATACCCTGATGAAATTGACAAGAGCCTGGGTAAGCCAGGGCTGGGCCACAGCCTTGGTTCTACAGTGGGCAGTTAGGTTTGTTTGCTAATTTCATTTCCTCGAACACTTATTAAGCACCTGCTGTGCACAGATGTGGGCCATGTTTTGGTTATGAAGAGAACTCACATCTCACAGAGGATTCCTGGATGGTGGTTCTGTCTTGGGTGATTTCCAATGTCCCTTCATAAAGCGAGCATTTATTGAGACCTTCACATAGCCAGTTGCTTCTCATCCTTTAGATTCTAAGCCAAAGATCTCCTTTCTCCAGAAGGACCTTCTCTGTCCAAAGAAATATCTAAGGAAGACCCCTGCGCCCTTGGTACCGTGCAAGAAGCTCACAGGAGGAATTGACCTCGGCAGGAACTCAGGGAAGGCTTTCCCGGCAGATGGTGACAACCTTCTGGGGTGGAGTCAGAGCACAGAAAGCTGACTCCTCACAGAGGCCTGTGGCAGGGCTGGCACAGGGTGGTGCGGGGGCCGGAAGGAGCAAAAGAGCCCTAGGCAGAGAGCTGGAGCACGATCCAGGGCCCTGACGGCCAGGGAAGGGGGTGGAGTCTTCCTGTAGGGCAGCATTGAAGCAGGGAGGCTCCTCGGCTGGGGTGGTGGAGGCCCCTCTGGCTGCCCTGTGTGTAATACATTTGAGGGGCAGAGCCCTTGCATCTTAGTCCGTTTGAATTACTACAACAAAATGCCATAAATTAAGTGGCTTATAATCAACAGAAATTCATTTCTCTCAATTCTGGAGGCTGGGAAGGCCAGGATTAAGGTGTAGATTTGGTACGTGCTGAGGGCCTGCTTCCTCATAGGTGGCTGTCCTTTCTGCTCTAACCACACGGCGGAGGGGCGAGGAATCTCTCTGGGGTCTTGTGTACCAGAGCACGGATCCCATTCATGGGGGCTGTGCACTCATGACCTCATCACCTCCCAAAAGCCCCACCTCCTGGTACCATCACATGGGCATTAAGATTTCAGCATATGAATTGTACGAGGACACAAACATTCAGACCAGAGCCCCTGGGCTTCGCTGGTGGTGCAGTGGTTAAGAATCCGCCTGCCAGTGCAGGGGACATGGGCTCGCGCCCTGGTCCGGGAAGATCCCACATGCCGTGCAGCAACTAAGCCCATGCACCACAACTACTGAAGCCTGTGCTCTAGAGCCCGTGAGCCACAACTACTGAAGCCTGCACTCTAGAGCCCGCGAGCCACAACTACTGAGCCCGTGAACCTAGAACCCACCGCAATGAGAAGCCCGCGCACCACAACAAAGAGTAGCCCCCACTCACCACGACTAGAGAAAGCCTGCGCACAACAACGAAGACCCAATGCAGCCATAAATAAATAAATAAATAAAAGAAACCAGAGCCCCTCGTGTGACCTGGACATTGGTGACCTGAAGCACTGCCGTTTAGGTGGCAGCCCCTATTGCTGCTATGAAGTAGGGGTGGAAGTGAGGTCCCCGCACCCTCCTGCCTCTTTTTCTGTAACCCTGTCACCTCCTGAGGCTCTTCTCCATGGCCCCAGTTCCAGCCCCTGCATAACACTCTAATGGTCCAAAGGCCCCACTGCTGCACCCAGGTACGCATGGAGCCAGCTGTTACCGTGAGAGCCAGTTATACCCATCTCTTCCCAGCCGTGCCTGTGTGCACTGAAATCTGCCCTGATGGAAGTACTTACACCAGGGAAATTGGCTAAGGCTACAAATCAGGGCTTACTTGTATGTTTGTTTTTTGGAGAGTATTTTACCAACAATCCTCACTAGAATCTTCTTTTCCCCAGTCGTGTGCCATGCTTCACTTCCGCCCTAAATATCATCCCTTCAGAGAATTTTGGTTTCAGTGAGTCTTTGAATTTAGGGTTCATGTGCTTGTCTGCTGTGGAGCTGCTGTGTGACCCTGGGCAGTGGCGGGAAACTTTCTGAGGCTCCATAACTCAATTAGAAAATGAAGATAAAGCACCCTCTACCTAGGGCTGTTGTAAAGCCTAAAAATGCAGTGCTGTACGTAAAATGCTTAGCACAGCACCTGTCATGGAGTTGAGCTCAGCGATCGGTAGCTGTTATTCCAAGAGGCAGATTAAAGTAATTCTTGCTAAAGATGTGAATGACTGAAAGGCAGTGATATACCAATAGCTGTGGGTGCAGGGTGGGTGCGGTCTGCCCTGAGTGCAGGCAATAGCAGGGTGCCCTGTCTGCTGAGAATTTAAAAACACAATAAAAGAGACCAAGTATCTGTCTGCATGTTAACATTGCCATGCCCTGGCAGTCATAAATAATGTCAGTAATAACATGTTCCCGTCATGACAGATCGCTCCACATGCCCATCTTTGAAAGGCCACTGCTGATATGCAGATGTGTCTATGCATTGTTTTTTGTTTGTTCGTTTGTTTTTATAAATTTGTTTATTTATTTTTGGCTGCTTTGGGTCTTCGTTGCTGTGCACGTGGGCTTTCTCTAGTTGCGGCGAGCGGGGGCTACTCTTTGTTGCAGTGCGCGGACTTCTCATTGCGGTGGCTTCTCTTGTTGCGGAGCACGGGCTCTAGAGCACAGGCTCGGTAGTTGTGGCGTACGGGCTTAATTGTACCGCGGCATGTGGGATCTTCCCAGATCAGGGCTCGAACCTGTGTCCCCTGCATTGGCAGGCAGATTCTTAACCACTGTGTTACCTGGGAAGTCCATATGCATTGTTAAAGAGGAATGCATCGCACACAAAGACCCCTAATTAGGAGAGAGAATTTGTTGCTGTTGTCCTTTAAGCAGAGTCGTGGTTGTACCTCTACCCAGGCTCCTGGGTGAACCATCCAAACCCACAGAGATGTTGGCAACCCGTTTCTGGAAGGCTGCCCACACTCTAACCCAGCTCTAACACAAATTCTAGTTCTCCAAAAAAAGCAGCAATTATGTTAATGGTCCCATTTTAGAACCCAGAACTGTCACTCTTAGGTGACAGTGAATTAGTACATTCCCAAGGAACCAAAGGACTCAACATCGTACAGTGGTAACCTCCAAGCACATAATGTGACACTCCCAGGCGCCTCCATTCCAGGAGATGATTTGCCCATATTCTGGGGACAGAAATCACTGGAGGCCTTACATGGGAGTGTCATGTTACTCTGGGTGAGTTTGGCTGGTACCGAGGCTGGAACCTTTCATGAACGTGTCTTAATAAATCAGAGAGATGGGGGCTACTAAATGCATTTCATGACATGCCTTAAAAAAGCTCATCTCATTTTTTAAAATTCTGATAAGAAAAGAAAGAAACCATTCCAGTTGAAAAGTTTCCGGATTACAGAGATAAGGCTTGCTTTTCGTCCTGTTTTCTCCCTTCTCCTTTTTGGCAAGCTCTGCCAATGGAAGGCAGTTCACCAAAAATTCTTAGCATTTTTGGTATTCTTCTAGTTGGAAGGGTACTTGAGCTCTTCTGGTGTGTCTGCTAGGCCCTCTGTTCTGCATCAAAGGCCGTTGCTCACGCTGGACTTTTGAAGTCAGGCGATATTTCGGTGTTGGTGGGATTTAGTGTTTACTCATCAAAAGCACAGAAAAACTCATACCAGTGCGGATATGACTCACCGAAATCAAACCCTCCAATGTCAAGGTCAGACACAGTGTTCTTTTTATTTAGAAAAAGAAAACAAAACTTTTCTTGGCTCTATGTTTAAACTGTTATATTAAGATTTCAGTGAGTGGGTAAAGGGCCTCCTAGACATTTGCTTAGTCATCACCTGACTTTTTCCTCCTCTGATGGGTCCTCAGCTATGTTCACATACTAAAGAGGATGATGATCCTGTGAGCATCTGTAACCTGGTTTCTGCTCTGTACCTTTCGTTCATGAATCTTCCCATCATCATGTTTTAAAGAACCATCGCCCAAGTTTTCCAGCACCAGAGCTGATGGTAATCTTGAGATCTTAAACTTTTTCCTTCAAGCAGTTCAGAAGTTTGGCCTCACTGCTACTTCTCTGTTTTCAGGAGAAAGGCATGGGAATTTACAAGTTACCGAAAGGTGGCATTTCTTTTAGGAAATTATTTTCTTTCACGTTTTAAGTTTGGGACTTAAGCATCAGCAATTCCAGGATGTGAAGGTCCCACCGGCCACCGCTGCCCTGATGTTTACTGCTCACGCCTTCTTCTTCTGCAGGGAATTTCAGATTGGTTTGATCACAACCCCGAGTGAGAAAAGCATTTTACATTTTGGCCCTACAAAACTGCACACTCAACCGAAAACATCTTTTATAAACTAGTGTTTATCCTTACTTTGCGTGATGCACCTTGATGTTTTCTGAACTATTCTTTATTTTTTTTAAATTTCTAATCACAACTCAGCAAATTAATTTCATGACCTATTAATGGGCCTCAAATGACAATTGGAAAACTTTGGTTTCAGGGGACCAGGCTGCACCTCCAATCCAGGAAAGAAAAGTGGAACAAAAACATGAATGGGAGAGAGAAGTGAAAGACAGGTTGACTGTGAAGGTGATGGAGGGTGTGGGCTAGTTTTCCTCCTTTCTCCCCATCCTAGGCAGCCCATGACACCCTGAGCAGCTCCTGGAATTTAGCTCTTGTTTGCCGTTGGCACCAATGCTTGTCTGGCTGAAAGATGTGTCTCAAAGTAGAAAAAACTAGGACTGGGGTGATAGAGTGGGGCTAGCATTTTTTCATGATTTTTCTTAGACAAACGTTTGGGTGAGGGAGGGAGAGAACCACACATGCAAAGAAATAACCATGGTCCCCTTTATGTTTTGCTTTGCTTTTATCTTGCAAGGTGTAAAATAAGTGGGAGGCTAGGCAAAGACATTTATAACATGTAAGAGACAAAAGTTCAAAGGGTAGCATCCAGAATCTATGAATCACTCCTACAAGTGATTTCTAAAAATCCGAAACAGAGCATGCAAAGGATGTAAAGAGGTGGCTCACGGAAGGGCTGTTTTGAGTAGTAAATTCACTGATACATTTAAAGATCCTAGGACAAGGCCTAAGTTCAGAGAAGGTGCTCAGTAGACATCAGCTCTTGTTATTTTTAAAATATCTTTGGTGAGGTGTAATTTACATAGCAAAACATTCACCCATTTTAACTGTACAATTCAATGATTTTTCGTAAATGTACTGAGTTGTGCAGCCGCAACAGTCCAGCAATAGAACATTTCCATCATCTGAAAATATTTCCTTGTGTCTATTTGCCATTGTCACTTCATGTTCCCAGCTCTCAGCCTCAGAAGACCACTAATCTTCATTCTGTCTCTAGAGGTTTGCCTTTTCTGGATAGCTCACAGAAATAGAATCACAGTTAGGTAGTCTATTGTGTCTGCAGTGTTAACTATTATTACTTTAAAAAATCAAATCATTATTAAAACATTTTAGTCAATTGAATGGTTTTTGGGGACACCCTTTTAAAAAAACCCAATGAACTATATTTTCTCCAGGGCGCATTTATCATGTCAACTCTGTATGACGTTGCAAAGGGAAGTTTCACTGTGGTACATGGAATAAACAAATAAACTTTTCCTAAATTCTTCGGGAACAGACTATAAGCTGGAATCGTCCTCTCCTAGGACCCATGCCAGTCCAAGGGCCCATTGTTCCTGGATCACCAGACTTGGGGCCAACTCTTCTCACCTCTTCAAAGAGGGGTTCTTTTTTTTTTAATATTCTTTTTCATCTTCTTTTGCATTATGGTTTATTACACGATATTGAATATAGTTCCCTGTGCTATACAGTAGGACCTTGTTGTTTCAAAGAGCGATCCTTCACAGACACAGTGCCTTGTTTTTTTTCCTTTCCTAGACAAGGAAATAATTTACTTTCCTAACATTTCTCTTTCTCTTTGTAAATACACAAACAGAATACTAAAATGTTATGAAGTTGGGTGGTGTGGTTTAGCTGGACTCTCTCCTGAACTTAATTTTCCATCAGGTAATTCCTGGTCTCTACCTGTGTGAGTCCCAGTATGGCATTTGAGAAAAGGCTCCCTTCGATTAAGGAATGTGGGACCTCAAGTGGGGAGAGAGAGAAACTCTCTTTATGGCCTGTCCCAGGACCCGGCCCAGGGAGCCCTGCTGTCTTCACCCTGGCATCTCTCCTCCTCCGTTTGGTCCTTAGTGTAACTCCTGGGTCTTTGCACTTGTTGACCCTCTTCCTGCAGAGGATTTTGCAGGGTCAGAGAGCCCATGGCAGGCAGGGCCATCCCGACTCTCCCCTTCCTGGGGTGCAGCCCCACGGGAGATGGGACCTGGCCGGGACACGAGCAGTGCTTACCGGTTCCTTCTGAGGAAGCTGATGGTGCCACCGATTTTTGTTTCTGCTTCAGATGAATTAAAAAACAAAACTGTGTGTGAAGACCACGAGCTGAAACTGCACTGCCACGAATCCAAGTTTCTCAACATCTACTCAGCGACCTATGGCAGGAAGACCCAGGAGAGGGACGTCTGCTCCTCGGAAGCCACGTGGCTCCCCCCCTTTGGTATGTGTCTTTACATGGCTGTTCTCAGGGTGCTGTCAGAGGAAATTAGGGCTCCGGTCCCTAAGGAAGGAGGCCACGCGCTGGCTGGTACCTGGACTAGAGGGAAAGTCAAGGGCAGGCAGAAACCACCCCCCAGGTCCTGTCTCCCTGTGCCCCACATTCTGGAATCCGTCTGTTGTTCAGTTAGTCTACACCGAGGATTTACTGAGCACCTGCTGTATGCAGGGCCTGTTCTAGGCATGGGGGAGGCATCAGTGACCAGCACAGAGTCTCCCTGGAGCTGACCTTCCAGCAGTGGATGAGGAGGCAATGAGAAAGCAGATAATAAATGAGCTAATGTGTTGTACTTCCGGTGCACATAAGCCTTAAAGGGAAAAGCACACGAGGAAGGGAGGGAGGAAAGGCGGGAGAGCGCGCGGAGGATGCTGCAGGGAGGCACAGTGCTGCGGAGTGATGGGCGTGCTGAGCAGAGCCTCAGAGGGGGAGAGCCTGCAGGTCCTGGGGACGGCGTCCAGGTGGGGACAAGAGCCCATGCTAAGGCCCGGAGGCTATGCTCAGGGTGGAACAGAGCTCAGCGAGTCATTCTTAGAAGTCCACAGTTTGGAGCTGAGATGATGGCCCGACACGCCTGAGAGCTCCACCCTTCAAAGTCACCCTCTGTTATTATTAGGGTTCTCCAGAGAAACGGAGCCAATAGGAGATAGATAGGTGGATAGATAGATAGATGATAGGTAGATTGATAGATAATTGATAGATGGATAGATAGATGATAGATTGATAGATAATTGATGGATAGATAGATGATAGGTAGATTGATAGATAATAGATAGATGGATAGATGATAGGTAGACTGATAGACAATTGATAGATGGATAGATAGATAAATAGGTAGATTGATAGATAGATAATTGATAGATAGATAGATAGATAGACTGATTTTAAAGAATTGGCTCACACATTTGTGGAGGTTGGCAAAATGTGAAACCTGCAGGAAGTCTGAAAACTCAGGTAAGAGTTGATGTTCAGTCTTGAGTTTGAATTCCGCAGGACAGCAGGCTGGAAACCCTGGCAGAAGTTCTATGTTGCGGCCTGGAGAAGAACTCCTTTTTCAGATGACCCCAGTCTTTGCTCTTAAGGCCTTCCATGGATTGGTTGAGGTCCACCCACGTTATGGAGGGTGATCTGCATTACTCAAAGTCTGCTGATTTACTGTTAGTCATATCTTTTTTTTTTTTTTTTTTTTTTTGTGGTACGCGGGTCTCTCACTGTTGTGGCCTCTCCCGTTGCGGAGCACAGGCTCCGAACACACAGGCTCAGCGGCCATGGCTCACGGGCCCAGCCGCTCCGCAGCATGTGGGATCCTCCTGGACCAGGGCACAAACCCGCATCCCCTACATCGGCAGGTAGACTCTCAACCACTGCGCCACCAGGGAAGCCCCATATCTTTTTTTTTTAATTGAAGTATAGTTGATTTACAATGTTTCAGGTGTACAGCAAGGTGATTCAGTTATACATGTATATGTGTGTGTGTGTGTGTGTGTGTGTGTATTCTTTTTCGAATTCTTTTCCATTATAGGTTATTACAAGATATTGACTAGTTCCCTGTGCTATACAGTAGGTCTTCGATGTTTCTCTATTTTATATATAGTAGTGTGTATCTGTTCATCGCAAGCTCCTAATTTATCCCTCCCCCCTTTTCCCCTTTAGTAACCATAAGTTTATTTTCTATGTCTAATGTTAGTCATATCTTAAAAATACCTTCCCAATAACCAAACCACTGGGCACTGACCAAACCACTGGGCACTGTAGCCTAGCCAAAATGACACATGAAATTAACCATCACACGCCCCAGTCTGCGGTGGTGAAACGGCCTCAGCTCCACCCGCCGTGTTACCAGAGAGAACAGACCGGTTGTGAAACGGCCCAAGAAGTTGCACTTTATTCATCAAACCTGAAATGAGCTCCTTCATGTGTTAAATTGCTGCAATTGATTCCTGGATCACATGTGAAATTAAACATTAATTTAAAAAAGTTTAGGCTTCCCTGGTGGCGCAGTGGTTGAGAGTCCGCCTGCCGATGCAGGGGACACGGGTTCGTGCCCCGGTCCGGGAAGATCCCACATGCCGCGGAGCGGCTGGGCCCGTGAGCCACGGCCGCTGAGCCTGCGCCTCCAGAGCCTGTGCTCCGCAACGGGAGAGGCCACAGCAGTGAGAGGCCCACGTACCGCAAAAAAAAATAAAATAAAATAAAAAAGAAGTTTATACGTAACTAATATCTTGGATCTGAAAAAAAAAAAAAAGAAGAAGAAGAACGTAAAGTGACCTAGCTACACAGGCACACTCTCACGCGAGGCTGGAGAGAGAATCAAAGAGCAATTCACAAGGAACGCGTGTCACACGTGTCTCCGAGGCCCCTCGCCCAGCGTTCAGGGAAGGAAGGCCCTTGCGTCGGGAAGGTAGAAGGTCCTCTGAAGGACAGCCGAGGCAGACAGCAGAAGCAGGCCCAAGTGGGCATCCTTCTCTTAATTAGCTCCTGTCTTAACAGGCTTGCCTGCCACGTGGGCAGAGAGACCCTTGTGAGGGTGGCTCCTGCTGTCTGTCCGTAGTGCCCGGTGCTCCAGCAAGTGACTTGTGAGTTTGGAAACTCCATTCTCCCTCCCATATAACATCTGCCCGTGTTCACAATGTCTCCACCCCCTTCTCCCTTGTTCCTGCTGCTGCGTTAGGTCAAAGGACCATTGCCTGGTCATCACAGGAGTCCCCCTGTCCCTAGGCATGGCTTTCTCCCCTGGGTGGCCGGAGGTACCTTCTAAAAGGCAAATCTGATCGCTGCCCTCCTGAACATCCTGCAGGGGTTCCCTGTATTATCTGGTTTGCTTAGCTGGACAAGGCACCCTTGGTGATCTGACCTCTTTCGACAGAAAGGGACTCCACTTCTTTTTTTTTTTTTTGAACAGTGATATGTTTTATTTTATTGTTTTGGTTATTATAGAACCAACTCTGATCATATTATCATAAAAATAGCAGTAAGTTTATGGAAAATAGACAAAGGATATGAACAACTTATTCATAGAAGAAAATACAAGTCGTTCTTAAACATTTTAATGGATGCTCCACTTCATTTATAAGAAGAGAAAAACAAGAAGATACCATTTGTCAACTCTCATTTGTCAAAGTTCAAAAATTTGGGAACATGCTGTATTGGGGGGAGTCTGAAGAAACAGAAACTATCTAACACTGCAGATGGGATTGTATACTACTCTATGGGACCACTATGAATAGCAACTTAATACCCATGAAAATAACAAATGTACAAAACAACTGATCCTGAAATCCCTGAAATTGCACTTCTAGGAATGTATACTACATGTGTACCTATGTATATATAAGATGGATTTTTAAAAAATCTTTGTTGGAGTATAATTGCTCTCCAATAGTGTGTTAGTTTCTGCTTTATAACAAAGTGAATCAGTTATACATATACAGATGTTCCCATATCTCTTCCCTCTTGTGTCTCCCGGGACTCCACTTCTTAATATCAGTGTGGGACATCCCATTTCTCGGGCTCACTGAGTCTAGCTTAGCCATGTGTGTTTTGGGAGACAGCAATAAGTAACATCTATCTTAGGAGTTCTTTTGAGCAGAAGTTGGTCAGCCAGGTAGGTAGATCTGTGTGCAGGCTGAATGACTGACGTTCCGTACGTCACTGCCTTAGGTTCCTGGGAGGTTGGATGGGAGTTGGGTTTAAAGGGAAAAGTCATCAGCCAAAGAAAACGTTAGCGGACCCCGTGGTTAAAAGACAGGTTTCCATAGAGAGTTCAGGGAATCCTCAGGTGAGCCGTGAATAAGCCTTGTTGACTCAGGAAGGGTGTGTGAATGGGAGACTGTGCCCCTTGCTTGGCTGTTCAGTTTTAAAGTCCTGAGCCCTGGCCAAGTCACATGGCAAAAGCGGCCTGCCCACCCCTCGCCCCCTGCCCACCCTCCCCTCACAGCTGCGTGCCTCTGCCCGCGGCCCCTTGAGTGCCCGTGAGGCTGAGGGTCAAGCTCTTCACTGCATCACGAACCACCACCCAAATGTCAGAGATCCTCTGGCCCTAGGCTCTGCAGTGCGAAGGGGTCCAAGGGAAAGTGAGGGGGTCCTTGAGGGGCCCCCTTCGCCTCACCATCTCGGGGCCCCATTCATCTTGTCCCCCAGCCTTACGTGGAGGCCTCTGGTTTCACCTTTCGGGTTAGCACTTAAGGGCAGAACCGTGCATGTGTGCAGAAATATGAACCCCTGGCTGCCTGTGCTGATGAATTTTCTTGATCTAACTGAATGCTAAGAAATACTCCACTGCTAGGCCCAGGTAAACTGTACGTAAGGGTTTTCAACTGAATTTGGCGTGTTTGCCCCACAAAAATCATCAGTTTTCCCTCTGGCATAAACACACTTTAAAATCACCCACTTTAAAAAGCACCCTCTTTTGGGCTTCCCTGGTGGCGCAGTGGTTGAGAGTCCGCCTGCCGATTTAGGGCACACAGGTTCATGCCCCGGTCCGGGAGGATCCCACATGCCGCGGAGCGGCTGGGCCCGTGAGCCATGGCTGCTGAGCCTGCGTGTCCGGAGCCTGTGCTCTGCAACGGGAGAGGCCGCAACGGTGAGAGGCCCGCATACCGCAAAAAAAAAAAAAAAAAAGCACCCTCTTTTGACCCCGTCTCCCATCCACTGCGTCTGCAAGTCCTCTGGGCTCTCCCCGTACCTAGTATCCAGACTGTTTGCTCCCAGCCCACTCAGGGCTTCTCTCACCTGGACCACCTGAGCTGCCTCTTGACTGGTCTCCGGCCTCGCTTCTCAATTCCATACCCTCCCTTAGCTCCTTCTTCACTTAGCAGTCAGAGGGATTTTATTTAAATCAAATCAGATCACATCCCCCACCCCACTTAAAGCCCTTCACTCTGTCTAGTAGAATAAACCCAGTCTCCCAGCTGTGGTCCGCCTTTCTCCCTCCCCTTCCTTCACTACCTCTGGAGCACTCCACACTCATTCATACCCCAGGGCCTTTGCACAAGCTCTTCCGTTGGCCTGGAATCTCACCCCACATCTTTGCATGGCCAGCTCTGTCTCGTCATTCGGGAATCAACTCAGACGTCATTCCTGAGAGGTTTTCCGAGGCAGCCTGCCAGCACGGCACCTTGTCCCTGCCATCCCACTCGAGCTGTCCCCATTTGATTGTCTTCATAACATGGAAATAGTCACTTACGTGCATATGGTCTCTCTCCCCTGGAGAAGGCCAGCACTGCAGAGGAGATGTGTCTCTTTTTTCCTGCGGAATTCCCAGCAAGCAGAGCAGAGCCTGGCACAGAGCAGGTGCCCGTGTGAATCTCGAGCCCTGTGAATGAATCAGAGCCCTCCCTTCCTAAGTGAGGCACCCACACTGGCCTCTGGCAGGTGGATGGTTGCCGGCCTGGAACGTGGGCCTGGTGTTGTCACAGCTTCCAACCTCTCATGAGATGCTGGGAATCTGAATTTTTTTTTTAATGTGAAATTTTCCAACTTTTAAAACACCGTGCGAGCCAAACAAAACATGCCTACAGGCCACATCCGGTCCACGGGCCACCGGTGTGTGATCTCTGCTCTGCGTTCCTAGTTATTACTGCAGCTGGGCCTCAGCACTTGGAAGAAGGAGAAAGAGCTGTTTATTTTTAACCCCGGAACCTGGCATGAACTTGGGAGGATGGTTGCCTAAAGGTCAGGTGGCCGGGTCTCACCTTGGGCCTTTGAAAGGGGATGTGTGTGCTTTTACTCTTGCATATAAGCTAAAGTCTGGTGCAGCCCCACCAGCTCAGAGTCTGGGTACCCAGGGCAGCCCCCCATACTCGGTCAGAAAGCAGCGTGGAGCGGGGCTTTAGCGCTCAGATACCCAGCGAGAGCATTTCCACTTCTAAAAGATAAGAGTTGTGATGATTATTGTTCTGCACAAGCACCTTCACTGTATTGAACAGAAATAAGAAAAAGATTCAACCACAGATTTTCCCCATCAAATGAAAAGAGTTTTCTTTTCAGGATCTTTTCCAAGTCCTGGTGTATGATGACCAGAGAACAACTTTTACATAATGGCAATTCTGAAGTAGATACATTTCAATTCCGCTTTGAAATTTAACTTTATATCACGGGTGGTTTTCCACGTGACCAACAAAATCCTGCAAAGTCAATCACTCTCTTGTTAAAGGGATATAGTATATACGCTACTTACCCATTCCCTGGTGGCTGTTTCATTGTTGGTTTTTTTTTTTAATTAATTAATTTATTTTTTGGCTGCATTGGGTCTTCGTTGCTACGTGAGGGGCTTTCTCTAGTTGTGGAGAACAGG